>NW_028230443.1:19757101-20074534 GCF_043228905.1 Azolla caroliniana
GACATCGAAAACCTCTCCTCCTCGTCATCCAGCTCGAGCTGTAACGCTCATTCAATCACCATATCCGCCGTTTCCCCTTTCACGCTATTGATGTTGAGCGTTGCCCTGATGGGCCGGCGTAACGCTGCCAGAAAGGTCTCCCGTGCCTCCTCCGCAGGGCTTCAATCCAGTTTCCGTCGTAAATTTTGGAACCGTAAGCTGAAGTCTGCTATTGTCTTGGTCAGTAGTTGCTTAATTGTATAAAACTGCCCGAGAATCTCGTGTTGTGGAACCTTCCGGTGGAAAAAACGCAAGAAGGCGGACTGGAGCTGAACAAAGGTTGTTATGGCCGGTAAATCCATCTGTGAATGCCAGAACGCCGCATGCCCATCTAATGTTAATCCGAACTCCGTCATTTTCGATTGGTGTGCCACCGTCTCGGAAAGGTTCTGTGCCATGTGGTTCGCATTCCAAACGTTCAAGAACATGCGAATATGAGTTGCGGCGTCGGTTTCGCCGTTAAAGCGGGGGTAGGCAAAGGCCATCGTGGGAGCTACGGCGGATCGGAGAAGGTCACCGGGAGGCTACGGTAAGCGCGGTCCCCTCACCTCATCGAGGTATTTGCACTCCTGGCAGGTATTACTGGGGTCGCCGATGCGCAGCTTTTGCCGAGCGCGTTCTTCTGCCTGGCGCGTGACGGACCTTGTTATTGGCCGGTCTTGTCTTGTTGGTTCTCTAAGTCGTCTGTGGCTAAACATCCATTCGTTGTTGCTCGTCTGTGAGGAAACACAGATCACCAAGCGTGCCAAAAGCGTTACCTCTTAGGAAACACGGTCCGTGGTCAGTCCTTCGACCTAGACCCCAAGGTGGGTGTGGAACAACGAACAGAGCTTAATCGTACTACGTAAGGAGAGAACCTCAGTGATTCCTCCGTGTGTACGGGGAGACGGCTACAACCGACTCCTTATCATAGGTTGCGCTTATGTACTACTACGATTAAGTATCCGAGACACAAACACTGAATTAGCCGTAGCTATACACAGAAACTCAGAGAAGATAGTATTCTATTATCAAGCGTTCTTTTACATTTCCCAAAATTTACACGCACCTCCTTACGAGGTTTTCTGCCCTTTATATATGCAGGGTCTAATTAGTCGTTCACGCTTCCCCGCGTGAACCGTTACATACATTACACTTTATATAGTTTCTTATTCCTACGGTTTTGGCCGTCGATTACTATTCCGGCGGACAACACTCGACATAATTCATTCCGATGTATGGGGTCCGGCTCAAATGGCGACATTCGGCGGATGCTGATACTACGTGACCTTTATTGATGACTTCTCTAGGCACACATGGATCTACCCAATGCAACAAAAGAGAAGTGTTCGGACACTTCCAAAATTTTAAGAATGAAGTCGAGAAAGCCACAAGCCGACAGGTACGATGTCTTCAGTCGGATGGAGGAAAGGAGTACTTCTCCAACGAATTTTCGGCGTTTCTACGAAAAGAAGGAATATGGTGAGAGTTTTCGTGTGGACATATGCCATAACAAAACGGAGTGGCCGAACGCAAGAATCGACACATCCTCGAAGTGGCACGGGCTATGGTTAACGAAAAGCACATGCCGAAATCGTATTGGGCGGAAGCAGCCAACATGGTTGTCTATGTCATGTATCAGTGTACAACATCGGGTGTGCACGAACTTAGTCCGCACGAGAAGCTCTTTGGAAAGAAGTCGGACCTATCGCATGTTCGGATATTCAGTTCCATTGCGTACGTGCATATCCCTGACGAGAAGCATCAAAAGCTTGACCCGAAGTTGGAGAAATGTATCCTCGTAGGATACTCATTAGAGCAAAAGGGGTACAAGTGCTACAACCCCTCAGCTCAAAAATCTTGAGTAAGTCGAGATGTCGTTTTTTATGAGTCTGCATCCTGGTACGCACCAGAGACAACTTCGACTCCGATTCCGCTCGACCCGGAATCTGCTGAACAAGTATTAGAGGATGAAGATATCTTTACGTGCATGTTTGAAGAAAGTCCGATGATGACCCGATTGAGCGGACCACAAGAGCCTCTGAGTGATCAATGCACATCTCAACCGAGTCCGAAGCTAGACAAAGGGAAGGCCAAAATGCCGGAGTATGAAGACGCTCATTTTGATGGCAACAAATCGACTCACTCCCTCAATAGTGTGTTCGAAGGCCTTGACATCCAGACAAATGGAGTGAAGAAAGCCTTAGAATCCGCAAATGAGAAGCTACGCCGATCCACCCGTGAAAAGAACCCCGTAAGCCGCTTCGGCTACGATGAGTATATGGCATACCATTACACCTTTATGATGAAGGTTGCAACAGTACGGGAGACGAAAACCTTTTCCGAAGCCGCGATGGATCGAAGCAATGAATGAGGAGATGTGTGCACTACGCAAGAACAACACATGGGATATCGCTCCCCACTCACCGCACAAGAAGGCGATAGGCTGCAAATGGATCTACAAGGTGAAGTATAATGCCAATGGTTTCGTGAATCGCTACAAATCTCGACTTGTTGCGAAAGGATACGCGCAAACACATGGAGTCGACTATGGAGTCGGCAAAGATGACGAATGTGCGGACCATGATCGCACTTGCAGTGGCGAAAGGGTGTCACCTCCATCAAATGGACGTCAAGAATGCCTTTCTTCAAGGCGAATTAGACGAGGAGGTGTACATGGTACAACCACTCGGCTTCAAATCGCGCATTCATCCAAAAGTTATATGCCAACTCAAGAAGCCTCTCTACAGCCTCAAGCAAGCACCACGTGCCTGGCATTCGAAGATTACGTAATATCTTCATCAAATCGGCTTTCAAATGTCGAAATCCAACAACTCCCTCTATGTACGACATGACTCTAGAAGCCTAATTGTCATCATCCTATATGTGGATGATCTGGTCATTGGAGGTGAAAGTCTAGTCAACATCCACAAGGTCAAGTCCCTCCCCTTCGGAAAATTCGAGATGACGGACATGAAGGATCTCCATTACTTCCTGGGCATCGAAGTAATTCGGATTCCGGCTGGCATTATGATCTCTCAACAACACTACATTCTCAACTTGTTATACAACTTCCGGATGACTAAGTGCAAATCGATCGCTACGACTCTTGATCGAAACCTCAAACTAGATGTTGACTCCGGCATAGACGAATGCGAGCAGACCCAATATCGTCAACTGATCGGGAGACTCATCTATCTCATGATCACTTGACTTGACCTTAGCTATCCAGTCAAACTCCTCAACCAATTCATGCAAAAAACATGCGACATTCACTTGGATTGCGCTAAGCGAGTATTACAATACGTGAGCGGCACAGTGGATTACGACGTTCTCTATGCATCGGCCACACCAATATGACTCGACGGGTACACAGACACAAACTGGGCAGGCTACAAAGCTGATAGAAGATCGACCTATGGATTTGTCTTCTCGCTCGGTAGCGGAGAAATATCTTGGAGGAGTAAGAAGCAGCCTACCGTCGCATTTTTGAGTACGGAGGCCGAATACAAGGGCGCAACCATAGCTACATGTGAAACCGTATGGCTCAAGAGGATTTTGAAGGATCTGGGTGTCCCCATCAAGGATTCAACTCCCATTTACTACAACAATATGAGCAGTATATATCTGATTCGGAACCCGGTGTTCCATACACGCAGAAAGCATATCAAAGTGCACTATCACTTCATTCAAGAGCGCGTACAAGCCAGAGATGTCAACCTTCAACACATCAACACGAATCTTCAAATAGCCGAAATCTTCACCAAAGCCTTAGGAGCTGACAAGCTTGAGGGGGAGTACAAATGAGAACTGAATACCGTCTGAACCGGGTATGAGCCGAAGCAGACACTGGAGATCGTCGGAACCGGATACCAACCGAAGCGGACATCAATCGAAAGGAACCAACCCGAGTTGAGCTTGAGGGGGCGTGTTGAGAATCAAGATCAACATAGCACAACGTGTGAACACACCTTTTGAGAATCTATGATTACTCAAAGGTCAAGAGTCACACCACTACTCTCTACACATTAACTATGTGTCATAGAATCATATTCTATGACACATAACTAATGAGTTACATATTCCCCATGACTATGAGTCTTCACATTCCCCAAGAGAGAGAGTGGTTGTTGTAAGTTAATGAAGAGGGAGGGTGACTCTATATAAAGCACCCTCCTCATACTTCATACGAAGTCGGTTGTGACTCCTTGTAACGCTATTTTGTATCTCATATTCTACTTGTTAATATACATCTCCTTCTTCTTCTTGAGTACTTCATATTGTCTCTTATCTACCTTGTGTTTCCCTCCTCTCCTCTCTTCTCTCACACATACACACATAACTCACATCTCTTCCGCTTCACAAAAATCATATGCGTTTGTTTAGAAAAATCTTCATTTTGAGGAGATTTGAGCACTGCAAAATGATCTCCAACTTCCAATAAAATTGTCAAGTCCTCACATTGGTTGTAGTATATGTTATCCATGGGACAATAAGACAAAGGTGTGAAAAGGATAGTAAAAGTAATGTGTGGAAGGGGACAAGTAGGTCAAGTGTGAAAAGATAAAAGACGTCGAGCACTAGCAGCCAAGGGGAAAAGTAACTGAAATTTAAGCAGCCGTAAACATAGGCTGAGGATTAGGAGAGAGTAGTTGGAACGCGCCGATGAAGGAGAGAGCTATATAAATCATGAAGTGGAAAAAATAGAAGACACAAGGAGATACAGAAGATATATCTAATTCAAGCCAAAGTGACTGAGCTTAGAAATCTAAATGTGTATTGAGAGAGTGATCAATACCGATTATACTCAATTTGTACTACCATTTTATTATCTATTCAGTAATCAAATAAGTATACTTTTTGGGTCCATCTTTGTGCTTGTCGCATTTTCAATTCCATTTGCGATTGTGCTATCTGTTTTATAAGTCGTGAGTATGAATCAGTTGTAGCCGATATCTCGGAGTGTCCAACCCAAAAGGGTGTAACGTTTTGGCCCCATACTGGGCTCTACCTTAGTCTCTTACGCGACCACGATTCCTTGACCCGATTACTCAGGAGTAATCGAAGATGTTCCTAAGGAAAGGAGTAACACAATTTGGCTCGCCCGGTTCACGCTGTGAAGTCACAACGAACAACACGTAGGAGAAACCCTAGTTGCTATAACGGCGCCCACCCGCGGCATACATTCTCGGCTACCATCCCGATGAGCCAAACCAGCCGAAGGCATCTCCGACTCCATGCTCACGCAGCAATCACCACCACATGAATTCCCACCAAAGCAATCACCATCGCACCAATCCCCCCGCCTGTAGGCAATGCTTAGTCAAATGTGGGCTTTGACCCCGTTTCGCCCCGCTGCCCCCCCCCAAAGTCAACCAAGCTGATGACAACCCCTTTCTAGTGTTAGTCAAAGATCTAGATTTAGACAACATGCCGTATCTGTATCAGTGTTACGTGGATGGTCCCGACCTAGAATCACAGACCAGATCCTTCTTGTCGACATGGCAAGCCAATAATTTGGCGCAACATCGGACCGCTACCGAGGTTGACTTGTAGAAAATCGCGGAGTCCACATTGTCTCTTGATGGACCCGCAACATCCTGGTATTCTCGGCACGATCTAGGGGAATTTGCGACATTTCAAGATGTCCACAATCGATTCCTCGAACTTTTCCACCGAGAGATACATGAGCGAGAACTGTTGCGCCAGTTCTACACAATTGCACAAGATCCGAATGAATAGTCTCCTAGTTTACGATCCGCTTCCAGGATCTTTTCCACTAGTCTTAGCCAATTGGAGCACAGTCAGTGGAGACGAAAAGCGTTCATCGATTGCCACCACAAAGGGACCGAAAAATTATTTGAACTTGGCAGAGCAGTCTTGGTTTTCAAAACTCAGCTCAGATCGATGGTGGGGACTTCGTTTTCGCTAGACATGACCGTTTGGGATTATTGACGAGTTCAACAGGATGTTGCAGCTTGGTACATTAGCCAACGACATCATGCCGAAATGGGTTAATGGATTTTGCTTAAAGCCATATCTCAGCCGTACACCACCCAACCCATTCGCCGACAAACTCCACGGCCATGATCGGCCCACAGTAGGTGAAACGGAGGCTCACGGGGGTACATCGGCCAAATTACAATAACTACCCCACGTACCCGAAAATGTATATTATGTGTCTATTAAGTGAAAAAGAAAAAAGAAAAAAAGTGACCCACTAAGTTACGTGTCTATTTAAGGAGCATGCACACAACATGAGAAAAGGAACTACAAACTGTTTCCAACGCGTGGCCTTAAAACCTCATATGGTAGGGAAAATTCTGAATCTAGGGCACAAGGCCACGTCTCGAGAACCGAGGGCCATACATAAACTAGGGCACCACATGTGCAACACTCACATACGCATAGACACCCATAACCCTCAAGATTTCTCGCCTTCTGAATAGAAGCTCTCTCACTCTCTTGTTCCCTACACAGAAGCCTCCTCACTCTCTCGCTCCCAGTACAGACATCCTTTCGAACGGTGTTGTACATAGCAGCAAGCATGGATCTCGAAGTCGAACAAATTGATGTTAAGAAAAAGTTCTTGCATGGCAATCTTGAAGAAGAGATATACATGCCTCTCACGGAAGGATCCGAAGAAAAAGGTAAAGGAAACCTGGTATGCCGATTTAGGAAGAGCTTATATGGGTTGAAGCAAGCACCTCGGCAATGGTACCAAAAGTTTGAATCTTTCATGGTGGATCATGGTTTCGGCAAGACACAAGTTGATCATTGCATTTTTGTCAAGAAGTATGATGGAGGAGATTTTCACATCCTCCTGTTGTATGTTGATGACATCCTAATTGTCGAACTTGACTCGAGGAAAATCAAAAGCTTGAAGAAGGCCTTGAGTAGGTTGTTCTCGATGAAAGATATGGCTCCGGCAAAACAATCCCTGGGAATGCACATTGTTCAGGATGGAACAAATCGGTGGGCTCGACACTGCCAACAAATTGTAAGTTGTCCAAAAACCAGAGTCCAAAATCGAAAACCGCGATGGCCAAGATGTTAAAAGTTGCTTATGCCTCGGTAGTCGGAAGCCTAATGTATCGAATGGTTTGCACTAGGCCGCATCTAGCGTATGCAGTCGGAGTGATTAGCCGATATATGAGCAATCCCGAAAGAGAGCACTGGGCAGCTGTGAAGTGGATAATTCGGTACATGAAAGGCACCTTGAATGTGTGTCTTCGATTCGACTCGGGTAATCCCACACTAAAAGGTTATGCTGACTCAGACATGTCGGCTAATGTGGATACCCATCGATCCACCTCCGAGTACGGAATGACTTATGTAGGGGGGGCTATTTTGTCGTAGTCGAGGCTATAGAAGGTCGTGGCGTTGTCGTGAAGTTATTGCTTCAAGATGTCAAAACAATGTAAAAAATCTATAGAAAGAAATTTCTTATATGGATCTTGTGACGAGGAGCATGTGAAAATTTTCGGTTCGTGAATTGGAGTTTAGGAGCCCAAGATACAAGCTTCGGAAGGATTAATGTTACTCGGGACAGAAATGTAATTATGTCAAAAGGGGGAGTCAAAATTAAATGAGGGCTATTTCTATAATTTCTCAAATGTACAACTACAAAATCGAATTTGTAGAATCAATAAATAAAAATAAATAAATAAAATAAAATAAAAAATACCAACCGCCTCAAGAGGGTGGTAGGGTGGTTGACCACCCTATATAAGCCACACCCATGGTGGCTAAAGAGGGGGAAAGAAGGGGAAAGAAGGAAGAAGAAGGGGGAGAAGAAGAGGAAGGAAAAGCGAGTGAAGAAGCTCGCGTGGGTGTGGGATGCAGAGCTCCCTAAAGAAGATTGTGGCTTGCATAAATCAAGACAAGAGTTAAAGAAAAGAAATAAAATATAATAAAAAGAAGAAGCTGAAGTGGTGTATCTTAGGTGCCTTATTGTAAACAAAAGGTTGTGAGTTTGAATCCTCTTAGAACAACTCCTTTTGGTAATCAAATTTTGTAATATAAATTCAGTAGATATAAACTGAAAGAGAAACATAAATAAATAGAAACCAAAGAGATTGAAGTGGCCTATCTCAAACGCTTCTTCTCAAATAGAGTTCACGAGTTCAAGTCTTTCCAAGTAACTTTTGGCAAATAAATATTGTAAGTGGTGGTTTTACAAATAAAATTCTTTTTGCCACAACGTCACATCTAACTTGCCTTCTCGGCTTCTTGTCATCGCACCATCTGCGATTATGCCTTGTCACCCCGATCATCCTCGAGTCACAGAACCCCGGCGGTTGCGACACACAACCACAATCTTCTCGACACAAATTTGGTGAACCCAACATGAAAGCGTGTGTGAACTAAAACTGTCACGACAGCGTTGTCGACCACGGAAGCCAAGTACATGGCCGCAACGGAAGTCATTTGGATGAAGGAGTTCATCAGAGAGTTGGGAATTCTGTAGGAGGAATTCCGACTCCACTACGATAATCAGAGTGCCATCCACTCTAGGCCCTTGAGACAAAACTACACCATCTCATCTTCCTCGACGATCACGTTAATGGACGCAAGTGAGTCACAGATGTCTTTGATCCGGGCCGTGTAGTCCAGCACTGACATGTCCTTCTGTTTGACATTGCGCAACTCTTGTCGAGTTGTAACTTCCAGGCCGTGGTGCTTGTGGCGAAGACCTTCTTCGGGTTTACCCAAGCTTCCTTTGGCATCTTGGCATCCCAGATATGGCTGAGCAGCTGATCACCGACACTAGACGTGAAGCAATATATTAGCTGACTTGCTGCTTGTTCCCAAGCGGGGAAGTCCCTATGTGTCCCATCAGGTGCTGTATCGTTATCTCCGTCAACATAACTCCAGTAGCCATGCCCGAGCAGGTACCGGTGCCTCTTGTACGACCAGGATGCATAGTTGGATCTGTCGAGCTTCTCCGTCGGCAGCGAGCTAGCCATTCCTCAGTCCATTCTCACCTTCCTGTTCTTTACCGGGTGTTAGGTTTTGTCTGTAAATGTCAGTCATCGGCAGTAGAGGATTATCAACCCTCGTGCTTTGATACCATGTAAAAGATAATGTGCGGAAGCTAAGAACAAACTAGCTAGTCCGGATCACATCAGAACATAGAACGGAGGTTTGAATGGAAAGCTTGAATACACGGGAGAGATAGAGAGAGGAGAACAATAAAAACTCAATTCAAAATAATAACATTCTATCCATACAAATGTCCTATAGAACACTTTTTATACAAGTCCCTAAAAGGACTGATAAGTACTTCAATGCTCATACGAGCGACTGAAACTAACTCCAAGGAATATGCCTACGTACTAGGCTAAGGTTGTAGGCCTCTAACGACCTACCGGTTACACTCCGGTCCATCTCTCCAATCTGGTTCTTGCTTCAGGATACCGATCCGAATACCTATCTTGTTCTCCATTCCGGATACCAATCTAGCTCTGGCTTATTCAGCCGATCCGAATCCTATTGAGCTTGTCCGCTCAACGGTTTTCTTTGCCAAGGCAATCTCCTTCCAAAATGTCAACACATTATCAATTATGCATCAGTTTTCCATGATTCAACCCTGTTTGTACAACATGGATTAGTTCATTCAATTAGGGTTTTACCCTGTTGGCTAGTATATTGGCAATATCTTATATATTGTGTTGAGCAGCGTGATCGGTCTCTATTGCCTTGCATTAGTTATTAGACCTTGTACCTTAGGAATTAGTAATATCATCCCCTCTTGAAATTGCATAGTTATCTTTACATGCCAAACAACTTTCACCCCCATTTGACCCATCAACAAATCCCATGCAACTAGCTTAGACCCTTGTACCACCATTTGCATGCCACCCACCTTGTCCTCTTTGTACAAAGTCATGTGAAAATCCTCTACAAGGATCCATGCATCTACAATTGGCAGGACATCGACCAATTGCCTCCAAAAAATGGCTTGCTTTGTTGTCAAATTGGGCACGACGCACATGCGTTTATTATTCCGACTTTACGTTGGTACCATCTGATAGTCACATAGATGGCTCATCCCTCCACTTTGGTGTCCTGTCCCACCACAACGAGATATGAAGAATTCCTTATAGATGTACAGACACCCCCTTTCCTATCGTGCTCACCTTGACCTGGGGAACAAAACGTATGCCAATTCCCCTCAAGAGGATTTCCAATATTCAAGATCTTGTTCGTACTTACATGGTGCTCTTGCAACAACAAAATATCCGGGACCCCCTGAAACTCGGGGATTTGAACTCCTGGTGGAAGTTCTTCCTCTGCAACATACATTTGCTATTCCCTAGACCTTGTATGTTCCACATTAGTAATTTCATGAAAACATGAGTGAAGTCTCCCATGAAGGACATAACCCCTCTCTGAGTCCATGCTCAACCGCCCTTACTAAGCCTCTCCCATCGCAGCATAACATCCTACCTCATTGTATCCTCCATTTCTCCTTGTAGACGTTGTCGTGAAGAAAACCGTCCACAAGCGGAATCGGTGCACCAGGGCGTAGGAACCGGCTCTTCATGCACGTGCGCCTTATGTTGTACATAGGAGATCCTAGGCAGGCAGATTCGGTAGGTGGGAAGTAAAGGGGAAACGGCTCCTTCCTTGCCTATAAAAGGAGGGAGACGAGGAGGAGGAAGGGATCGCGGAGAGTCGAGGACGAAGTGCTGTCGGTTTGGGTGCGAAGGCTTCTCTCTCTCTCGGGCTTGCAAACTCCATAACTTCTTTCTGTGCAGGCTTCGGGAGGCTCGCACTGCTCTGAGGAATGCCCGAGTGCTTCCGGCAGCACCTCCAACCATCTCCTTTCTTCCTGTTCGTTTACGAACAGGCATTGGCATCTGTTCGCCGGCCTGTTCGGTTGTAACTGCTTTCGTGTTCTTGTTGTTGTCTTTGTTAATACATACATACCTTCGTGTCTCTCTGTGTCGCTGTCCCACTCGCGTCTTTGTGTCAAAGGGCCGTGTCCCTGTGAATCTATGCTCGCACGTGGTGGGTCTCTTCTCTTTTCTCTCTTGCTCTTCGGTACAGGACCCCCGAGGTCCCGCCTCATTCCACGCATCCGCGAGGAATACCTCGACATCTTGGTGAACCCAACGTGAAGGAGGCGGCAGAAGAGCAGAAGATGAAAGGGTCGGATCTTGCGGAGGCCATGGCTTCGGCCGTGGATCGGATATTGAGCGCACGCGAGGGCTCCGGCCCTCGACAGAGCCATTGAGGCGGTCCTTGGTACGATCGGCCGGTTCAGCGGAAAGGATGCCACGAAGTATTTGGCGTCCTACGGGGCAGAAATGCTGATGCGGGACATTCCGGAAGAGAGGCGTCTTGCCGGGTTTCCTCGAGTGGCGATGCCGAGCATCCATGCGGAGGTGCTCGAGGTGCGGGCGGAGAGCCGTACCTGGGAGGAGTTCGAAGGACGACTCCTGGAAAAATACGGGTTGGACGATGCGCTCCGGCTTTCGAAACGAGACTTCATGGAAGGGGCAGAGTCCCCTGGCAAGGGAAGAAACGCGTCGGCACTCCTCCGGGAGTTCGAAGAACGCTTTGCGCGCCTTTCGGCGCTTGACCGAACCGTTCTGGATACGAGCCGGGTCCTTATGTTCGTCAAGTCGGTGGACGAGCGGGACCGGCATCAAGTCGGCTCCTTGCTGGAAACCGAAGACGGGCTGACAACCAACTGGGCTGCGGTTAAGAGAGTCAGTGGCCGTTTCGACAAACGGCGAGAATGGGCTGAAAACGGGGCGGCCGGTGCGGGCTCTGTTACAGCAAGGAGGCTTGAACCGGCGCCACAAGTGCGAAGGGAAGAAACCCGGGAATGGCTCGAAACCGGTCCGGCTTCGACCGGCATGGTCAATGGCTCGTCCGGAGGAGCAGCGCTGGAGGAGTTGTCGCGGGCGATAAAGGATCTCCAAATCGCCCAGACTCGAGGGGAAGGAGGCGAACCGGCTCGTGACCGACGGCCGGCAGCGGGGAACAGGTGCATGTGGTGCGACGAGGTCGGCCACATTCGGAAGGACTGCGGCGATTTCGCGGAGGCGTTGAGGAACCGGGTGGTGTACCTATGGGAAGGCCGGGTGCATGCCGGCGATACTAGAAGGGCCCTAAACCGAAACGACGGGCGAGGAGGTATGAAGAGACTGATGGAAGAGGCAGCGGCCCGACACGTGGAGGCCATCCACTACTCGGCGTCGGCCGGCATTCGGGTCGGGGGTAGCGAGGCCCGAAAGGAGGGCAAAGACGGATTCTGGTCGGCAATGCTGGAAGGTCTTGCCGGCGCACGGTTGAAGAAAGATGAAACGGACCGCGCTGAGAGACGGGTCCGGGAAATAACCGGGTGGAGCGATCCGGTCGAGGAGAAGACGGGCTTCGTAGAAGCCGCCTGCCAGAACTACGAGGCTCTAGTAGAAGACAAACGAGTGGGGAAAGCCGGAGCGGCAGGGCCTTCACAACGGTACGAGACCCGATTCGGGCAACGACGGAACGATGCCGGTGGGCCCAGCTCGCAAGATAACCCCAGGAATGGTGGATACCGACTGGGGACGGAAATAGAAAGGACTACGGACCTACGGAAGGTCCTAGAGGAACGGATCCTCGACAACAAAGTGGAGCTGTCATTGCGGGAGGTGCTAGGGACATTGCGCTTCATTCAAGACCTGCAGCCGGTCAATAGAGTGACCATTCGAAACGCAGGGATCGGACCGACCATAGACGAGTTCGCGGAGGCCTTCGCCGGAAGGTCGATTTACTCGGTCGGGGATCTGTACTCGGGGTACAACCAGTTCCAGCTAGCCGTGGAGAGCAGGGACATCACGACGATGCGAACTCCCCTCGGCCTAGTGCGAATGTGTACCCTGCCACAAGGAGGGATCAACTCGGTGGCCCACATGGTGAATGCAATGAACAAGGTACTGAGGGATTGCATCCCGGACATCACCATGCCATTTCTAGAAGACATCCCGATCAAGGGGTGCCCGGTAGAAGAGAAGGACGAAACACTCGGGCCGGACGGATGCCGGCGATTCGTGGCAACACACATCGACGACTGCGAGAAGGTGCTACAAAGGCTAGAGGATGCGAGGCTCACCTTCTCTGGGGAGAAATCGGCCTTCGGGCAATCAGAAATCCTGGTGGTCGGAGACCTGTGTGGACCATATGGCCGGAAGCCGGAAGCCGGCAAAGGTAGAAGCCATCTCCGCGATGAAGACCGACTGTAGCTCGGTTACGGAAGTTCGGAGGTTCCTAGGGGCATGCGCGTTCTACCACATATAGATCCCGCATTACGCCCACGTTGCGGAGCCGCTATACGGGTTGCTGAAGAAAGGGCGAAAATTCGAGTGGCGAGACGAGCACACGGAGTCGGTCCGAAAGCTGAAGGAAGCTCTTGTGGCAGCACCGGCGCTCCGGAAGGCTGTCTACGGGAAGGATACCCCGGTATACATAACGGTGGATACGAGTCCGACCGGGATCGGATGGGTCGTCAACCAAGAAGACGAGGGCGGCATTCGGTTCCCGATCCGATTCGGCGCAAAGGTCCTTCGTGAGCGACAACGAGGGTACGCCCAGGTAAAACGCGAACTCTGGGGTATCGTTTCGGCAGTAAAGACCGACAAAGACTACTTGATCGGGGCAGAAGTAATTATCGAGACGGATTTCCTACCAATTCTCGGCATGGTTTCCGGATGCACGACACCGGACCTGGCGATGCTCAGGTGGATAGCGTACATCAAGTCCCTGGACCCGGAAATACGACACATTTCCGGAAAGGACAACGCCATGGACGACATGCTTTCGAGGGCAAGGTTTGATGACAAGGGCGGCATGGTTTCGGAGGACGAAGAAGTCGGCGTGGACTTCTTCGAGGTGGCGTACGTGACGACCGATGGGACGAGCACTCCGGCACTTAACGACTTCAACGAGACCAAGTACGACGGCGAGTGGCTTTAGATCGGTGGATTTTTGAGGACAATGACGCCGGATGCGTCGTGGACGAGGGACGAGGCATACCGGGTATGGAAGAAAGCATACCGATTCTTTCTCCGGGACGGATACTTATGGAAGCACCCGAAGAAGAGGAACGACGTCCTGCTCCGGGTGGTAGCGAAGAAGGAAGAACAGGAGGAGCTGCTGACGGCCTACCACGACAGCCCTTGGGCTGGACACCGTGGAACGTGGGCCACGTTCGAGAAGATAAAGGGGAAGTACTGGTGGCCGGGACTGTACCGGGACGTGCATCGGTTCGTGACAACTTGCGAGAGCTGTCAGATGCACTCCATAGTCCGACATCGGGACGAGTTTCAGCCTACGTACCCTCCGATCATCCACTTCAAATGGATGGTAGATCTGGTGACGATGCCGATGGGAGTAGGACAGATGCGGTATCTGGTCCTGGCTCGGGAAGATCTGACGAACCAGGTGGAAGGCCGAGCCCTTCAGAACAAAACGACTGCGGCCGTATGTCAATTCCTGATTGAGGACGTGATATGCCGGTACGGGTGCGTCGGGAAGATCGTGGCTGATCGCGGGGAGTTGGACGCCGAAGAGGCCGAGGAGCTGTTCGACCGGCTAGGAGTCAAGCTCTCGCTTACCCCTACGTACAATCCGGAGTCGAATGGAAAGGTGGAGCGCGGACACGGACCGATCGTCAAGGCGTTAGTTTGGGCATGCGGAGGTCAAGTCGGGAACTGGCCGCGGCTGCTGCCTTACGCGTTGTGGGCTGACCGAACTACGCACAGTTCGGTAACCAGGTTCATGCCGGCAGAGCTCATGTTTGGGCAGAAGCCGGTCATGCCGATGGAACGTACGATCTCCTCGTGGGCAACCGTGGACTGGAGAGACGAGATGAGCCGGGAGGAACTGCTGGCGGCGCGTATACGACAGCTCGAGCGAAGACCGGAGGAGGTGGAGCAGGCTGCGGAAAAGCTTCGGGAAGCAAGGATGAGGAACAAAGCCCGGTTCGACCGAACACACCGGCTCCGACCGAAGAAGATCGAGGAAGGCGACTGGGTGCTAGTCTACGACAGCAGCCTCGACAACCAGCACCGAGCG
Source organism: Azolla caroliniana (assembly GCF_043228905.1). Classification (NCBI taxonomy): domain Eukaryota; kingdom Viridiplantae; phylum Streptophyta; class Polypodiopsida; order Salviniales; family Salviniaceae; genus Azolla; species Azolla caroliniana. Next base: position 19,772,189 of record NW_028230443.1, read on the forward strand.
ACACGGAAGTTCGCAAGAAGGTGGTTCGGGCCTTACGTGGTACAAAGCGCCAACGACAACGGGACGTACCATCTGGCAGAACTCGACGGCACGAGAATGGCGATACCGGTAGCTGGGAAGCGGATCAAAGCGTTCAAGAAGCGTCATGCCGAGGAGCCGGATCCGGTTAACCTGGACCGCGACGACGAACGATCCGAAACCGAAGAAGAACCGACGGGCAGAGAATGAAGGCTGGACCGGTTTTCTCCATCCCAACACAATTTGGCGCATGTCGGTGGATGCGCGGCTAGGTGGGGGCGGATGTCGTGAAGAAAACCGTCCACAAGCGGAATCGGTGCACCGGGGCGTAGGAACCGGCTCTTCATGCACGTGCGCCTTATGTTGTACATAGGAGATCCTAGGCAGGCAGATTCGGTAGGTGGGAAGTAAAGGGGAAACGGCTCCTTCCTTGCCTATAAAAGGAGGGAGACGAGGAGGAGGAAGGGATCGCGGAGAGTCGAGGATGAAGTGCTATCGGTTTGGGTGTGAAGGCTTCTCTCTCTCTCGGGCTCGCAAACTCCATAGCTTCTTTCTGTGCAGGCTTCGGGAGGCTCGCGCTGCTCTGAGGAATGCCCGAGTGCTTCCGGCAGCACCTCCAACCAGCTCCTTTCTTCCTGTACGTTTACGAACAGGCATCGGCATCTGTTTGCCGGCCTGTTCGGTTGTAACTGCTTTCGTGTTCTTGTTGTTGTCTTTGTTAATACATACATACCTTCGTGTCTCTCTGTGTCGCTGTCCCACTCGCGTCTTTGTGTCGAAGGGCCGTGTCCCTGTGAGTCTACGCTCGCACGTGGTGGGTCTCTTCTCTTTTCTCTCTTGCTCTTCGGTACAGGACCCCCGAGGTCCCGCCTCATTCCACGCATCCGCGAGGAATACCTCGACAACGTGCAACACCACATCGAGGGAGTTTACCCTCTCTTCTATGCATAGTGGCAACTATTTTTAATGCATGAATCATTGACCCCCCCACAGATCATTTTAGGATTCATCCACATCACACTCCATTTATCCCCATTCCAAGTGATGGGAAATTGTGTGCCCTATTGGTTATGGAGCTCAAGATCCATTCCATGTTATTAGCTGAAACGTCTAGGTCTGTCAGATCAAAAGATAAACATGCATTCAACAACTTGTGGCATTCATTGACAACCACGTAAACCCTCAACCCCGGGCCTTCCTAATGACACAATTCAATCAATCTCTTGAGAGCTTGTTGACTAAACCTGCACCAATTTTCGAACCTATCCCTTACTAATCTTTTGGACTGAACAAATTTGACCAGAACTCGAACATCTACCCCTATAGTTACTTGTCTTGTCTCATGCAACTTTTGAGTTTCGGAACTAATTGGTGAGCTTTCTTGACAATTCCCAGTGCCTAACCACTCTTTCACCACTCTCAGTGCGATACTTCCACTTTTACCAAGCAAGGCATTAGGTGTGAATACTACCACCTCTTCAACATTATTTGACCTTTGAACCTGTAACAAATCCTCCTCTTCCAACAATGCCTCAAAGCTATTTCTCAACCTTACATGAGGCATAGTTGTGTTTCCATCTTGCTGCAATAAATTTTTTTGTTCCAAAACCATAGCACAAGAGTCTGTGTTAGCCTTCTCCTTCTCTACCCCATTGAGGGTGTTCTGACCTTTCACCCTATATTCTCTTGCATAGCAACCTGCCTGTTGTCCTTTCCCACCCTCACATTACCGTTGATCTTCCTAGGGCATTCCTTAGCAATATGGCCCGTCTTTTTACAATAAAAGCCAGATACACCCTTATATTCCAGTAACACATCTATTACTCCTGCTTCCACATCATGAACCTTGATTATAGGGGGGAGTTTGTACAAACTTTGCACAAGCACTCTAATCTTAGGGTAGTCCCTAATTCTATCTACCATCATTGCTTTTGAGGGACAGATTGCGCCAATCTTATCCCCAATCTTTGGCATCAAGGGGTATAACTACCGAGGAAGATTTGGGAATATCATAGAAATCACCCGAGGATTACCAATTTCCTTGTCTTCTTCCATAGCATTGAAGTTAGCATGCCACTCCAACAGAAGAGCTCTTCCATATTTGAGCTCTACAAATTTCATATCCACAATCCGCAATACATCACCCCCCCTGACCACACCAAGATGGTAGAAATTGTTGGGATTATGGTCCCTCCGGATGGGATGGTCAGATGTCCGGGAACCGGATGACGAAGACCCGGTTTCGGAACCGGATGATGAAGACCCGGTTTCGGAACCGGATGATGAAGACCCCGGCTACGGAGCCGGATGACGAAGACCCGGTTTCGGAACCGGATGATGAAGACCCCGGCTACGGAGCCGGATGACGAATGTACCCGGAGAGAGATCCGGATGCGGGGACATATTTGTGAATATGTTTGCCAAGGGCCCTCGAGGCTATATTTGTAAATAGCCCGAAAGTCATATGTGTATAAATATGACTTAGGGCAAACAGTTTTGAGTTGTTGCTCATTTGAGGGAGCGAAGTGAGAGCAGCCGAGAGAGAGAGAGAGAGAGAGAGAGAAAGGAAGAGGTCAACGCCTCTGTGTAATACCGCCGCCTGTGGCGAGGACAGCGAGCTCAAGGTCGTCGCCTTGCAGCTCGCCATTGTACATTCCCTGCGTATAGTGATAGTTGGAGTCTTGCACTCCCGTGGTTTTTCCCGTCTAGGGTTTTCCACGCTAAAGCCTGTGCATTCGAGTCTCTCTCTGTGTTTTTGATTTACTTCTGCATTGATTCGTGTTTCCTCGGTTGTGGCCGAGAGGTGAAGGTTTTTTTTGAAAGCGTCCATTTCCTAACAATCTGGTATCAGAGCGACTGCAGTGCAGAAAATGGAAGGCGGCAGCAGCGGGCAGCCGGGGATGATGGTGCTGAATGCGTAGAACTACGCCGACTGGAAGATAAAGATGGAGGATCTGCTCATTGTTCGGGACCTGTATGAACCGATCGACAGGTCGGAAATACCCAAGGGGGTACTTGAGACGGAATGGAGGCTTCTGAACCGGAAAGCCATTGCAACCATTCGGCAATACGTCGACGTGAGCGTTCTACAACATGTGGCGAACGACACCAACGCATATGAGATGTGGCAGAAGCTATCGGGCCTCTACGAGAGGAAGAATGCGTTGAACCGGACCTCCCTGATGAGGAAGATAGTGAACCTCAAGTACCGGGACGGCGAGAATATGGTGGAACACGTAAGCACGTTCATGGGATTCGTGAACCAGCTTGCGGCGATCAAGTTCCCGTTGGAGGATGCAATGCAAGCCATCATTCTGATGTGTACATTGCCGGAAAGCTGGGAGAACTTGGTGGTGACTCTCAGCACCTCCTGCACCGAAGATAACTTGTCCTTACAAACGGTAAAGACAAGCATTTTGAACGAAGAAGCGCGTCGGAGAGATAAAGAACCGGGCTCCGATCCGAAGATGCTGCTTACCGAATCGGATCGGGGAAGACAACGGAACCGGAGTCCGCAAAGACGGGAGAAGTCGGGGACCCGGTCGCAATCAAGAGGAAGGCCCACATGCTTCCACTGTGGGAAGCCGGGGCACTTCCGAAAGAATTGTCGGCATTACCGAAAAGACAACGGAGCCGACGACACCGATTCGAAGAAGTCATCGGAACGGAACGGTGCTTACCGGGGAGCCACGGACCGAAATGGTTCGGATCGGCAAGGGCAGGACCGGAAAGGAACGACGGCACTCGCGGCAAGTGAAGAGGAGATCATGCTCATCACTGAAGAAAGTGAACTAAACATTGCCGGCGATGAGACTACCTGGGTGGTCGATTCCGGAGCGTCGTTCCACCTGACCCCGGAAAGAAGATACTTCTCATCCTACACAGCCGGTGAGGATGGTTGTGTTTGGATGGGAAATGAAGGTACGTGCCGGATTGCCGGCATAGGAGACGTGTGGTTGACAACCTTGACCGGATGCAAAATGTTGCTGAAGGATGTCCGACACGTTCCGGAGGTTCGATTGAACCTGATTTTGGCCGGGAGGCTAGACGATGAAGGCTACACAGGTAGCATCCGGAACTGCATAATGAAGTTCAGCAAGGGGAGCCTGATAGTGGCTCGGGCCCGGAAAGTCAACACACTGTACCTTATGAATGCCTGGTTGTGTCCGGAGGAGTTGAACGTGGCAGCCGACACTGCCGGTGAGCTGTGGCACAAGAGACTGTGCCACATGAGTGAGAAGGGGATGAAGAGGCTTGCAGAAGACAACCTTATTCCAGTGAAGCATGTGCACCTGGAGAAGTGCACCGATTGCCTAGCCGGTAAGCAGAACCGAACCTCCTTCCACTCAAGGCCACCGACGAGACGTAGCGCACCATTGGAGTTGGTGCACACTGACGTGTGTCAAGTAGAAACGAAGTCACATGGCGGAGCCCAGTACTTCGTGACATTCATTGATGACCACAGCCGGAAGCTGTGGACGGCACCGTTGAAGACAAAGGACCAAGTGTTGTGCGTCTTCAAAGAACTCCACGCGAGAGTGGAAAGGGAATCCGGCAAGAAGCTGAAAGCGATACGAGCGGATAACGGAGGGGAATACCGGGGGCAGTTCAAGGAGTACTGTCGCTCGAAGGGAATCCGGCTCGAGTTTACTGTGCCGAAGACGCCGGAACTGAACGGGCTGGCCGAGAGAATGAACCGGACCATAATGGAGAAGGTCCGGAGTATGCTGGCGCATGCGAAATTACCCAAGGGGTTTTGGGCTGAGGCAATGTCGACGGCGACATACGTGATAAACAGATCACCCTCAGTACCTTTGGACGGAGACACGCCGCAGAGAGTGTGGACCGGTAGGGAAGTATCCTACCGGCATCTGAAGGTGTTCTGGTGTCTTGCATATGTGCATGTGGCAAAGGACCGGAGAGGAAAGCTAGATCCAAAGACCCGGCCATGCATATTCATCGGTTACGGCGATGACGAGTTCGGCTACCGAGTATGGGACCCGGTCGACAAAAAGATATTCCGGAGTCGTGATATCATCTTCATGGAGGACAAGACACTCGCCGACTGGGAGTCGGAGAAGAAGATGAAGAGCTCCAAGTCGACCGGTGAGGATCAACTCTACGAGGAGCAGTCCCGACCGGCAAGGGACCGGTTAGCACTCGAGGATCCGGCCGAAGACGGTGAAGAAACAGAACCGGCCGAGGAAGATGAAACTGATACCGGAACTGGCCCCGATCCCGAAATGGATTCGGATGAAGAGGAAACGGAGGAGCCGGTTACCGAAGCTCCGGAACGGAGATATCCTCTAAGAGAGAGAAGGGCCCCCCGGAGATTTCCGGAACCAGAGCACGTGCTGCTAACCGACGAGGGGGAGCCGGAGAGTTTTGAAGAAGCAAAGCTTGACACCCATAGCCGCAGGTGGTTAAGTGCCATGCAGGAGGAGATGGATTCCCTGCATGAGAACCACACATATGAACTTGTGGAGTTGCCGAAAGGAAAGCGGGCACTTCGAAACAAGTGGGTGTTCAAGCTGAAACCGGGAGATGCCGGAAACCCCCCGAGATACAAAGCCAGGATCGTGGTGAAGGGGTTCCAGCAGAAGAAGGGCGTCGACTTCGACGAGATATTTGCCCCGGTAGTGAAGATGACCTCCATCCGGACGGTGCTGAGCATAGCGGCAAGCATGGACCCCGAGGTAGAACAGATGGACGTGAAGACGGCATTCCTTCACGGTGACCTCGAAGAAGAGATCTACATGCAGCAACCGGAAGGATTCGAGAAGAAAGGGAAGGAGCACCTGGTATGCCGGTTGAAGAAGAGCCTTTACGGACTGAAGCAGGCTCCCCGGCAATGGTACCGGAAGTTCGACTCTTTCATGACCGATGAAGGGTACCACAAAACGCAGTCCGATCACTGCGTGTTTGTGAAGAAGTTCGAAGGAGGAGACTTTCTAATACTCCTCCTGTACGTGGACGACATGTTGATCGTCGGACGGGACCAGGTCAAGATACGGATGCTGAAGAAAGCGCTTCACCGAACCTTCTCAATGAAGGACCTGGGTCCGGCGAGGCAAATACTAGGGATGCACATCATCCGGGACCGGAAGAAGAAGCAGTTGTGGCTGTCACAGGAGAAGTACGTGACAAAGGTGCTTCACCGGTTCAACATGTCGGAAGCAAGACCGGTCGGGTCAACCCTCCCGACAAACTGCAGGTTGTCCAGCAAGCAAAGCCCCAAGACAAAGGCTGAGAAGGAGGACATGATGAAAGTACCATATGCCTCTGCCGTCGGAAGCTTGATGTACGCAATGGTGTGTACAAGACCGGACATAGGATATGCAGTCGGAGTGGTGAGCCGGTACATGAGCAATCCCGGCAAAGAGCACTGGAACGCGGCCAAGTGGATACTCCGATACCTGAAGGGCACGGCAAACGTGTGCCTCCGATTCGGCTCCGGTAAGCCTGAACTCGACGGCTTTACTGATTCGGATATATCGGCTGATGCAGATACCAGCCGGTCCACATCAGGGTATGTGATGACGTATCCAGGGGGAGCTGTTTCGTGGCAGTCGAGGCTGCAGAAGACGGTTGCGTTGTCAACCACGGAGGCGGAGTACATGGCGGCTGTTGAAGCCGGCAAGGAAATAATATGGATGAAGGACTTCATTAGAGAGCTCGGTATCCGGCAGGAGGACTACCGACTCTACTGCGATAGTCAGAGTGCCATCCACCTTGCGAAGAACGTGGCCTATCACTCACGGACGAAGCACATCCAGCGAAGATATCACTGGATCCGGGAAAGGATAGAAGACCAGGAGTTCGTGCTGACGAAGATCCACACGGACGAGAACGGGTCAGATATGTTGACCAAAGTGCTCACACCCGACAAGCTGGAAGCGTGCCGGAAGAGGGTCGGACTGGAAAGACATCCCATGCCGAAGTGAAGGGGGAGTTTATTGGGATTACGGTCCCTCCGGATGGGATGGTCAGATGTCCGGGAACCGGATGACGAAGACCCGGTTTCGGAACCGGATGATGAAGACCCGGTTTCGGAACCGGATGATGAAGACCCTGGCTACGGAGCCGGATGACGAAGACCCGGTTTCGGAACCGGATGATGAAGACCCCGGCTACGGAGCCGGATGACGAATGTACCCGGAGAGAGATCCGGATGCGGGGACATATTTGTGAATATGTTTGCCAAGGGCCCTCGAGGCTATATTTGTAAATAGCCCGAAAGTCATATGTGTATAAATATGACTTAGGGCAAACAGTTTTGAGTTGTTGCTCATTTTCTGTTTTCCACTTAGAGGGAGCGAAGTGAGAGCAGCCGAGAGAGAGAGAGAGAGAGAGAGAAAGGAAGAGGTCGACGCCTCTGTGTAATACTGCCGCCTGTGGCGAGGACAGCGAGCTCAAGGTCGTCGCCTTGCAGCTCGCCATTGTACATTCCCTGCGTATAGTGATAGTTGGAGTCTTGCACTCCCATGGTTTTTCCCGTCTAGGGTTTTCCACGCTAAACCCTGTGCATTCGAGTCTCTCTCTGTGTTTTTGATTTACTTCTGCATTGATTCGTGTTTCCTCAGTTGTGGCCGAGAGGTGAAGGTTTTTTTTGAAAGCGTCCATTTCCTAACAAAAATTTCGTCCCATATTATGCACATTTAGTATTTGTGGAACCCTATCCATAAGAGCTACTTGTAGCATGTCACAAACCATATGTCTATTGGGTCTACCACCCAGTAGCTTACAAAGGAACAAGCATTTCTTTAATCTTTCAATCTCCACATTCAGAATTTTGCTTTCATCCTCGGACATAAAAACCTCTAGTAACTTAGAGCTCTCCTTCATGTCCATTTCCTTATCATGACCCCATCGCGGGCATGCATTATGCGCCTAATCACATTCCTGCAAAAGATTTTCTAATTGTAGCATGTCCTTCGTGGCTTCCAACTTTGCAGCACCATTCAACCCCTGTGATGATCCGCCTAACGGGCCCCGTTACCTACCCTCACCCATCACTCTCCCCTAGTTTTTTGTTTCCCAACCTCTTTATTCCAAACCTCCGTCACTCCCCACACTCTCAAATCCTTTGTGCATTCAATTGTAAAGATAGTTACTGCCTTGCTGCTAAGATGAGCCTTATCCTCCTCTTCCATCCAACCCATCTTGTTTGACAAAATGACCGATTCCTTACATATCCCCATATCTCAACCAATAATGTGTTGCCCTGCTTCTTTCAACATATCATCTACTTTCCTACGCCCCTCATTTGCAACATGATGCTTCTCCCTATCCCTGTTCCTACCTTTCAATGTGTACCTTGATTCCACCGCCCTTACGTCGGGCACCCTTGCCACTGTTACCCAGCCGGCAAGAAGGCTTAAGGAGGTCCAAACTAGAGTGTGAAAGGAATAGTTTATTCGGGAACTATTGTAATTAGTAGTCTTAATATATATTAATATATGAGAAGATGTGGACAAACGGACCGGAATCGGTATGCCGATCCGGATCCGGACCGATCCTGAAAAGGTGCCGGTTGGCACCGTTTTGTACTTCGCACCGGAGACCTATATAAAGGCCCGGTTACAATGTAATCGACAACGGATAATTAATAGAACTTATTGCCTTATTCTTTCAGTATTGATTACCGTTCTGTACTCATTGCTATATGTTACGCGTGTTAATGATGTGTTGCTAAGTAACCGATTAAGGTCTAATTAAGTGTTTTGTCGTAAGTCATCTTGTCGTAACACCCTTTGGTGAAGTGTCTTAAGTGGACACCCTGCGTTAGGCTGTTGTTCGGCCCTAGGATTAACACAGTTTTTGGCGACCACGATTCCTGCACAATCGCAGTGAACAGCGGCGGGAATGGATGACTAGGCCAACGCACAACCCGATTATGGAGAGAGCACGAAGACTTGCTGAACGACGAAGGCGGCGAGAGGCTTTCCAGCAAGCAGCGGAAGAAATCCGATCGGATCGATCATTTTCCAAAGTGATCCGGAAAATAGCGGAGGAGTAGCTCCGTCTGCAACAAAACGCCTACCCGGACGAAGGAAGCAACTTAAGCAGTCTCCGGGAAGCGGAATCCCTTCTGCAGGCCTTGGCCGGAAGAGACGGCGAATCCGAAGCATTTTCAGCCCTGGAATTGGATTCAGAAGGGGGTTACAGCGTGCACACGAACTATCGCAGCAATAACGACACCTCAGGAGGACCGGAGGACGAGGAGTCGGATACAGTACCGACACCGGAACCAGAGTTGGCAGACCGGAAACCTCCGGCACTAGACGTGGAGCAACCCCCGGAGACGACAAAAGACAAAGAAAGACCTTTGACACTGGAAGTCGAGCCGGCAACACCAAAGGAAGACCGGCAAAGACCTCCGACACTAACGAAACATCAGGAAAGACCACCGACACCGCCAACCCTCGTACCGACACCGGAAAACGACATGTCGTTCCTGTACTCCAAGTATAGGGATGACCCGGATGTGGAGGCTCATGTTCACGCGTTTCAACAAACATGGGAGGCGAACCATGTGTCACAACGGTTAACCACGGCTGAAGAGGAACGATCGAAGATAGCCGAATTCGGCGTGACATTGGAAGGACAGGCCGCCAGATGGCACCGGACGTAGGACCCCAACACCATCACCACCTTTGCGGACCTGAAAGATAAATTCTTGCACTTCTATTAGAAGGAGGTGAACCAAAGCGAAATGGTGGGCCTATTTTATACCATCCGGAAGGACCCCGGGGAGAGCATTCCGCAGTTAGTCGTCCAGTTTCAACGGATGCATAGTCAGCTTACCCGCGCACCTCCGGAAGAAGAAACACAGGCGATACTCTTAGCCGTGCTCCGGGAACCTCTATGAACGGTATGCATGATCATCGACTTTCGCACAAGCACCGTCAACCAGGTCATCGACCGGGTTAGAGAAATGGAGAAAACGAGCTCTTGGCTAATAATGGGAGCCCTCCAACGAGCGTTACCGACCAATGAGGATTTTCGATTCCGGCAAGCAATCCAATGCACGACCTGCTCGAATTCCGGACACTCAGCACTGGAGTGCACCATGCCGACGCACTGCTTACTCAGCCAATCTCAAAGCCACACGATGGATCGGTGCGAATATAACTTATTGAATCGGCAAGCACCACCAGTCCGGCAAATCGAGCCACATAGCAGCCGAGACGAAGAAGACGAACGCTGCCGGCGAGAGGAGCAATATCGACCGACACAGGATGTCCGGTACGACGATCGGCGAGACAACTATGACCGGTACGAGCGATATGACAGGTATCGAGATTACAATGGACGGTACGAGCATTACAACCGGGTTCACTCCCCCGGGTATCACCAACGACGGGAAGATTACAGGAGATATGACGACCAACACCGTCAAGGGTACCGCAACAAAAAGAACTTTACTAAAAAATGGCATTTCAAAAAAGGGAGCCACCCACGTGAACCGGAAAAAGGCGCCTCAAGCAGCCAACCGGACCAGAGCCCCGCGGTTACCACAGGTCCTCCACCGGGTACAGGAAACAATGCCGAATCCAGCAATACCCGGAAAGCATATTGCTATTATTGCCGGCAAGAAGGACATTATAGTAATCAATGTCCGGCAAAGAGCTATGACAAGCGCCCGACAGTAAGCATGGTAGTCGCCGAAGTCACAGACCTATAGCAGGTTACCACAAGGTTGAAGGGCAAGACGACGGAATGGGAGACATAAGAGGCCATCCGGAAGTAGGCAACGGAATGGATGAAATAGGAAAATGAGTGAAACATAGCAGAACTAGCACAACAAAAGGAGATTACCGAAGAGCTCGCCAAAGGCAGTCAGACCGAAAATGCGACATGGCAGGCCTTGCACGAGTGCCAAATCACCCTGCCATTAGGACGGCTCTAGCAACTAGTGCCCAGATTCACAGAAGGACTCAAGACAGGCATGACGACAGGAGAAACACCACTGGCACCAACATTCTTCTCAAATCTGAAGGAAGGACCGGCGGTGGTAGACACAAACAGTCCGGTGATCACAGCCATCGTGAAGGGAAAGGAGTTACCCGGAACAGTAATAGATGAAGGATCCGGCATCAATGTGATTAGCCTCCGAACATGCACAACCTTGTGAATCCAAGAGTGGGAACCATGCCCGTTCTGGCTACGGATGGCGGATACAAGCTCAGTGCGACCGACCGGCTTGATACGAGATTTGGAAGTAACAATCGGTGGCCACACATTTCGCATCTCGACAGTAGTGCTACAATTACAGGCACAAGGAGCGTACCCGCTATTGTTGGGATGGCCGTGGCTAAAAACGGCGCACATTAAACAAAATTGGAGGAAGAATATAATCACCTTCCGGCGGGGAAAAAAGTACGAGTACCGACACAACCACGGACGGGTACCGGGAAGGAATTGACACCCCTATATGCCAAATGTGTCAATATGCTGGACGGATTAGCAGACGAAGAGGTGGATCAATACTTGCAAGATAATCCGAAGATTGTACCTCTGTTCGAAATCGACGTAGTTGAAGCCGTATCACCATACATACTGCCACCGGACAGAGCGGACGAAGAACCAAATAAAGAAGTGATCCGGGAGCTACGGCAAGCACAAGAAGCGCTGGAAAGAGAAATGGCCGTATCACAACGGGTTAAAGCATCTAGGAACTACGGAAGAGCCGAGACCGGTGTAGATAGCCAGGGAAATGACTACGGAGAACAGAACGGCGATGATTACACTTCTCAAAGAGTTTTGGGACGTGTTTGCCTGGTCCTACGAGGATATGAGAGGGCTCAATCCTCAGCTATATCAACATCAGATACATTTGAGCAAAGACGCCAAACCGGTAGCATAGCGACGGTACCGGATGAATCCAAACTACGCCGCCAAAGTTGAGGAAATTGATAAGTTGCTGAGAGTTGGCTTTATCTGTCCCGTAAAGAAATCGACATGGCTGAGCCCGATAGTAGTCGTACCGAAGAAAAACGACAAAATTAGAGTATGTGTCGACTACCGGAAGCTTAATGCGGCGACGATAACTGATGCATTTCCACTTCCATTTACGGATGGAGTTTTGGACGCAGTCGTCGGCCATGAGGTATACAGTTTTTTAGACGGATTCAACGGATACAACCAGATCCGGATGCACCCCGATGACCAGGAGAAAACGGCTTTCGTCACTGAATGGGGAGTGTTTGTTGCCATAATGATGATGTTCGGACTAAAAACGGCGCCGGCAACGTTCCAGAGGATCATCATGGAAAAATTCGGAGAATTCATACCGGCATTCATGCAGGTGTTCCTAGAAGACTTCGTTGTTTATAGCTAGGAAGGAGACCACCTTCAGCACCTCCAACTGTGTCTAGAAAAGTGTAGGTCTTACCGGCTAAGCCTAAATCCGGTGAAGTGTGTATTCGGCGTGTCCAGCAGAACACTACTGGGGCACATTGTGCGCAAGGAGGGCATCATCGTGGATCCGGACAAAGTAAAAGCGATCCTGGAGGCACCGGCACCAACAACGGCGAAATCCATTGGCATAGCCGAATGCTCTGGTATTTGGCGGACCTAGCTACACCACTGCATGCTGCGGTACACAGAACACCGTTCCTGTGGACCAACACTGAAGACAAGGCGTACCAGGCACTCAAAGTTCTATTGTCGCAAGCGCCGGTAGTGCAACCCCCGGATTGGGCGAAAGAATTTCATGTGTTCGTGGATGCGTCCGACATTGCAATCGGGAGTGCGCTGATGCAACTTACGGAGCCAAGATGGTACCGGCCTGTATATTACGCAAGCCGGAAGTTATCCCAACCCGAATGAAATTATTCCACCACGGAAAGGGAAGCTTTAGGCATGATCTACAGCGTAACAAAATTCAGGCATTATTTATTGGGAAGGAAGTTTTCCTTCCATGTAGATCATTTGGCACTCCTCTAACTAGTGTCCAAAGCGTCACTTACCGGTAAGTTGCCCCGGTGGACATTGCTATTACAGGAATTTGAATTCGAGATATTCCACCGACCCGGCATACAGCATGCGGTAGCAGATTATTTAAGCCGGTTAGATTCTGGCGAAACCGGCGACGGGGTACCGAACGAATTTCTGGATGCTGAGCTATTTCGAGTCACCGCGGAAACGGTAATAGATGCATCGGTGGCACCAGAAGATAAGTGGCTAACAAATATGGACCAGATTGCCTCCGAAGGAGATGAACCGGGACGAGAGGAAACGCCTGGCGGTACAAAGCCGGCAGTTCTGTTTATTACGGGACACGCTATACCACAAAGGTGCGGACGGTATATGGTGACGAGTGGTGCGCAGCAACGAGAAAGAGGTTATACTACGGGAAGCACACTACGAAGTCGCCGGAGGCCATTATGCTGGGGATGCTACGGCAAGGAAGATATAGCAAAGTGGCCTATGCTGGCCGACTACATTGAAAGACGCAATTCGGTACGCAAAAGAGTGTGATCTATGCCAGCCAATGGGCCAGCCAACGAAACAAGCTAGGATGTTGCACCGGCCAGTACTACTGCTAGAACCATTTCAAAAATGGGGACTGGATTTTGTCGGACCATTTAAACCACCGGCAATGAGAACTGGCAACCGGTATGTGATCGTCGCGACAGACTATTGCACTAAATGGGTGGAAGCCAAAGCCCTGTGAGACAATACCGCGGCGTCGACGGCAAAATTCTTATACGAATACATTTGGTGCCGGTACGGATGCCCCATAGAGCTGATTAGCGACCAAGGAGGGCACTTTCTTGGACAAGTAGTGGAGAGCTTGACATCATTCTATGCGGTACATAAACGGAGCACCCTGTACTACCCACAAGCCAATGGATTAGTTGAGTCAACAAACAAAACGCTACGGAATATCCTACGCAAGATCGTCAATGAAAATCGGACAGATTGGGACACGAAGCTGCACAGTGCGCTCTGGGCTTACCGGACAACGTACAAAACAAGCATCCGAACAACGCCGTTCCGGTTAGCATTCAGATTAGAGGCAGTCATGCCGGTCGAATTCCAGGTACCGAGCTTACGGATTCAAATTCGGGAACGACTCAATGAAAAGGAATCGGAGGCAATTCGGTTAAAGGCTCTGTGTGAACTAGAAGAACACCGATTGGCGAGCATCATGCACCTAGAATTGGAACAACGGTGATGGAAAGCGTTTGTAGATCGGCACCGGAAGGGAAATGAAAAGATGTTCGAAATTGGCAAGCCGGTACTCGTGTTGCAGACCCGGATGGGTAAAATGCTAGGCAAACTACGGTTTAGATGAACCGAACCGTACTGGATCACACGCGGGTTCAATGGTTCTTACCAGTTAGGGACACTGGCCGACGAGGTGCTGGGTAAATGGGTCAACGGATTTAGACTAAAGCCATACAAAGGACCTATGCCCAAGAACCCATTTGAACGAAGGGCCGCCACCGAATCAGACGCCGGCAGGCCAACCACGACGGCAACCCATGAGGAAAACGGCTACCACCAAGCCGGTAAGGAGGAGCACGAGCCAGCAACCGGGGTAAGCAAAACGATGGCAAACCGTCAAGAGGCGGGTAAGGTGCACGTTTCGGGTAAGGTGCGCGTTTCGGGTAAGGGTCCGACAAGACCGGAGAAAAATTAACCACACAATTAATATTACCAAAAAAAAAAAAAAAAAAAAGCGAATCAAAGAAATCATGGAAAGGAGTGGTGGAAACGGCCATGCAAACGAGGACTAAAGAGGCACGTCGAAAAGGTACGAGGAGGCTATGAATTGGACATTAAACCACCGCCACATGGCACGCAATGCTATTATAGTACACGACCTGCATATGCGGAGGCTCCAAAAAGGCGCCAAGATGCAGAGAGAAAAACCCCCACGCATCGAGACCTTCTCCTTTTGCGAACCAAGGAGAACAGACGTAGACAGACGCGTGAAGATCAATCAAAGAGAGTTCGCGCACAGAGAACCCCCTCACTCAGAACTTTCTCTCTCACACTCTCCTCACCATCAAACCTCGCCAACACTCTCCGACCTTGACACAGAGATGGACTGCCAAACACTGTTTGAAGCCGCCAAGAAATGGCTACGGCAACACGGACTGGAGGGTTTCTTGATGGTCATGGAGCCGGCGCCACACAAGGAGGCCGAAAAGATTATCAAAGAAATCTACACAAAGGTGATCACGGAGGAGGCAATCCGTGCGTTAACAGGCCTTCTGGAGGGGGGCATCTACACGATCAACAATCCTACCTTCGAGCAGCTCATCAAATATTTCGGTGAGTATTCTCTCGCCAGCAAAGGCTACAGGACACAGGGCGGCAAAGACATGTTATTCCGCGAAATTGCCCATGTACTCCATGAGTTCAGCCACGTATACCCTCCACCCCCCGTTATGCCTCAGAACTGAGCAGGCTTGATTATCGCAACGTACGAAGGGGTCAAGTTGGATTGGCCAGTGCTGATCGCCGACGGGTTGTGTACGACTATTGATATCGTAAGAGGAAAGGACGGCAAGGAAGGCCGGAAAATATGGCATGCGGTGACACAATGGCTCACCCTATTGGCGCCACTGGTCGAGCCCGTCCAGACCAAGAAGCGGGGAAGAGCAACGGACGGCACCCCGAAACTTGCTTCGAAACGGCAACAACTGTTGGCCTCCAAGGCCACTAAGGGGAAGACGGCCGACACAGAGAAGGCGGCAAAGGAGCGCGCCAGCCGGTAGCGGCCGACGGACACACATGAGGAGACACTGGCATGGCCCCTAAAGAGCCCACTCCACCGACCGGTGCAACAAGAAACGGACACCCTGGCGGCAAGAATGAATGCCGAGACTCAGGCGGAGGAAGAACCCATGGAGCACCTCCAGCGGCGGCCCGTGAAGAGCACCGCTGAATCAGTCGGGAAGCGTTCAGACCCACAGAAGGATGGAATGACCGCAACCCACATTGAGCATCCCACGCCAAGGGAGGGACCGGAACCGGTTCGGATGGAACCGGTCACAAAAGTCCCTGCACAACAGGCAGCACCGACAAACCCTGTAACTCAAGAGCCGGTTATACAAAGGCCAACCTCCTCAGCCAACCAAGAACAAGCAGACTAGGGGCGGTTAGCCGAATCACACCAAGAGCCGGAACGACAAAGTGGTCAGCAGGTAGAACCAGAAGTGCAGCTCGACGCAGTAAGGCGGGACCAGCCACCGGCAAGTGAACCCATCAGCCAACCCGTTGTGCAGACGCAACAACAGTGCACCGGCAGCCAATGGCTCCGGTGGATAGGAGAACCAATTGCCGGAGTAGTCCAATGCATAGAGGCGGAAGAAAGAGCGCAAACGGAACAGTTGCATGTCACAACCGATGAACTGGAGACGGCCCGGTCAAGGATCCGGTGCCTCGAACAATACTTGGATCGGATTACCGAAGACATGGCCAAAATGGCCGTAACCACAACGTAGATCCAAGCACCGGTGCCTCCGGTGGATGTACATATGAATAAGACCCCGGAGACGGAAACTGTCCCGGAGAAAGATGCGGCGCAAGCCCAAGAGCTTGCCGAATTAAGAGACGAGTTGGCCGCATAAGAAGCATTACGGAGCCACAAACGCGACTTGAAGAAGGCGGCCGAAGAAGAATTAAAGAAGACTGTTGAGAACCTCCGCCGGGTAGAGGAAAACCTGCATAAAGGACATCACGCGTACGACCGGCTAAAGGAGGAAAAAGAGAAATTGTTGCAGGAGAATGACAAGCTGCGACGGATGGCGGAGACAGAAATCGAAAGGCTGAAGGAAGAATTCCGTCAATAGAAGGACCGGGAGGACCGCGCGCGCCGGTAGATCAACCAAAGGCTGAAGCAGAAGACCAATGATTTTGATCATCTGCACCGGAACTACAAGCAGCTGGAGACGGAGTATAAGCAACAGCAGGAAAGGCTGGCCGAGCTTCGACAAGAAGTTGATAGGGCCACAACGGCACTCGCCAACGAACGAGCGGAGAATTCAAAGCTATTGGAGGAAGCGGCGATGGACCGGATGGAGCTCCACAAGCAGAACCATCAAGAAAAGGAAACAACGACAATGGTGTTACAGAGGTTGCAAACAACCTATCAAAGTCAATTGTCACATTATAGGGAGCAAGAGGCGGACACGGTCAGAATCATCAAGCAATTTAAAGAGGAGCGACAAGCCACGGAGAGCAAATCACGGATGGGAACTGACCGGATCCAGTGCATCCTCCGGTCATGGCTCACCAAGACCAAAAGCTTGATTGACGAGAGCTCTGTGCGATGGTGGACGAAATGGGCGCAGAATACGGCGTAACTCCAATTGCTCAGGGAGGACGTGGAAAACCGGTGGAAGGAGGGTGACAACTGTTATACGCTGACATCGAAGGACTTCACCGCCATAAGGGATGAGCTGGCCAAAGATTTCACAGCCCTGGCGGATGAATAATTGGTGCAGGTCCGTCAGCTCGTAGCTCAACTTGGCGACGATCGGCTGGAGGCTCAAATCCAGTTTGAAAGCTATGAGCGGTCCCGGCTTCAGGAAGAAAAAGCGAGGAAGGCAGCAACGATCAACCTTAGTGATGAGGAACCGTCGCCGGTACAAGGATCAAACGGGGACTAGGCCAGGGTCAGTCAGCCAGAGACAACTCCGACGGAGGAACCAACGAAGGAAACACCGGTGCCAGAGTGACAAACGGAGCCGCAACCCCAAACGGAGAAGGCACAAATGGAGCAGCCAGAGACACAAACGGAACAGCAGCCACAGCAGCAACAACAAATTCCCGATGAGCCATTGGAAATCCTAGAGCAAAGCATTCTGGACATTTTGGACGAAGCGTAACAGGGCTGGATAATGGGTTCGATGTAGAAGGTACTGTCCCACGGGCGTGCCATGTGTTACTCGACCGGCAAGAAGGCTTAAGGAGGTCCAAACCAGAGTGTGAAAGGAATAGTTTATTCGGGAACTGTTGTAATTAGTAGTCTTAATATATATTAATATATGAGAAGATGTGGACAGACGGACTGGAATCGGTATGCCGATCCGGATCCGGACCGATCCCGAAAAGGTGCCGGTTGGCATTGTTTTGTACTTCGCACCGGAGACCTCTATAAAGGCCCGGTTACAATGTAATCGACAGTGGTTAATTAATAGAACTTATTGCCTTAATCTTTCAGTATTGATTACCGTTCTGTACTCATTGTTATATCTTACGCGTGTTAATGATGTATTGCTAAGTAACCGATTAAGGTCTAATTAAGCGTTTTGTCGTAAGTCATCTTGCCGTAACACCCTTTGGTGAAGTGTCTTATTTGGAGACCCAGTGTTAGGCTGTTGTCCGGCGCTAGGATTAACAGCCACTATTACCTTAATTGCAGTCGTTGATGCTTTAACTCCCGTTGTTGGTTCCTTTGCCCACATCTTCTTGTATCCCTGTGTACCATACTACTACCCTACACCCTAATGGACGAGACACACATGGCCCTTGAGGAGGGGAGCTTTGCATGGATTGTCTACGTTCAGAGCAATCTCTGCAACCCTAAACCCCATCCCGCCATGCTTAACCCTAAACCCTAAACCTAATCATATGGCATATTTAATATTTCGTTTTAAGAATAAAAACTTTCAATACAATTCACAAATCTCATGTTTCCCACAAGAGGGTAGATGCTAGCAAGATCCACACAATGATCACATTGTGACTCTCATTTAGAACATTGATAGCAATAACTCGATAAGCTATCGAAAACCACCAATCATTGGCATTGTTGTGGCGGATCTCATACCAATGCTACACTAGTAGTTAGCTTATGAAGTTGTGGCGGATCTCATACCAATGCTACACTAGTAGTTAGCTTTTCATAAGCTTCGATTGCCATGGATAGACTACGAACGAATAATATTTCTTCATAGATATTAATTTACTTCCTTTGTTTAGTTGTAATGTTTATTTTTGTGTTTTAGGTAGTTAATCAATTGTTTTTTCAGAATAGTTAGAATTATTTTTGTTAATTTTTCCTTGGTATTTTTTTGCTTAAGCAATTGACCCTTTAATCCTAGATTAATTGTTAATAGTTGATTAACCATCCCAAATATAGTAAACATTCAGTTAAGTATATCATTCTATAAACTACACCTTTTTGGGGAGATAAAAATCCATATCAAAAGAATTACATTGTTTCATTACAAATTTACATCAAATCTAATTGAAACTATGTTTCGAACATTAAAAACAAAAGACAATATCATCTATAAAAATAAGATTTGGAAGTTTTTCTCTATTTCACACCAAAATCATGTAAGGTACAAGTAAGTTACCATCGCCCTTCTTTACAAGTAGGTTACCGGATTTGTGGGGGAAATTGTAGCAAGAGTTGATTGATTGAGTTGTATATAGTAACCCCTCTAAGGTTAGCCCCTATGGATTTGTTGGGAAACAAGTCCTTCCGAATGGGAACAACCCGAATCGAATCGGATGGAGTCAATAGGCAACTCGGTCGACGCCTAATCGAATGATCGATCATCGAACAATAACCGATTCGGTCAATAGCCGAATCGGCCGAATCCAATTGGGTTATACATGTAAATAGCCTACATGTGCCTATTGAGGATGTTTGCAAATAGTCTTGAATATTGTATTAGTATAAGTACACATAGGGAAATCATTATGTTATGTGGTTGTTGATCATTATTGTGTAGTTACTATGGGTTGTTGCTTCTATAACTAGAGAATGAGAGAGATTACGTGAGAGACTTATAACTCTATACTCATCTGTTAGACGAAGAAAGACTCGAGGCCAGTGCCTTGTAGGTTCTTATTGTATTCCTCTTACTATTGGTGTTTTGGTTCGGAGTTCGAGGACTCTTGTGGTTTTTCCCACTTCGGGTTTTCCATGTAAATATCTTGTGTCTTTGTACTTTTGTATTATGTTGACTGTGTAGTGTCGACTTTGCCCTTTGCCCCCGCATACGTATTAGACTTAACCAGTTTTGGCTGGTCAATTCTCATCAAGATCTTCCTACATTTACTTCTTTGTATTTTGTTTGCTAACTAATGTGTAGTGTTTTGTTTTTTTAAAAAAATAAAATAAAAATCATGTAAGGTCATTTGCCTACTTTTAGCTATAAACTTAAAAATAATGGAAAATTTTGCCTCTCGAATGATTCTACCAACACTAAATAAAGCTGATATTATCCACCACCGACAATATCCCCTCAACTCCTATTAATGCCAAAGCTCAAGTTGTGTTTGAATTGGTCAGCCGAATAGCACTTTCGATTCTCTGTAAACAACGATCTAGATGGGTCTTATCCAATCAAACCGTACATCAGGCGATGTTACTATAAGAGATATGGAGCGAAGTTGTAGCCACACTAAAGAGCCAATATGATGGCCTCATGGGCAGAAGCGAAAGATAACGATTAGCATTCATCCAACAATGCTCCATCCTCTCCCTTTCATGAGTCAATTGGCCTCCACATAAGATGGAACTATTTGTAAAAGTTTATAACTAATGGGAGTTTGTTTTGGAGTTAAGAAAAAAAGTTGATATTACTTAGTTTCTTTGTTTTGGATTAAAGTATGTTGATGTCTTGAAGACATGAACATGAAGGCATCACCTAGACTCGAACCTAGGAACTTGTAATTTACATAATTGAAAACCCCAACGATTAAGATAGCCTATTGTCATATAAGATGATAAAAGCTACTTTTTGTAATATATTCATTATTGTAAAAGCTTGGAACATTCTAGAATATCCTAGAACATTTTAGAATATTCTAGAACATTATATAAAATCTCTAGGCTATTCTATAGGAACCTATAAATAGAGACATATATGTGTTACCGGTTAGGAACACATGCCACCCTCAGTTGTTCAGGGAAGACGGCTACAACCTAACCTCTATAGGGGCGTAGCACCCAATGCGTACTTACCTTGTGTTTACTGCAACACAGTCTTGTACAGAGAACACGACACAGAAACAAGAGACCAATACGCAGAACACAAAGATCAAAGAAGATAAACTTATATTAAAACGTCACTCTCATAATACGCTAGCTCTTTACAAAGGTCTCTCACCCTTTATATACACAAGGCTTCTAATTGGCTACGCTCCTTGCGTACAACCAATACACGCGTTACTTTAACGCTCCTAATATGTCCGGCGGTTACAATTCCGGCAGACAACACTTGGCACGTGTTACGGGCATGACCATATAATATCCCGTGGTGAGAATTTACCGTAGTATTCTATACACGTGGATAAGTGTGAGGGTTAAACGAGATTGTAAAGTAGGGGAGGATTACTTTTAATCCTCAGGATTGAGACAACCCATTAGGCCAAGTGTGAACATGGCTGGGGGCCTTGGGTATCGCTATAAATAAGAGGCCTAGCTACCCTCATTTGAGGATCTTGTTGACTACGTCGAGACTTTGTCTTGTGGTGGGTCAACTCTTGTAGCGAGCGCGCCAGCACCAGGTACGACTCGACACCACGGCGGTGGTATGGGACGCCAATCGAGGCTCGAGTCCGTCTCGATCCCTTCGCTCGGGGGTGGTCGGGTGGATCGGCACCCTTCTTTCTCTCTCTCCTTTCTATCTAGATCTATATTCTATCCTTATCTAATGCTTACATTAGTTCATGTCTCTAATAGTTGGTATCCGAGCTCATTTTCTAATGTTTCTTTTGTTGTCTTTTGTGTTCTTGATTGATGGCGATCAATCTACGTGCGGTCGGCTTTCATGCAGACAAGGATCAACAAAGGAACTTTGGTAATCTTTCTTGTTTTTTTGTCTATTTTTTCTTCTCCCATCTAATCATGTGTATGGTTAATATGAAGATTTTTTCCATTAATTCAATGATGTTCTAGTGGTAATTCATTTGTTGTATAAAATGTTTACATATGTGTATGAGGTCAATACCTCAGTTGATGTATATTGAATATGTGATGAGTGTCGTATGTGCATGAGGTTAATACCTCAATTGCGTATTACGTTCACAAACATATGTTACGTTTGCTTATGAGGTCAATACCTCATTTGATGTATATTGAATATGTGATGAGTGTCGTATGCGCATGAGGTTAATACCTCAATTGCGTATTAAATTCACAAACATATGTTACGTTTGCTTATGAGGTCAATACCTCATTTGATGTATATTGAATATGTGATGAGTGTCGTATGCGCACAAGGTTAGTACCTCAATTGCGTATTACGTTCACAAACATATGTTACGTTTGCTTATGAGGTCAATACCTCGATTCGTTGTAAATGATATGCGTTTGGTCTCGTAGGCATAATAGGTCAATACCTCAATTGCGTATTACAATTAACCCTTATCTTGGGATGTCTCATGTGCGTAGAGGTATATGCCTCGATTACGAATCTCGATTACGTCATTTTTGGGTATTAAATATAACGATTTGATTAATATAGGCATATATGGTCACGTGTATACATAGTTGATCATATATATGTGATAATATACATATGTGTATATAAGTTATTACGTGATTTTAAATCGAATGTTTTCCTTTTCGGGGAAAGGATCTTGGTGGCCATCCTCACATTTTTGTGAGAATAGCGTTGTCACCATCCCTTTTTTCAACAATTTTTTATTGTTGAAATCCCCATTGGTGACTTCAATATTTCGTTACGTAAAGAAACGCCTATAGCCATAATGATGTTGAGTACGTAGGGCTTGACCCAGTTCATGTGAGGTCGCTCCTATGACACACGTATCCAACATCCAGCCCTCATTACATGGATACGATGCCACCATGAGATCATTCTTAGGAGAGGCATTCATAATGATGTGACCATGTGATGGACCACGTGGGCCTACTATGAAAAGAGGGCTCATTTGGCTTGACCATTACGTTGCACTTTGGCGTATGCCATTGTAATTACGAGACTTGAGGTTAGGTAACATATCAACATAGTTGTAGTAAATGAGGGCGAAATAAGGACTCTTGACATATATGTTTCTTTTAAAAAAACATATATGGGCAAATGCCTCGCATATCTCTTATACACATGAAGCATTAAACATTCAAGAAGAGCAACCTATTTGGTTGGCTCAAGTGTTTAATGCATTTGTTCTCGAGGTCTCGAGTTCAAATATGACCAAGACCATACAACATTGTTGATACATATGACTATAACACATGTTTAGACTTGAGGTCTAAGTGCACTTCGGGGTCCTCGTAATAGGACTTAAAGAGCCAAAACCACATATGTGGGCATAGAAACATAGTTTATTATTAACATTTTTTCGTGTATAAACTATTCATGACGCGAACATACATGGTTGAGCCTCGGGGAGCCACCATGAAAAACATCGATATAGAGATAAGGGAAAGAAATTCATTTATCACCCCCATGGTTTTTAAAACACCTTTGTGTTACCATAGTAACCTGATCGTGAACCTCATCTCATACGTCTAGAGGGGTATTGACGTGAGATCATGATATTGATTAATGTTTGCCCATGATATGTTTACATCATGACATGATGTTATGACTATTTCTCTAACCTTATCCTATTTCTCTTCCAGAAATAATCATTTAATGGCTCAAAATAACGACCCGATGTCATCCGCTCAAGCGGAAGGAAGTCAAGGGAATCCTCCTAGACAAATGTCCATTGAGATGTATTTTTCGCAAATAACCCAATACCTTAGTTTCACCGCTCAACAGATGACCGAACTTCGGCAATCTCAAAGTGCTCTCAAGGCACGTGTCATTAGTTTACAACGTGAGACTAATAGACCTGATGAGCGACAAGGTGAACCATCGTTTGTCGTTAAGCCATTTACGGGAGACAAAAAGGAAAGAGCCAACGAAGCAATCTGCACGTGGCTGGGCCGATGGGAGTCTCATTTTGAGCTCTATCCCATGCCAGATAGTACGAAGATTGCATATGTCGGCCGAGAACTAGGGGGTAAGGCCGCTGCCTGGTGGCGTGGGCTCCGTACTTTGGGGAAATTGCCCGATACTTGGACAGATTTTGTCACAGTTTTCAAGGGCCAATTTCTGCAACCTCCCTCTCGAACCGAGGCAGCACAAGCTTTAATGAACCTCTCTAGCAGGAAGTTTTGATCGCTAGAAGACTATGTTCACCATGCTAGATCCCAATCCAAAAATCGGGCCTAGAAGGGGACAATTGGTTAATAGTTTGTTTTGTCAAGGGCATCCCCAATTCGGACTATCACTGGATAGTGCACGATAGGGATCCAAAATCCTTCGAAGAGGCTGTTGAAATAGTTCTTCGCTATCAACGCACTTCAAAGAAGGAACACAATAAACCCAACGAAGCGCTCGGGACTAAGCAGTCGCAATTCGCTGGGAAACGCAAGAAACCCAATGAATTCATGGATCACGATTTTAAGCGACAACATCCATTTTGCGTATTCTGGAAAAAGAAGGGTCATACAAAAGAACAATGTCGAAAGCTCCAACGGAAAGAGCACGACAACAAAGCTAAAGATGCAGACCATAAAGGTTAGATTCCTAATGTCCTTCAGGTCTATACACATCATTTAAGTAATTGTCAATGTTCTTTCCCTCACTATGTATTAGGTCCCAATGATTTACTACGTGCAAATGGGTATATCAATGGATCTCCTGTACAATTTTTATTTGATTCGGGAAGGTCACACAACTTTGTTAATGATCATTTAATTCAGATATGGGGAATCCAACCCACCGTAAGTGATCGCACCTACACGGTGCACTTGGCTGATGGAAGAGTACAATACATCAACAGGGCGATTCATTCATTAGGAATTTCTATTAATACTTATATAGAGGAAGTAGACTTCCATGTAATGAATCTTTGTACCACTGATGTAATACTGGGTTATCCCTGGTTTTATAATAAAAACTCTTCTTTATCTATTGATTGGGTTCATCATTCAATAACATTTGTACTGAATGACTGTACTCATTTTATTCAATTTGTCAAAAAACAATTCCTCTCGATTGTTTCCTCGTGTCCATCAATATCTGAGTTGTCTTGTTCTACTCTATTTTATTGTGTACTTGATCCGAACATTCACATTTACAATATCGATAATGTCTCGGTTCAATTAACATATTTTGAACAACAACAACTTGATGAAATCTGAAATGATTTTTGTGATGTTTTTCTGAGTGAACTACCATATGGTTTACCTCCTAAACATAATATAGACCATCGTATAGATATTGTACCTGGCATTGAACCAATAAGTATACCTCCTTATAGCTTAAGTCGATCCTAGGAGGATGAGGTATCTAAGCAACTCAAGGACTATTTACGAATGGGTTATATACATTATAGTAAATCTCCATGGGGTGCACCAGTTCTCCTGGTTAAAAAGAAAGAGGGCACATGGTGTATGTGTATTAATTACTGACGCTTGAACAAAGTGACGATCTAATTGACCCGGGCTAACGATCTAATTGACCGTCTCTAGGGAGCTCAGTATTTTACGAAATTTGATCTCTGTACTGGCTACCATCAAATTCGTATAAGTGAGCACGATGTTCCTAAAACGACATTTCGTACAAGCTATGGCCATTATGAGTTTTTGGTTATGCCTTTTGATTTGACCAATGCTTCGACTACATTTCAACAAGAAATGAATGAAATTGGCCGAGAACAACTTGGAAAATTTGTCGTTATTTTCTTGGATGATATTTTAGTTTATAGCCGTACATTACAATAACATGCTAAACATGTCCGCTTTGTTTTACAAACATTGCGTGACAAACAGTTTTATGCGAAGATCTCAAAATGTGAGTTCTTCAAGAAATCAATTACTTATCTTGGACATCTCATAACTGAACGAGGAGTTGAAATTGATCCTTCTCGCATCGAGAAAATCAAGCTTTGGCCCACTCTTCGGAATATTCGAGAAGTTCGATCATTCCTTGGTTTTGTCGGGTTTTTGCGAAAATTCCTTCGTAATTACTCCCAATTGACGACGTCGTTTACTGATCTTCTAAAAGGTTAAACGCGTAAGTCTACAAAACCTATAGTTTGGAATGGTACACTAGACCTCGCCTTTAAGGAACTCAAGGACTTGGTACGCAAGGCTCCTTCACTTCTTTTACCTGATCCTTTAAAACCTTTTGAGGTTGAAATCGATGCAAGCAATTATGCTATAGGTGTTGTCTTATATCAAGATGGTAAACCAATAGCATTCGAGAGTAAGAAACTTGATTCTGCTTAATGTCGGTATATCGTTCAAGAAAAGGAATTATTTGCAGTTATACATGCGCTCAAATCATGACGCCATTATCTTTATGGAAATCGCTTTGTGGTAACTACGGACCACGAGTCCTTGATATATTTTTGTGACCAACAAGACCTGAAAGGTCGTAAGGCACGATGGGCTGATCTCATCTAGGACTTTGATGTTTCCATACGATATCGTAAAGGTTCCATGAACACTGTCATTGATGCACTAAGTCACATCCGTGAAGTTAACATGCTTAGCTTCACCGAAATAACATCAGATCTTTATGATCACCTTCGAGGAAAGTATCCTGATGATAGTTATTTTCCAAAATACTAGGCAAGAGTTGAGTCTGGAATAGACACCACCACATCGTCGAAGGAATACTTCCACATTGCTAATGGTCTGCTCTACCGTAAACCCTAAACCCTTTCTGTTCCAGATTTACCCGAGGTCATAAAGAGTATTCTTTTTTAATGCCATGATGCACCCTCAGCAGGGCACCCTGGAATACATCGTACACTCGTTCTCATCTCCACTCAATTTTATTGGCCTAAGATGCGTCCTGACATACATAGCTATGTGACTAAATGTCACCAATGTCATGTTAACAAAGCCGAGCGACTTAAAGCCGCAAGACTTTTACATCCCTTGGACATTCCCAACAATAAGTGGGAAAGTATATCCATGGATTTTATTGTTAGCCTTCCTCGCACCCAAAAAGGCCATGATGCAATCTGGGTTATGCTTGATAGACTAACTAAAATGGCCTGATTTATTGCAACTAAAACTACGGTAACAGCTCCTGAATTGGCTTACCAATTCATTGGCGAGTTATTTCGTTTTTATGGGTTACTAATGGATATCGTAAGGGATCGAGGTCCAAAGTTTACTAGTCACTTCTAGACGCAATTCTTTAAGAAGTTAGAAACTACGTTGATCATGAGCTCCACGGATCATCCTCAATCCGATGGACAGACAGAACAAGTAAATCAAATTATTGAGGACATGCTTCGAGCATACGTTGGTACAAAACCAACAAAATGGGAACGTTTTCTCCCAATTCTAGAGTTTGCTTATAACAGCTCCAAGCATACGTCGACGGGATATAGTCCTTTTATGTTGATATATGGTTTTTAGCCACGAGCCCCGATTGATGTTAATATACATCATGATGAGTTGCGAAGTACGCAAAACTTTCTTTGGGATATGCAAGATATTTTGCATATTACACGAGATAATATAAACACAGCTCAAGATAGAGCACGTTTTTATGCCGATCATAATAGGCAACCTCGTGTATTCAACCCTAGACAGAAGGTATTTTTACGTTGTCGTAGTGTATTTCGTACACTACGTGAAAAAGTAAAAATAATATAACCGATTTAATTACATATAAATAAATAAAATAAGAATATCAAGATATTTATCACGTGCATAGGGCAGATTTGAACCTTGTACCTCCACGTAGCCAAACCTCAACTTTACCATTATGCTACCTTATCTTTAGTGTTCTATAAATAGATTTAATAACTATAATTGCTTTATTTGCACCTACCTTTATTAAAAGGTAAATCATGCATTTTTAGAGTGCGTGAATATTTTATAGAAAAACGCAAGCAACTAAAAAGTGACTCATGCACATCTAGCGTGCATGAGCACTATATTTAGCAAATAAAAGCAAGGATTAGAAAAGCATCACATGCACATTTAGTGTGCATGAACATATTAGAAAAAGCATGTAGCTATGCTTAGTCTCTCCCATCACTATATAAGGATGGGGAGCACATTGTAGTTTTTGTTTATTATTTTTCTATAATGATCAATCAATCTAAAATATTCGTGGGATTCACGAATTTGCTAAAATAATTCTCTCTTACTACCTAAATATTGACTAAATATACTAAACTCGTGGGATTCACGAGATTCTTATCTTATAACTCTTTATACCTATTCTTTACTAGCCTTATTTGTATTTTTCTTTCTCCTAGTCCAAAACCTCGGCGGTTCCCACCCGACTCACGCAACGATCCGGAGCCGAAAGGCACGACAACGTGTACCTCACAATTCTAAGACATTGTCTAAGGGTAAGTTTGCTAAGTTAACCCCACGGTTTTGTGGACCTTTTATAGTCCTCAAACGTATTGGGTCATCAGCCTATTGTCTCGCTCTTGCTAATGGTGTTGAAATTCATTCAGTTTTTCATGTGAGTCGTCTAAAAGAACTTTTAGATTCTGGCGACAATACAGTTATAACTGAAACTCTGGTTACTTCTGAAGAATTATCTTCTAAACCACATGTAGCAGAAAGAATTCTCGATGTTAAAACAAAAAAATTACGTACTAAAGAAATTTGAGAATTTAAAATAAAATGGATGGATAAATCAATAAAAGATGTCACATGGGAACGCGAAAATACTCTCAAAACTAACTTCCCTAATTTTTCATTGCAAGAGTGCAATGTTTTAAAGAGGGGGAGTATGTTACAGGCATGCCCATATAATATCCCCTGGTGAGAATTTACCGTAGTATTCTATACACGTGGATAAGTGTGAGGGTTAAACGAGAGTGTAAAGAAGGGGAGGATTACTTTTAATCCTCGGGATTGAGACAACCCATTAGGCCAAGTGTGAACATGGCTGGGGACCTTGGGTATCGCTATAAATAAGAGGCCTAGATACCGTCATTTGAGGATCTTGTTGACTACGTTGAGACTCTGTCTTGTGGTGGGTCAACTCTTGTAGCGAGCGCGCCAACATCAGGTACGACTCGACGCCACCGCGGTGGTATGGGACACCGATCGAGGCTCGAGTCCGTCTCAATCCCTTCGCTCGGGGGTGGTCGGGTGGATCGACACCCTTCTTTCTCTCTCTCCTTTCTATCTAGATCTATATTTTATCCTTATCTAATGGTTACATTAGTTCATGGCACGTCGAACCCATCCGCTTCCTATTCGTCGCCCAAAATGTCGAGGATGTTCGGCTCCGTTCGTTTGTTATGCACCTGAGGAAGCATGATGTCCGTAGGTGCTTCGCGGGTATGCTGAGCTAGTGTGTCGGTTTCCGTGTTGTCCTCGTCAGACAGCTCCGTTAGTTCACCATGCACCGGAGACGACGTTGTCTCGAAAATACGATGAGGATACGTGAACTTTGAAGCAGGACCCCGGGGCCTCCGACCGGAAGATATCAAATTCGTATGATTATATTAAACAATTAATACAAATTGATAAAGATTCACAAATTTCATTAATAAAGGGAAAGAAAGATTACAATTAATCCCAAGATTGGGATTACAAAAATTTGCTAATGGAGATGACTAGAGTAATAGATTAGAAGAAATGAAATATGGATTTAATTAGAATATTAGGGTTTTTAGCTTCAATTCGAAAATTAGGGTTTTTGAGTTATATGGCTTTGATTAGGAAATTAGGGTTGCTTCGATAAGATAAGAGAGCTCCGAAGGAAAAGAAGAACAATATAATATGGAGAGAGCCCCTGAGTATAGGAAAAAAAATGGAATTATATATGGAGTTCCTCGTTAATCATATGCCTCCACTTTTTGTTGCATGGCCTCTACTTTTAGTTGCATAGCTTTTCTTTTCATTGAATCTATTTTTAGTTGCATGGCTTTTTCTTTAGTTGCATGCGACCATCCACTTGACCTTTACTTTAGTCTCTTTTACCTTTCTTTAAATAGCCACATGATCCTTTTATCCGTTTGATTTGTGTCCAGCCTCGTACGGTCGCCGGTTCCGCCCGATCGCCGAATCCCTCGCCGGCCGGTTCCATTTTGCTTGCCGGCCGGTTCCGGTTTCGGTTTGCTTGTCGGTTCGGGTTCCGGTTTTGGTTTTGCTTGCCGGCTAGTTCCGGTTTGCTTGCCGGTTCCGGTTCCGGTTTTGCTTACCGGCCAGTTTCCGGTTTGCATACCGGTTCCAGTTCCGGATTTGCTTACCGGCCGGTTTCGGTTCCGATTTTGCTTAACGATCGGTTCTGGTTTTGCTTGCTGGCCGGTTCCGGTTTGCTTGCCGGCCGGTTCCAGTTTTGCTTGCCAGTTCGGGTTTCCGGTTTGCATACCGGCCAGTTTCCGGATTTGTTTACCAGCCGGTTTCCGGATTTAGGGAATTTGGCCACCATCATCCATCAAGACAAAGTGGCCAAAGTGCTCTTAGAACAAATGAAAAATGAGGGAGCTCAAGGTGCTTATATAGCCAGGGCCTTAAGTTTCCTATCTATCTGGGATAGTTCTAATTTCTCTATCTTCTCAAACTTTATTTTCACATAACTTGATATGTATTTCTCCATTTTGTATATAGTAAATACATTTTGAAGCTCTTGAGTATATCCATCTTTCTATAGTAATCTACTAATCTAATCTATAATAATTATTTCATTATTTTTTTTACATAGTGTGTGAAGATTCACACGACAACGTGATGTCCGTAGGTGCTTCGTTGTTCGGCTTGGCTGGCGTGTTGGTCTCCGCGTTGACTTCTTCACGCGGCGTCGTCGCGGTGGGTTCTTTATGTATGTTGTGTGTGGTGCCTGCGGTATGTAGGAAAGCGAGGGGAATGAGGAGAGTAGAAGGCTGGAGGTTGTTTTCTATAATGTGCAAAAAACCTTATGTTTCCTTCTTTTTGTGCATTAGGGTTCATAGGCCTGTGTGACATCATGGCAATGCATGTTCTTGTTTCTGGGACTTGTGCATGCATAAAGTCCTTTTAATAACTGCGAATATCTTTTCTTGTTTTTCTTTTTCTTTTTCTTTCCAAGGGTTATTGGTACAACATTACTGTTACATTTGGGATCCATCCGCCGTGTTCATTATGGCGGGAAACGGGTTTTGGGGCGTAAGCCCAAGTAAGGCTTCAATCGGAATCCGTTCACTTTTTGGCGTAACACTTCTCTGGCAAGGGTACGTAACTAAAAGGTCCCATTTTCCACCCTAATTATCCAGTACGACCCTATCTAGCAGAATCGTAACTTCCCTGGCATTGGCCCCATGCCTGTTTCAAAGACTAGTACGGCTTTCCCAACCTTGAAGTCTTTCTCTTGTTTGTCCCGATGTCGATCAACGAACGCCTTACGCCATCATTGCTCTTGTTCTAATATGGCCATGTTGCAGACCCGAGCTTCGCCTAGTTAAAGAAGTTGTTGCAGCCTGATCTGCTCGGACTGGCCTGGAACTCAATGGGCATTACGGCCTCTAACCCAAACGCTAACCGGAAAGGCATGGATTGTATACTTGTTTTGTAGCTCGTTCGTTACACCCACAAAGCACTGTACAGCTTTGTGTCCTAGTCTGTTCTATTTTCATTCACTATCTTTTTCAAGATATTTGTAGCGTCTTGTTCGTGGATTCCCCTAACCCATTTGGCTGTGGGTAATATGGCATACTCTTCTTGTGTACTACGACGTAATGGTGCGTGTGTTCGTGGATGACCGAATTCAAGAAATGGCTCTCTTGGTCGCTTATGAGCTCTATTGAGCAACCACAACGGCACCATATGTGTTCATAAAGGAATCTTGCCGTGGACGTCGCAGTATTGTCTTGTAACAGTTTGGCTTCAACCCACTTTGTGCAGGAATCTTTGGTCACCAGAACGTATTTGTTGCTTGTCCGTGCTATTGTCAGCGTAAAGGGACCGACAAAATAGAGACCCCATTTCTGGAACGGGTCAAGCAGGAGTACTGGTTAGTGAGACATTCTTGCGAGTTCCGTAGGTTGCTCGAAGCGTTGACACAGATCACATTGTTTATAGTATTGATACCCGTCCTTTTGCGTAGCTAGCCACCAAAGACCTGCTTGCCATACTTTTCTAGCCGTGACATCACTTGCATAATGTCCTTCGGCCGTACCACAATGATCTTTGCGTAGTACGCCTGCCTTCTCATCCTACCGTATTCCATGCCACCAAATGCTATTGTTGCCGTCATGGTAGAGTATGCCTTCGACTAGACAGAAGTTATGACTCCGGATTGCTAGTCATTTCTTTTCGTCCGTCCGTAGCTGTGGTGGTGGTAGCCCCGTGGTCAAAAAGTAGCTCATATCCATGAGCCAACGATCCAGAAAATTCCTTTCTTCTCGTGACACCATGGTCGCGACCCGCAGAATATTAGCGTCGGGAAAGTCATTATCCTATCGCAACGCGTTATCATCGTTATCTCTTCTGCTTAAGAAATCAACTACGGCATGGTGTGTACCCGATCAATGTTGAATCACGAAGTCGAATTCTTGGAGCAGCAACATCCATCTGGCAAGCTTCCCTGTCAAGCGTAGAGTAATGCCGCGTGGTCTACGTGAAACGTAAATTTCCATCCGAGTAGATAATGCCAGAATTTGTTGATGTTGTAGATCATACCCAAGGCCTCATGCTCAGTCGTGGAGTAGTTCCGTTTGGCATCCGATAATTTACAACTGGCGTAATAAACCAGTCGCTACCAATTAGGCTCTGTGAGCTGCATCAATGCACTACCTATTGCGTTATCTGAGGCATCTACAAATACATGGAAAGTTGTCGTCCAATCTAGTGGTTGTACGATTGGTGCTTGGGTTAACATTATCTTTAGTGCCTCATACGCTTTGTCTTCTACTACCGTCCACTTGAAAGGAGTACAATGTATGGCCGCGTGTAATGGAGTCGCAAAATCCGCCAAATATCGTAACATACGGTTGTGCCAATGTACTTTCCCTAAGAAGCGGCTAAGGGATTTGGAATTAGTCGAATTCTTCGCTTCAATGATTGTCGTGATTTTGTTTGGGTCTATTGTTATCCCCTCCTTGCTTACTATATGTCCGAGGATTGCTCCGCTGGTGACACCAAATGCACATTTCGCCGGATTAAGAGTGAGACGTGATGTACAACAACATTTCAAACAAAGTCGTAGATGCCCCAAATGTTCACCTCGCATTCCATACATCGCAAAGTCATCGAGAAAAACTTGCCTAAATGCAGGTATGTATTCTTGAAACATCTCCGCAATTGTTCACTGGAAAGTGGCGGGCGCTATTTTCAGACCAAACATCGTTACGACGACAATGAACACGCCCCAGTTCGTGACGAACACAGTCTTCTCTTGGTTGTCAGGGTGCATACCTACTTGATTGTATCCGTTGAAGCCATCCAAAAAACTATACATGTCATGGCCCGCAACGGTGTCTAGTACGTTATCTGTAAAAGGTAAGGGAAACGCATTTGTAATTGTTACTGAGTTTAGTTTGCGATAATCCACACACACGCATATTTTCCCATTCTTCTTCAGCATCACGACTATTGGACTTAGCCACGTGGCTTGTTTGACTGGCCAAATGAACCCTATTTTCAATAGTTTGTCAATTTCTTCTTTTGTGGGAGACGCGTAATTCGAGTTCATTCGATAGCGTTGCTACTGCACAGGTTTCATGTCT
This sequence comes from Azolla caroliniana, assembly GCF_043228905.1. NCBI lineage: Eukaryota > Viridiplantae > Streptophyta > Polypodiopsida > Salviniales > Salviniaceae > Azolla > Azolla caroliniana. The sequence continues at coordinate 19,805,849 of NW_028230443.1, forward strand.
GTGGACAAGTTGCTCTTGTGCTGATAAAATTTCGGATCCAACCCTTTCATGTCCTCATGTGACCATGGCAAAACATCCCTATATTTCCAGAGCTGTTCTGTCATTGTCGTCTTCTCACCTGAGTTCAGGTCCCTAACGATTGAGAGTAGTCATGGCACCTCTGTGGTTCCGATGTTGACTTCTGCTAATGCACAATCGGTGACTCCACGCGAGATTTCCATTTCTTTTCCGCACGCTTCTCGTGCCCTACTTAACTCTATTATCGACTTAGGATGAGGCTCGTACTCCTCTTCTTGAACCGTACTGGTTGGGGCGTACTCCACAACGATTTCCATTACGTCAATTTCAAATAATGGCACGATCTGCGGGTTTTCATCGAGGTATGCCTCAAGCTTAGTGTCATCCAATCCTTCCAGCATATTAATATCTTCGGTGTATAATGGCGTTATGCCCTTGGTTGGGGCCGCCGTTTCCCTCGTAGGTCCACGAACTTTGCTGCGGCCTCGTCGGAAGCTGATACAATTATGCCGCCAATTCTGCTTGATGTTGGCAGATCGTAAACATGGTTTGCCCAGCAGGATTGGATACGTTGCCGGAGCGTCTAATGCGAGCACCACCGCAGAGATGTCAAAGTGATGGCCTCCGACGACAATTCTTAATTTCCAAATTAACCCGAGGGGCCTGATGGAACGAGTGTCCGCCATACGGAGCCAAAAAGGGCATGCTTCCCAATCTGTAATGCTGAGTCGAGTACACACGCTGGTACTAATGACGTTTACGTTGAACCCCCCATGAACGATGCATCCGGGTTCTAGTGATCTACTACTATTGGGCCGGTATTAGACTCCGCGAAATTGACCGAGGCATCGAATCCGGCTATGCCTCGTAAACGATTCTCTAGCACTTGTCATAATCATGGAACATGGTGGAGGACCTTATCCATGGTCAACGTTATTTCACAGTCTGCCAATGCTTGCCATATGGGGTCCGACGCTAATGCGTTATCGTCTGTCGGCAAGCTGGCGTTCGCTGATTCTTGTTTCATACGCTCCGCGTTCACCACATTTGCTTTCTCTACCCAGGCCTAGGTTGCTTTGCGTATCTCATCTTGTTTTGCCCATTCTATGTTTTTCACCTGTTGCCATGTTCTGATCTGCCAGACTTCTACCATGATTGTATTTATGACTGGTTCCATAACTTTGTGACACCGAAACTATGTCGCATAATGACCGGGCCGCTAGCACACGAAACAATGTACGCTTGACTCGCCTCTCTCCACAATTGGTGGTGAATTGGTTTCCATAGGTACGGCTTGCTCTTCTCGGGGTTGTTGAATTCACCTATTATTCCCAGGTTGTTGACAATATTCTCGATGCGACACTGGGCGTTGTTCATATTCTGAACTCTCGTCATAATGGTGTTGGTCCCTAGGCGGAAGATTGTTACCATTTGGACGAGGTCTGTTGAATCCTCCGTGATTGTTGGTGGGCCGTCCATTGTCGTAGCGACGCCCCTCCCGATTGTAACGGTTGGTATTCCAGTACTCTTCTTCTTCCTACTCTTCTTTGTCGAAATACGGGTTGTTGTTATGGTGGTGACGGTATTGGTGCTCCATTCTTTGATTTCGGTCCATATACCGAGGACACTCTTGCCAGCCTTGGTCATTCCTGTGAAATTGCCGTTGTGTCTCCATATGACATACTACAGGTGTGGGCCTGTTCAGCATATTGTACTCACATTGATCCATCGTGTGTGCCTGTGAGTGGCAAATGGGGCAATGTATTCTCATATTACATTCGACCACGGAATGCCCAGAGTTTTAACAGATTCTGCACTGAATGCCCTGGCAGAATCGATGTTCCTCTTCTTGAGGCAACGCGTGTCGTAGCAATGCCATGGACAATCCTTCATCTTCCTCCTCTAACTCGAGTTGTAATGCTCGCTCGATGACCATATCCGATGTCTCCCCTTTCACACTGTGCGTGTTCGGCGTCGTCCAGATAGGCCATCGTAGGGCTACCAAAAATGTTTCCTTGGCCTCTTCATCTATCAGTGCCCTTGTAAGGTTCCAACGTATACTCTGGAAACGTAAACTGAAATCCGCTACCGATTCTCTTGGAAGTTGCTTGATGCTATAGAACTGACCGATTATTTCACGTTGTGGCACCCTCCGATGAAAAAAACGCAAGAACGCTGATTGCAATTGGTCGAAGGTTGTGATTGTTGCCAAATCCATCTAGGAATGCCAGCACGCAGCTCGACCGTCCAAAGTTAACCCGAACTCGGTGATCTTCGAATCGTGCGCTTCCACGTCTGGAAACCGTTGTGCGATGTGATTAGCATTTCATACATTGAGGAATGATCGTATATGCCTCACAACATCATTCTCTCTGTTAAAGCAGGGGTATGAGAAAGCCATTCCGGTCGCGATGGTGATGGTTGGCCAACGAAGGCTACTGAGCCCGTGGTGAGGGCTACTGTGGCGTTTGTTCGCACTACTTTGGTCGTGTGGCAATAAGACTTCGTGATCGAAGCCGCTTTGTTCTGTGAGCGTAGAGTCTATTGTGTACTCCTAAAAAGAGGAGGTGTAGTCGTTGAGGCGGGGTTTCCGCGTAGCACGTTCTTCTGTGTGTCTGGTGATGGATCTAGTTAGTGGTCGATCTTCTTGCGTAGGTTCTCTGATACTTCAACGGCTAGACATCCATTTCGTGCTTGCTCGGTTGCGAGGATTCACGGATCACCAGGCGTGCCAAAAGTGTTACTGGTTAGGAACACATGCCATCCTCAGTTGTTCGGGGTAGCTTACAAGGTGATCGTGGTGCAAGGGAATAGGGATGCGTAGTACGTGAATGGTAGGGCATAAGGGGAAGATGGCTACAACCTAACTTCTATAGGTGCATAGCACCCAACGCGTATTTACCTTGTGTTTACTGGAACACAGTCTTGTACAAAGAACGAGACACGGAAACAAGAGACCAATAGGCCAATAGACAAAACACCAAGATCAAAGAAGATAAACTTATATTAAAATGACAGTCTCATAATACGCTAGCTCTTTACAATGGTCTCTCGCCCTTTATATACAGAGGGCTTCTAATCGGTTACGCTCCCTACGTACAACTGTTACACGCGTTACTTTAACGCTCCTAATATAATACTCTATTCTCCATGCGTTATTTCCAGTGGTTACAATTCCAATGGACAACAATATGTCTTCATGAATCAATTTGAATCAACAACAGTCTTAAGGTCTTATCACTTATCTTATATCCAATTGCTCTTATTCTTATTCTATCTTAATACACTCATTCTTCTCTTATCATCTCATTCCTTTCTTCTTGTGTTCTCTTCACATCGTTCTTCCATCACTCTATCGTTTACTCTTGGTTCTGACAATTTGATTCGAAATTCCTCTCTCCTTTATCCTCTTCTATAAACATTAGGAAACCATAGTTGCTGGCAATTCACAAGGATATCTTGCCCTTGTTGTGGAAATGGAGAATCTTAAAACCAAGTGGCGCATCGCTTGAATTAGAGAATTAACGTCTACTTGGAGATCTACAAAAGGTTACTATCGAGAACCAACAACAACAAGACGAGTTTACGCAACGGGTTCAATAGTTAGAGTCGACAATTGTAATTTTACAACAACAAAGAGTAGAAGGCAATGAATTATTAAGGAGCCCAAAATCAGCCTCCCAGCAAAATTTGATGGTTTGAGGGTGCATTTCCGGGGTTTCTTAAATCAAGTATGGTTGGTAATTCAAATGCATCTCACATGTTATCCAACAAATGCATCACGAGTCGGGTTAGTGGGCCCCTTATTGACTCACATCGCATTGTCGTTGTTTGCTTCATTACTAGAGACAAATTCTCCTCTATCAAATAACTTCGAGGAATTTATCAAAGAATTTAAGGCTTGCTTCGTAGATACAAATGGTACAAGAACAACAATCAACAAGTCTATTCGTACAATATGTCACAGTGATCAACTCGCATTGACATATGCAACCAATTTTCATCTCATTGCAAGTGATATTCCTTGGGATGAACAAGCCACAATCGAGTAATTTTATTACAACCTTCGTAGTTATGTGAAAGACTTACTTCTTCCCTTCCCCAAGGATCGAAAATCACTTACAGAAGCTATTACTCGAGTAGTACGGTCTGATAATCACCTTTTTGAGCATCTATGTGAGAGACAAAAACAAATATAACAAGATCAAGATTCACACCGACTTATGCATCACTAATGGCGCAATCATCACCAAGGAAAACATAATGCCCCGTCCCTACTCCAAGGCAAACACACAGTGTAGTCCCAATGGATAGTTGTTGATGGGTGGGGGTTGGAGCCAAGAATGGCTCCACCCCCCTCCCAAGGAGGTTCGAATGTGTGGGGAGAGAGGGAGAGAAACACACAGAGAGAATGACAGGGAAAATTGAGATAAACACAAGTTGAGGGGCTACTTTACTATATTTCTCTCCTTCCTTTCATGTCCCATGGGTGGGGTTTATATACTACAAGATCTGATCAAGACAGTACAAAAAGCCCAATGGGGATAATTACACCTACTTGCCCCACTCTCTCACATTTGTACACATGCACACAAAAATCCAAATGTGCATGTGTACACACTCTTCCTCACATATTACACATTTTATGTTTGCACATTACACTCTTAACCCTCCCGTACACCTATACGGATAACACCTTGCAAGTCGAACCCTCATGCCCATGTCAAAAACTTGTCAACCGGAATTCCATCGGTCTTCTCTTATCTCATCGGTCAAAAATCCCTCGACCAGATCACTACTTTACGATCAATAACTTTGATCAGAGCTTGATTGACACAAACCTTCTCGTTCGGTCAACACATCTCACGATTGGATCACACACCAATCGGCTTGTCCACTTTGGTAAAGTCGTTTAGGTGTAAAAATAATTTTGGATGTATGTGTCTTCATTTGTGTGAGCAGCGATGAGTTTTTTGTACAGTCCAGTTTTTGAAATTCTATTTCGTACCCGTCCAGTTTTTTTGAAATTTTATCACGCGCCCTTAAGTTTTTGAAGTTTCTTCCATTGGCCTTTGGTTTGTGATATTTTCCGCTATGCCCTCGAGCTTTTGAAATTCATGATGGTGCGTTTCTCTATTCTTCTTTTTCTTCTTCCTGCTTTCTTTCTTTGTCTATATCTTCTTCGTCAGCGTTGTTTTCTAGAAGGTATAGAGTCCTGGAAGGAAGGAAGGGGAGCTTTACCTTTCGAAATAATGAACCATTTGCGAACACTGTTGGAAGATTTGGCTTCCGTTTTTCCTGTTGAGACCATTCTAGCCTTCCGTGGGGAATTTTGTCTCCATCATTATTCTTTGTTTCCATTTCCTCTTATGTTGCTTATTCGGGCTCCATCTTTCATTCTTCCTTGCTCATTTTCTTCTTTCCAATAGTGATGAAGCCAGAAATACCTCTTTCTTTCTTCATCTTCTTCTTCATTGGTCTCCTTACTCTATCTACCTGTCATTTCTCCCTCCTACCTTCCTTCTTTCTATCCTTCCTTCTACTGTTGCTATGACTGGGTTTTTTCGATTCTTCAGAAAGAGAAGCTTTCTCTGTAGATCATCTCTGAATTCCTTCATCGTCTCCCACTTTCTGTTTGGTAATGATAATGAAGGAAGCATCCCTTTCTTCCTTTCGTTGTGTTGATCTCTCTCTAAAGAGACACCACGACTTCTTGGCAAGTCTTCAAAGAGGACCTCTCTCTCCCATACATCGTCATCATCGATAGAGCCATGGGTTCATGATGACTTTAGAGGAAACTCTATTTTATTTCTCTATCTAAATATTCATGTCTTTGGGAGTATATTTGTTTGTCTCTCTGTGTTGGTCCTGTCTTCTTCGTCTTCTTTCTGATGATCCAAAGTTGCAGACCATAAAGGTCAAATTCTTGATGTCCTTGAGGTCTATACACATCATTTAGGTAGTTGTAAATGTTCTTTCCCTCACTATGTATTGGGACCAACTGATTTGCTACGTGCAAATGGATGTATCAATGGATCTCCCGTATAGTTCTTATTTGATTCTGGAAGCTCACATAACTTTGTGAATGATAGTTTGGTTCAGATATGGGGAATCCAACCCACCATAAGTGATCACACCTATAAGGTGCCCTTGGTTGATGGAAGAGTACAATACATCAACAAGGCGATTCATTCATTAGGAAATTCTATTGATACCTATGTAGAAGAAGTAGATTTCCATATAATGAATTGAAAATGTTAATGGGCGGAAGTGTTAGACAGAACCGGCTCAGCCGGATAGCAACAGAAAATGAGATGAAGGTTTTAATGGAGAAGCTTAACATAGAGAGTATATTTAGGAGAGACAGAGAGAGCAGAACATTAAATATATTAAAAACTAACTCTAAAACTATGTACATACAACGTGTTAAACAACACTATTTATACAAGTCCATAAAGGACTGGCCGAAGTAGTGTCAGGTACTTGAATATTCCTACGTGCGACTGACACTGACTACAAGACAATGATTACATAATAGTCTAGGCTACTACTAGGCTTCCGGTTCCCGCTCGAATCCGGCTCTCCGATCCGTCTCCCCGATTCGGCCGATTGTTTCCAGATACCGATCCGGCTCAGGCTTATTTAGCCAATCCAGATCCGGTTGAGCTTGCTCGCTCAACACTCCCCCTCAAGCTCAACTTGAAGTCGGATCGTGATGTTAGTGTCCGCGGCAGCCGGTTCTTCTACGCGGCTTCTTCTGGCGTTGCTCCACCTTGCTTGCGCTCCTGTCCAGTCCGGTCCTGTTTGCCGCGACCCTTCTGGTTCTACGCACCTCGACCTCCTCAGTCGGCTTGTTTGCTCAACATGCCCATTTCAGCTCCCTCGCTGCTGCAACTCTGGAGCTTGTCGACCCATCGATTCCTTCGTGTTGGCGTCGACTTCTATTGCGTCCGTGTCCGTTTGGCCTTTAGTTGATCCGGCTTCTCCGAATATTGAACCAAATCGGTTTCCTTCGATTCGTTCCAGCTCTTGTCTGAGTCAGTGTTCTCCAACTCGTCTTCCGGTTTCAAGCCCTTCACCACATCAAACCACGTCCGGGTCTTGGCCTTTTTCTTCCGGTCGGCTCTGTCTTTCTTAACTCTACCACCACTGCCGCTCGTTCCGACTTGTTCGGTTGTGCCGACTTCCTTGGTCGACTCGACTTCCTTTGTCCTCTTGTCTCCCCTTTTGTTGGTTCTTCCCTTCCCATTCTCCCCCTCAAGTGCGGCACGTCGAGATGCTGAACTCCAAGCATTTCGGTGAAGTGGTGCAACTTGTCCAATCCGAGTGGTTTGGTGAAGATGTCAACAACCTGCCGAGCCGTCTGAGCATACTAAAGTTTGACTTCACCGTTCAGGACCCGCTCACATACGAAGTGATAGTGCACTTCTATGTGTTTTGTTCGAGCATGGAATACGGGGTTCTTGGCAAGCTGAATATTGCTCATGTTGTCGTAGCAGATTTGGATCAAGGTCGGCACCTCGATCCGTCAATCTTGTAGCAGTCGCCAAAGCCAGATAACTTCACAGGTGGCGTTGGTAGCACCTTGGTATTTAGCCTCAGTGCTCGACAAAGCCACTGTTGGCTACTTCTTGCTGCTCCACTCAACAACCACGCTACCTAGAGAAAACATATAACCAGAGCTGGATTGGTGATCCGATGCATCACTAGCCCTGTCAACATCTGTGTATCCGACTAGCTCTTCAGCTATACCATGCCAATATAACAGTCCCTGGTCCTTCGTGTCGCTAACATACTGGAGTATCCGGTGTGTGCACTGAAGGTGCTCAACGTCCGGCGTTTGCATGAACTGGCTGATCACACCGACGGGATAACTTATGTCAGGTTAGGTGATTGTCAAGTATATTAGGCTTCCGACTATTTGTCGGAACCGTTTCTCATCGCAGGCCAGTCCGGAGTTGGGACGGAGTGTCTGGTTCCGGTCCAGGGGTGTGGAGACAAGTCGGCAATCCGTCATGCCGAACTTGTACAACATATTCAATACATAGTGTCGTTGTGACAACAATATGGTGTCGGGGGGTTCGGATCACCTCGATCCCAAGGAAATAATGAAGGTCCCCCAGATCCTTCATCTCAAATGCGTCCGACAACTGGGCCTTGACATGGCCTATTTCAAAGAGTCCAGGCCCGGTGATGACTACATCATCTACATAAAGTAAGATGCAAACCGGACCATCCGGACCTTGCCAGATGAACAATGACGAGTTGGATTTAGAGGTAACAAACCCCATCTTACACAACCAGTGCGTGATCTTTGCATTCCAAGTTCGGGGGGCTTGTTTCAGACAATAAAGTGACTTCTTAAGCCGGCACACCACTGACTTGTTCATCTCCGACTGAAAGCCGGGAGGTTGGATCATATAGACCCGTTCTTCAAGGTCACCTTAATGAAACACATTCTTCACGTCCATCTGGTTAAGATGCCACCCCCTTGCCGTAGCAACCGCCAGTACCACACGAACCGTCGTCGTCTTCGCTACCGGAGCGAAGGTCTCGTCGTAGTGGATACCGTGGGTCTATGTGTATCCCTTCACTACTAATCGGGCCTTGTACCAGTAAATGGACCTATCGGCATTCTACTTTACCTTGTACACCCATTTGCAACCGATCGGTTTATAGTGTCGGGGAGGGTCAACGAAGTCCCATGTGTCGTTGACATCTAGTGCCCGCATTTCTTCGTCCATAGCAGCACTCCAATTTGCGTCCTTTGTTGCTTCTGCGTAGCTCTCTGGCTCATGCACTTCCACCACCTTAGTTATGAACGCATAATGATGCGCCATGTACTCATTGTACCCGTAGCGCGTAACGGGGTTCCTCTTGCGGGAAGACCGATGTAACTTGTCATCACCCAGTTTGGGGCCCTTCTTGGCCGGTTCGGACTTCGTTCCCGAAGATCCGCTTTCATCCTTTCCAGAGTCGGATTCGCTCCGATTCGACTCAACGTCGTCGGTTTCGTATTCCGACAGTTTCTGCTTCCCTTTCTCTTTGTGCATGAATTGTCTCCTCTGTTCCTTGTGCGCGGAGAGCACGACAGAATCTCCACTACTCATCGGTTCTTCATCCACTCAACCGGAATGCGATCAGACTCTGTTCTAGAGTGCCAAAATCTTCATCTTCTACCTAGACCTCCTCGGGCTCACTAGCCTCATCTTTCGGAATAGGGTTTCATCGGGAGTTGGAGTCGGTAAGGTGTACCATGATGCCGTCTCATCAAACTCGACATCTCAGCTTACTCGAACTTGCTTAGTCTGGGGGTTATAGCACCTATACCCCTTTTTCTCATGTGAGTAACCAATTAGGATGCAGTTCTCCAACTTTGGATCCAGCTTCCTCCGCTTTTCATCCGGTACGTGCACATATGCTATGCTACCGAATATCCAAAGTATCTCAAATTCGGCTTTTGCCCGAAATACAGCTCATGTGCTGACACCTTGTCACCGATCCGGTTTTGGATGTAGACGATCGTCCGACCGCCTCAACCCAGTAGAATTGGGACATGCTCTTCTCCTCCAGCATTGCCCTGGCGACATCGACAATCAACCGGTTCTTCCTTTCGGCCACACCATTTTCCTCCGGTGTGTATCTGCACCTAAATTCCCTCCGAATTCCATTTTGCTGCAGATAACTGTTGAATTGGCCGGAAAAGTATTCTTTTGCGCCATTTGACCGCAAGCACTTGGCCTTCCTCTCTGTTTCCCATTCAACTAAGCTTTGCAAGTTCCGAAAACACTTGAAGACTTCGCTCGTCCTCTCGATGAGGTAGATCCATGTGTGCCAGCTGTAGTCGTCCATGAAGAAGACGAAATACCGACTCCCCCCAAGACTAACGTTTTGTGTCGGTCCCCATACATCCGAATGCATTAGATCGAGCTTATTACAGCTCCAGTTTCGTTCGGTGGGGAATGGAAGCCGGTGTTGCTTCCCGAGTTGGTAGGCTTCACATATTTGGGCCTTCCGGCCACTGAATTTCAGCAAACCAAAAACAACTTGTTTCTATTGCAGGTCCTGAAGCCTCTGGTAGTTGACGTGGCCGATCTGCTTGTGCCATAGGTCGATGTCCGATTCAACCTTCTACCCTTTCGTAAACATAGCGGTGCTGACGTCATTAGTGTTGAGGATGAACATCCTCCCTTCCCTGCGCCCTTGCGCTATTATCTGACCTTCTTCTTCGATGAAGCACCCGAGGTGCATAAACCGCACCTGCATTCCCTGGTCGACGATTTGTCCGACCGAAACCAGGTATTTTGTGATTGTCGGAATGTGTAATACAATCATCAGCTTCCCCTTCTGTCCAACATGGCTTAAAGGGACTTCTCTGACATGCACAATCGGGTGAGGGGTGTCGTCTCCGGTTTTGACAATTCCCGGTTGTTCCGGTTTCCCCAAAAAGGAGAACCACTCTTTATGGCTCGTCATGTGGTTGAATACTCCGGAATCAACGTACCATACTTCCTCCGATTTGGAAGTAGTCTTCTTCATTGAATTAGCCTTGTGTTCCATCACGAAGGCTGGCCCTTTACCTGTTTTCCTGGTTTTGGATCATTCCAATCCTTCCGCGTAGTGCGAGCTTTGCCGGTTCTCCCGACTGATTTTGCCGGATCCGGATTTGTCCAAATCGGCGCGCTTCTTCCAACACTCGCTTTCCCTGTGGCCCTTTCTACCATAGTACCAACATTCCGTGTCAGCCTTTCCTTGCCGGTTCCCGGCGCCGCTTTCACTCCCTGTGCTTGTGGAGGGTCCGGAACTGCTGTCAGCACCACCTCTGTGCCTCTAGTCTTGCTCTTGCCAACCGGCTCCATTGCGTGCCAACCCACCTCGTCCACCACGTCTATGGCGCCGATCTGTCTCCGTGTACAACATTCGGTCGTGCGATTGAGTGGTCCTTGACCCACTTGCGTGGTTTTCTTCAACCATCAGCATCGATTGCAAGTCGAAGAAGGACGGGGGTTTCTCCCAGGTGTAGATCGCTATCCAGATTGGCCCGTACCTTTGTGCTAGAGCACTGAGGCAGATTTGTACCATCTTCGTCCACCGTCACATTGATGGACCCGAGTGCATCGCAAATCTCCTTTATCTTGCTGGTGTAGTTCGTAACTGACATGTCTCTTTGCCGGATGTTGTTCAGCTCTTGCCGGAGGTGCAACTTACGGGTTGTGGTACTCGCAGCTAAAATCTTCCTCAGATTTCCCCAGGCCTCCTTCGGCGTTTTTGCATCCTTTATGTAGCCGAGCATCTGGTCGTGCACACAGGACGCGAGGCAGTACAATACTCGGCTCGCTCCTTGCTCCCATACCGGGAAGTCATTGTGTGCCGGCTCCTTCCAAGAAGCTCCAATATCCATGCCCTAGCAGGTATTGGTGCATTTTATATGACTAGGACACATAGTTGCTCCAGTCGAGCTTCTCTGTGGGAAGTGAACTCGCCATTCCTCTGTCCATGTCTTCTCTTTGTCTGTTGTTGCTAGGTTCTAGGGTTCATCTATGAAAGCAAGCGTCGGCCACAAAGGTTCTCAACCCACGCGCTCTGATACCATGAAAATGTTAATGTGCGGAAGCGTCAGATAGAACTGGCTCAGCCAGATAGCAACAGAAAATGAGATGAAGGTTTTAATGGAGAAGCTTAACACAGAGAGTATATCCAGAAGAGACAGAGAGAGCAGAACATAGACTATATTAAAAAATAACTCGAAAACTCTGTACATACAACGTGCTAAACACTCTTTATACAAGTCCATAAAGGACTAACAGAAATACTCATAGGTACTTCAATATTCCTACGTGCGATTGACACTGACTACAAGACAATGATTACCTAGTAGTCTAGGCTTCCGGTTCCCACTCAAATCCAGCTCTTTGATAAGTCTCCCCAATGCGGCCGGTTGTTTCCGGATACCGATCCGGCTCAGCCTTCTAGATATCTGATCCGGCTCAGGCTTATTCAGCCGATCCGGATCCAGTTGAGCTTGCTCGCTCAACATGAATCTTTGTACCACTGATGTAATACTAGGTTATCTCTGGTTTTATAATAAAAACTCTTCTTTATCTATTGATTAGGTTCACCATTCAATTATTTTTGTATTGAACGATTGTACTCACTTTATTCAATGTGTCAAAAAACAATCTCTTTCGATTGTTTCCTCTCCATCAATATTGAAGATGTCTTGTTCTTCTTTATTTTATTGTGTACTTGATCTGAACATTCATGTTTATAATATCGATAATGTCTCAGGTCATTGATCATATTTTGAACAACAACTCTATGAAATAAAAAATTATTTTCATGATGTTTTTTCAAGTGAACTACCACATGAGTTACCTCCTAAACATAATATAGACCATCATATAGGTCTTTGATCTGGCAAAGCGGATGAGGTATCTAAGGAACTCAACGACTATTTACGAATGGCTTATATATGTTATAGTAAATCTCCATGGGGTGAACCTATTCTCTTGGTAAAAAAGAAAGAGGGCACATGGCGTATGTCTATTAATTACGAATGCTTGAATAAAGTGACGATGAAGAATTCATATCCATTGCTAACGATCTAATTGACCATCTCCAAGGAGCTCGATATTTTACGAAACTTGATCCTCGTATGGGCTACCATCAAATTCATATAGGTGAGGAAGATGTTCCTAAAACGACATTTCGTATGTGCTATGGTCATTATGAGTTTTTGGTGATGCCTTTTGGTTTGACCAATGCTCCGGCTGCATTTCAACAAGAAATGAATGACATTTTTCGAGAACAACTTGGAAAATTTGCATTTATTTTCTTTAATGATATTCTATTTTATAGACGTACATTAGAAAGAACATGTTGAACATGTCCGCTTTCTTTTACAATCCTTGCACAAGAAACAATTCTACGCGAATATCTCAAAATGTGAGTTCTTGAAGAGATCAATTACTTACTTGGGACATCTCATAACCAAAAGAGAAGTTGAATATGATCCTTCTCGCATCGAGAAAGTCAAACTTTAGGCTACTCTTCAGAATAATCGAGAAGTTCAATCATTCCTTAGTTTTGTCGAGTTTTTGCAAAAGTCTCCTCGCAATTACTCTCAGTTGACGTCGTCATTTACTGATATTCCGAAAGGTCAAAAACGTAACTCTACAAAACCTATGTTATGGAATGCTTCAGTAGAGCTCAGCTTTAAGGAACTCAAGGACCAGGTGTGCAAAGCTCCTTTGCTTCTTTTACCAGGTGGATTAATGATACAACATGTCGTCTTAACCTTCCTACACACATGCGACTTCACCCAGTCTTTCATAGCTCTCTTTTGGAACCTTCCCACACCTTTTCACTTCCTAATCGTGTCGTGCCACCTCCGGCTTTTGTCCAACTTGCTGATGGCCCCGAATATGAGGTAGCTCCTATCCTCGATTCTAAGATTGTGCACAATAAGATCTATTATCTAGTTGATTGGCTTGGCTATCCTCTAAGTGATCGCACGTGGGAAACTATCGATAACATTTGTAATGCTCAAGCTCTTGTCGACAACTTCCATCGTTGTTATCCAAACAAACCTAACCCTACATTGTTAATGTCAATTTCCACTCACCATTCTCAAAGGAGGGATAGTGTCATGAACATTGTGGCGTCACCCGAAATTGAATCTAGGACCTTAAAATACATAATTGAAAACCCCAACCATTAAGATAGTCGATTGTCATATAAAACAATAAAAGGTACGTTTGTAATATCTTCATTATTGTAAAAACTTTGGAACATTCTAGAATGTTCTAGAATATCCTAGAACATCTTAGAATATTCTAGGTCTAGAACATTCTAGAACATTATAGAAATCTCTAGGTTATGCTATAGAAACCTATAATTAGAGACATACATGTCTTCTCAAATCAATTCGAATCAACACCAGTCTTAAGCTTTTATCACCTATCTAGTATCTAATTCCTCTTATTCTCATTCTATCTTAACACACTCATTCTTCTCCTATCATTTCATTCCTTTCTTCTTGTGTTCTCTTCGTATTGTTCTTCCATCACTCTATCTTTTACTCTTAGTTCTGATAGTTTATGGCAAAATTTGCCTTTTGAATGATTGTCCTAGCACTGAATAAAGTTGATATTACTTGGTTTGTGTTTTTCTAAACTCGAGTAAGTTGTTGTCATGATCAAATTGATCATTAGTTCAGTATCAACAATATGTTATAGCAACTTAGGACTTATCATATCTTCTTGCGTTAAGCATCCATGCATATATTCATTTCACCTAGCTCAGAATCTAAATTTACATTTTCATCATATGCAGGTGGTTCATTGGTGTTGGAAGCTTGTGCTATAACTTTATCAATCTCTTCAAGGAGATTTTCATTAAGTTTGTTTTATTCATTTGCATTTGTATTAAACGACATTCCCACCTCCTAATGTTCGTATTTGTAGAAACTACTTCCAATATTGAATAAAATATTCTATGTATTAGAAAACTTTTATGTGCACAATAACTTGACTACGAATAGCTTTAGCCTATAACCATGCAGATGGGGACTAACAATTAAGGACATTCCATGCATGTGGTTCAATTATTTGCCACTTGAAATAATAGAAAGATTTGAAAGGTAACGGATTATTGGTGCCCATGGGCATGTTGAGGGCACATAGAAGAACTCAAAGTACCAAGTGAATATCTAAACTCTGACTTATATTAAGGTCATGTGTGTGTGCATCTGGGAATATTTTCTAATTAGAATTAGTTCTGTTCGGTAAGGATGACAACCATCATCAACTCTCCTTCGTTATGTATTGATGAATTGGATATATGGTTGATGAGCTTGAAAAAAGTGACAATGAAGAAGTTATAGTTCAGAATGAGATTTTCATGTGTTTGTTAAAACAAATGATTTGGTTCTTCTAGGAAATACTTCAAGTTTTGAATAAAATATTCTATGTATTAGAAAACTTTTGTGTGTACAATAAGTTGACTACGAATAGCTTTAGCCTCTAACCATGCATATGGGGGCTAACAATTAAGGATGTTCCATGCATGTGGTTCAATTATTAGCCACATGAAATAATAGAAAGATTTGAAAGGTAAGAGATTATTCGTGCCCATAAGCATCTTGGGAACACATAGAAGAACTCAAAGTACCAAGTGAATATCTAAACTCTGACTTATATTAAGGTGATGCATGTGTGCACTATAAGTCGAGTATGAATAGCTTTAGCCTCTAACCATGCATACGTGGGATTAACAATTAAGGATATTCCATGCATGTGGTTAATTATCAACCATTTGAATTTTCCCAAAACAAGAACTACTTTCCAATTAGTTAAGACAGATTTTTACAGAAAGACTATACAAGGTGGCTTATATATAAATCGGGGAATCAACCCCCATCCGAGTTGAAGAATATGAGACTAGGTACATATCCACTCATACTTTCTATTTAATGTAATTAGGTACCTAGAGCTATAGTCTAATAGCAATCACCACCGGCCAGCACGAGCCCGATCCTCAATGCTTCAACAGAGGGAGGGTGGGAGGTTTGTAGGAAAAAACCCACATGGGGGTTAGTAGTTCCAACTCGGGCCATCAATAGAAAGTTTAAAATACATTGTGCTTCGAGTTCCCTTTAGTGAATGTGGGAACAACGGTTTACTAAAATCTTTCTATCTCCAACTTCACAAATCTACAAAGGTCACCCTTCAATATGCGTATATCCAAAAGTGCTCTAAGAACCATCCTACTAAACATATTAAAAGTTAAAACATTTGGTGTATAGAACAAAAGTGCTCTAAGAACCATCCTACTAAACATATTAAAAGTTAAAACATTTAGTGTATAGAACATTTCAATATTGAGCTGCCTCATTTCACTTAGACAATGACTAACTTAGAAGCCTATATATAAGAAATTAAAAATCGACTCACACCCTAAGCCAGAGGCCCAATGCCAATCCCTTTTGTAGAGTACAAAGACCTTAACCCAATTAGATGCAATTATCTTTTAAAATTATTTCCTAAATTCCAACGAAGTTGCCAATGGGGTGAAGAACGTGTTTCAACATCATGAGCTTATTATATGTTTATTAACATGTGGGTATTATATACTTTCAAGTCTATTATTTCTTTGTTAACAGAATATATTTAGACAATAGAGAGTTTCAATGTATATTAAAGGCTCTTGTAATTAGGAGAGCAATTGTGAGAATAATGAAGCCTTTGTGGTTGTCATCAACGCAAGGTATCCCTCAACCTATGACTACCCTATGAGTAAACAAACACGCCCTAAGGATGGAGACCCCATGCTCTACATCTAGAGCCTAGGTTTTGATAAAAAACTCAAGAAAAATAAATTTCTTGCCACTTTTCTTGAACTCATGCAAAACTCTTTTGCATGATTAATAATGTGTAACGTTTGTCTCTCTTTGCAAGAGATTCGTGGTACAAAGTTGTGTGATACCTCTTTGAACCACATTACCACATTATCAGCATACTATTTTTAAATTAATTACAATCCCTGATTAAATTATTTTTGCCAAAAGAGATTTTCAAGCACTTGATAAATGGTCGAAAACTAGGATGCATTGAAAATGTTCTTCTGGTTTAGGGTTTAGGGTTTAGGGTTTAGGGTTTAAGGTTTGTTTAAGGGCCTAAGGTGCCATGTGCCATTTGTTTAACGGGAAATACCTCCTTGAAACCATGATTGCCCTTTGCATAGACAAGTAGAGAGGATCCACACCCTAAGGTTGACCCCATGTGCTAAACGTAACGGGATTGATAGAAATTCTCAATTGAAAATTTAAAGTTTATGAACACTTTGTTAACAAAACATATTCTCAAGCTCTTGACAAATGGTGTAGAAGCAGGCCATGTTGGGAATGTTCTCTTCATTACCAAAGGAGTCGTGTGCCATTTCATTCAGAGGGGGCAACCCCCTGAAACCATGATTGCCCTATAAGTAGACAAACAAAGAGGGTCTACACATTAAGGTTGAGAACCCCATGCAATAATCCTAGGAGAATTAATAATAATCCCTAATTGAAAATTTCAATTCTATGAAAGTTTTCTTAGCGAAAGAGATTTTCATGCAATTACAAACAGTAGAGAACCACAACGTGTTGAGAACGTTCTCTTTGTTGCCAAAAGAGTCGTGTGCTATTGATTGGAGGGGCACACCCTAAAACCATGATTTCCATGTAAGTAAACAAACACAAAGGATTTACACCCTAAGATTGAGGGGCCCATTTGCTAAGTATAGAGGGTTGGGCTAACTTGAAAGAAGTAAGGGGCCAATAAGATTCACATTACTCTCATTAAAACTATATAATATTTATCGTCTACTTATTTTCTAGATATGTAGAGTCTATTTTTGTTTTGAAGAGACTACAATTAGGATCATTATAGTCCAATATCATTGAATATTATAAACATATGACAACACCGACTCAAATTTAATATTAATCCCTAATTGGAAGACATGGTCCCTTGGCTTATTATATTAGCGAATATGCGTAGATGCGCATATTTTCCAACCTATATTTTAATACATTGGACATGCATTTTATTATATTTGACAATAACATATAATTTAGGCTACAACGTTGAATTGTATCACGTGGAGGATGGAGGATAGCCTTGACTTTGATAGGCATATTTCTATCCTTGACATTATTATCTATGAGTATCTCTCTCTCTCTCTCTCTCTCTCTCTCTCTCTCTCTCTCTCTCCATATATATATATATAGGTATAGATGTATATCATAGTACAAGCACAAACACACATAACGAGGGGAAGTTAATATTCGACAAAGGAAATACTACCTTTTGTCCAATACTAAGCAACCACCACATACAATGAAAAATCAACATATTAATTATGCACCTTTTACTCTTCTATTAGTGTTGATAAGTTGTTTTGTTGGTTGCATAGCGCAAACACAACAAAATCAATTTCTAAATGCACATAATGTGGAGAGGCAAAAATTGGGCATTCCACTTCTAGTTTGGAGTAAAACATTGGAAGACTATGCCAACAAATATGCCATAAGCCAAGATAAACCCCAAGCTGGTTGTGCTGGTGCATTACGCCACTCCAAAGGTCCTTATGGAGAGAACTTGTATTGGTATTGGACTACCACCCGCACCCTAGCAACACCTAATCAAGCCTTGACAGATTGGATATCTGAGAAGCGATACTACAACTACAAGACCAACACTTGTGCAACTGGCCAACAATGCGGCCACTATACACAAGTGGTGTGGGCCAAGACACAGCGTGTTGGATGCGTCGCTCATAAATGCACCTCCAACCCACTTGCAACATACATCATATGCAACTACGACCCCCCTGGAAACTATATTGGCCAACGTCCATACTAAATTTCCATCTTATTTTCATGCATTTCCACCTACAACTACATGTGTTCCTAATTCATCTAAGCTAAGTTATGGTTTACCCTCCAAATCTTTCTAATTGCTCCCAAATCATATGTATCATTATTAAGAGAAAGTGATTTTTTTCACTTTCCCATGTTATTTTGCTAATGCTTATAATTCACTTACCTAATCATTTATGTCATCTTTGAAGTGTCACCAATTTATAAGAGACACCTAATTAATTGGAAACCGTAGATATTATACTTCATGAGAAAACTAATTGTTTTGGACAAAATGGCCTTTAGGACTCCATGTGAGAATTTTGTGGGCTCAAAATTTGATTGAAAGGGATATAAAGAATATTTATTTCCTATAGTATTCTTATTAAAATCCTATGATAAAATTTGATGTACTCGCATAGAAACTTAAATTGATGCAAGAACTTGTGAATACCAAAACCTTACTAACTCACACAAGAAAATTTCTTCAAAAATAAATTTAATACTACATACCTTCTATTACGACTAGTCCACCATCAACACAAATTAATAGAAAAACAATTTAATAAGTACTAGTAACTCCCAAAACTAGAGTCTATTGTTCGAAGAAAACAAATAGGAATCATTGGAATGTCAAACCTTTAGTAATTGAATCGTTTGTACTTCCAAGGTTCTTTATTTTAAGCAATGATAACAGTCATAACAATTTCTTTAATCTAGGTAGAGCACGACCATCATCAAAGTATTGTATCCGTTGGAGGGAGGCAGATCAATAGTAAAGTCCATACTAATTACATCCCATAGGCGAGACAGAATCCGCATTTGTTGTAGTAGACCGAATGCTTTGCCTCATCTTGCTTGCATTGGTTGACAGACTCTGAATGAGGGTGTATACTCAATAATTTCCTTCTCCATTTTAGTCCACATGAAATACTCTTTAGTGGCCCTTAATGTTTGTTTTTGTCCTCCATGCCAAACCACGTGGCAATTATGGACTTCACACAATATTTTGGCCATTAGGTGTATATTATTAGGAATCACCACCTTTATCTTCACTCCATAATAGCTCGTCATGCAACGTAAATAATCCATGAGCCGTTTGTCCACTTTCCACTTCATCTATAAATTGTCGTATTGCTGCTTCATTTTCTTGAGCTTGTTGAAATTCTTCGATCCATCCATGAACCGTGATGAAGAAAATGTGATGAATTTGTGGCAGTCTACTCAATGCAGTCGGTAGAGTGTGCAACTTCCCCTTCTTATGCACAATTTTTATATCAAAGTTTGCCAACATGTCCTCCCATTGTATATGTTTTGTTGACAATCTTGCCTGTGATTGAAAGTATTGCAAGAATATCTTATGTATCACTACCTTTTTGAATTTATCTTGCACATAATGTCTCGGCTTCCATAGTGCCTATACTACGATCAACACCTTGAAATCAAGCGAGGTGTGGTATGTTGATTCCGGAGCGTCAAATCATATGACGAGTCACGAGGAATGGTTCTCGTACTTGGAGAAACCGGAATCACAAGGAGTGGTTGAAACAGGAGACGACACTCCGCATACCATCGAACATGTCGGCGAAGTTCCTCTCAGCCCCGACAATAATGAAAAACCTCATGAAAGGGAAACTCATGAACGTGTTGCATGTCTTGACAATAACGAAGAACCTAGTCTTGGTCGGTCAGATCGTCGACTAGGGAATGCAGGTTCGATTCACGCATCTCAACTGCTTCATAGAAGAGGAAGGCAAAGTAAACGTGCAAGGGCGCCATGAAGGGAGGATGTTTATCCTCGACACTAGTCAAGCCGAAACCGTGTCGAAAGGACAAAAGGTCGAATCGGATATTGACTTGTGGCACAAGCAGTTCGACCACATAAATTTCCCAGGGCTTCGTGAAATGCAGACGAAGAACATTATTTTCGGGTTGCCAAAATTTCGTGGCCGGAATGGCCAAGTTTGCGAAGCCTGTCAGATGGGAAAACAACATCGATTTCCATTCCCAAATGAGCGTAATCGTAGTCGAAGTCCGCTGGATTTGATCCATTCGGATGGGTGGGGACCAACACTGAACATGAGTCTCAGTGGAAGTCGTTACTTTGTAACCTTCATCGATGACTTCACTCGGCACACGTGGGCATGCATGATCGCGAAGAAGAGCGAAGTCTTCACATGTTTCTTGGAGGTGAAGAGCCTCGTGGAAAGGGAAAGTAGGCGCAAGATCAAATGCCTACAGAGCAGATGGTGGGAAGGAATACTTCTCCGACCAGTTCACTTGTTATCTACGGAAGGAGGGAGTTCAACGTGAATTCTTGTGTAGATATACGCCGGAGCAGAATGGTGTAGCCGAGCGAAAGAATCGAACGATTGAAGAAGCGACCAGGGCAATGCTTGAAGAGAAGCATATGCCAAAATTTTATTGGGCCGAAACCATGAGGATGCTTGTGTAATTGCAGAATCGGACTTTTGCTAATGGAGGAGTGTCGCCACATGAGCTGTATTTCGGGAAGAAGCCGAACATGGCACACTTGAGGATTTTTGGTTGCATCGTATATGTGCACGTGCCGAAGGAGAAAAGGAGGAAACTAGATGCTAAAGCTGAGAAATGTATCTTGGTCGGCTATTCAGATGAGCAGAAAGGGTATAAGTGTTATAACCCTCGAACAAAGGAAGTACGTGTAAGCCGCGACATTGTGTTCGACGAGTCCGCTTCGTGGTACCTGCCTTCTCCTCCAGAACCTTATGACTCCATTCTGATTTTTGAAGAAGAAATCAGCGAGGCTGAAATGCCTCCGCATGATAAGGACGTCAAAGCTTTGAGAGAGAGTCCGATCTCATTTCGGCCGACATGGCCAACCAGATGATGAGACGGCGAGTAGTGGACACTCGGCCGTGCATTCCCCGCGCACGAATCCAAGGAGCCGGCTTACGCGCAAGGAAAAGGGCAAGAAGAAGACGCCGGAATACGATTTCGGTAGTGTTGAGTCAGTTCGAAGCGAATCTGACATCGAGCTAGTCGAAAAGGAACCTCTACGGAAGAGGTCGAAATCGGCCAGAAAGGTCGTGAAATCGGGTAATCACGAATTACGCCGATCTACCCACCAGAAGAACCCTGTAAAGAGGTATGGGTATAATGAGTACATGGCACACCATTACGCGTACATGACGCGAGTGGCAGAAGTGCGTGAGCCGGAGAGCTACGCAGAAGCGGCGAAAGACGCGAACTGGCATGCCGCAATGGAGGAAGAGATGCACGCATTGGCAGAGAATGAGACATGCGACTTGGGTGATGCACCAAAAGTTGTGAAGCCGATCATATGTAAGTGGGTGTACAAGGTTAAGTACAACACTTATGGCTCGGTCAACTAATACAAGGCCCGTTTGGTAGCGAAAGGCTACATGCAGAAGCACGATGTGGACTATGACGAGACCTTCACGCCTGTCACGAAGATGACGACCGTTTGTGTTTTGCTCGCAGTAGTTGTGGCGAAGGGGTGGCATTTACATCAGTTGGATGTAAAGAATGCGTTCCTACAAGGTGATCTTGAGGAACAAGTGTACATGGTACATCCCCCCGGATTTCTATCCTAACAAAACACCTCGGCAGTCTGCCGATTGAAGAAACCCTTATATGGACTAAAGCAAGCCCCGCGAGCTTGGAACACAAAGATTACGCAACAGTTGCGTAGGATGGGGTTTGCGCCATCGAAATCAGACTCTTCTCTATTTGTTTGGCCAAGACAATATGGACCGGTCAGCCTGCTCTTGTACATTGATGATTTAGTCATTGCCGGTGCCGACCTTGACGAAATCCGCTGCGTGAAGTCTCAGCTTGCGGCATCGTTTGAAATGAAGGATCTCGGAGACCTTCATTACTTCCTTGGGATCGACGTGATCCGTTCCCCCGAAGGCATATTGCTCAGCCAACGTCATTACGCACTGAATATGCTCTTCAAGTTCGGGATGACAAACTGTAAGCCCATCTCGACCCCCTTGGATAGAAACGTGAAGCTTTGCCCAGATTCGGGCAACGCGTGCAACCCAACACGGTTCCGACAGATTGTCGGGAGCCTTATCTATTGGACGATTAGTCGGCCGGATTTTAGCTACCCGGTTGGCTTAATCAGTCAATTCATGTCGCAGCCTACAGCCGAACACTTTCAGTGCGCACAACGGATACTGTGTTATGTCAGCGGCACGAAAGACATTGCGTTGCTATATCGAGTAGGCATAGCTGAATAGTTAGTCGGCTACACGGATGTCGATTGGGCCGAAAACGCCCACGATCGTCGATCCACATCTGGATACGCATTCTCATTGGGAAGTGTGGCGATCGCATGGAGCAGCAAGAAGTAGCCGACAGTAGCCCTATCGAGCATGGAGGCCAAATATCGAGGGGCGATTGTCGCTACGTGCGAAGTCATTTAGCTGAAACGGCAATTACGAGATCTGCAGGTAGAGGTGTCTGATCCAACAACGATCCATTGTGACAACCTTAGCAGTATCCACCTGGCGAAGAACCCCGTGTTCCACGCCTGGACCAAGCACATTGAGGTGCATTACCATTTTGTCTGCGACTGGGGGTCCTTTCAGGAGAAGTCGAATTGGTGCATGTTTCGAATGATCGGTAGATTGCCGACATCTTCACAAAACTTCTTGGTCTTGACAAGTTACGGCATTTATTGGGTGCGCTTGGGTTGTATCACCTCGACATGCCAAACTTGAGGGGGAGAAAGGAAGACAAACAGGAACAAGAGTGTGAAAGGAGCAGAGGTAAGGATCACGGCGGAAGTGATCGAGATGCGGAGTCGGATGGAGAATCTGACTTTGAACCGGCTGAGGAAGCCGAAGACGGAAGCAAGCGCAAGGGCCGTAAGCATAAGAAGGATCCGAGGATAGCCGAATCAGTGGGAGATACAACCAAGAAGGATGTAAAGGCTAAGACCAAGACGTGGTCTGATGTAGTCAAGGGCCTAAAGACACGGGTCATTTGAAACAGGTAATATGTCGCATTATGAGAACACTACGTCGAAAAAGGGCACAAAAGCACGCAGTTTTCAAAAAGACACGACGCATGCGTAAAGCTTTTCAGAAAAGGTGGCAAAATATATTGAATTTCAACATGACTACCACTTTGAGGCATAAGTAAAATGCCTCCAAAAATACATCACCAAAATTACAAAATAATGTACAACATGTCTACCAGTTACAATTATACATATTCGTGAGTTTACATCCAAAACAAATTTACAAAGTTTCCGATCATGTAGTAAAACAATCCCCAGCTTGAACCAAACCAATATATTAAGACATGTCTGATGGACTAGAAGAGCATTCTGACGTCTCATCCTCATCATCAGTGGCAATCAAAGCATTATCCTCATCCAATTCCAACCCAACATCTTTGTGGTTATGAGAATTGCTTCTGGTTATTCTCTGTATTTCATTTGACACCATGTTTGGGATTTTGTCCTTTATTATCTTGATAGTTGCTTGTCTTAGATGACCTGATTTTGTCAATGAGAAGTCATATACTAGTATGTCAACACGGTCTAGTGCGAGAGTAGCCGTGCTCGGTATATTCTTTCTTCTTCTCTTTCAGCTTGAACATCCGACATCCTTAACCATCTCTAAAGAATACTTTACTGTAAATGCATCAGGTGAAGTTGTCTGATACCAGTGGACTACCATTGACTTTGTCTGACTACTTTCTTCATCCCTTACTAATTCAATAATTTTTGCAATCCAAAATGGATGGCCCAAGGTATCGTCCCCTGCTAATGTTGCAACCAACATTCCCACTTGTAGTTCTTGCAAATTAACTTGCCATCTTGCCTCAACAGTACGTGACTTTCTTGGTCCCACATAAATATCTCTTTGCAGTGGCCAAACTAAATCATGAAGCTCCATATTATTCAATTGTTGGTAATGAGTCTGTGATATCGTTGATGTCATCCCAATGTTCCATGTGAATGGGATACGGATTGGCCATAAACCGGCGATGTAATTATCTAAAATGGTGCGTTGATGGGTGAAGAAAATCTCCCACCATTCAACATCCTCATCACCGGCATACTTCTTAGTCCGATCAATATTATTTTGTTTCTCTGCTAGACATCTCAACCAATATGCCCTTTGTTCATCAATAGTACTATTTGGTGCTACATTTTTACGATCATCATATGGCATTTGTTGTGCACCATGTAGAGGTTCATCTGGGATATGAAGAAGGAGCCTACAACCTTCTTGGGGCTCCCATTGTGCACTAGATGAGTATTGTTTCGCAAACAACACCGTCATTTTGAGGTGGGCCGATCTTTGTTTTATGAGGAAGACATGGTTGAAACTTATATTATTAAGAGGTGCAAGCACCCTACCTTTAGTCCTGTCACTATCCATGCAGAAAAGTTTAAAGTCGTATACTTCTTCGAAGTGTTGTACTTCAGGCTTTGGTGTATATGCTTCACTAATCAATTTGGATAGTGTGGGAAGTATGAAAGCATTACAACGAGCAAGTTTCTTTGAGAACCTACTGAACATTTGATCTATGTGATCATGGGTATGACCAACCAATAAGAAGTTAACGTTTATCTTTTTAAATATGCCCCTCTCTACTAGCATGCTTAGATAGCCGAAGACAGTTGAGTTCTTATTCTCTCTTGCTGTGTTGTCTAGTTGCACATATAGAACTGGCGGGAGTATACCTGACCATGATTGCAATACCCTGTGCATGACAGTGACAGTAAGATTAGGGTCGTTGTGGATATTGGGATAAGTTAAGAACACTTGCGGTCTTATAGTTTGACAATATGTCAAACAACCCACTAGATGGATTTGCACGAGACACTCATCTCCAATATCCTTGGGGAGTCTTTGAAAATGCGGCAAACAAGTTTTCTTTTGATCCATGCCGTCAATAATCATGCACATATACTTTTCGGGAGATTGAAACGCTTTTTGTCGGTGATGCATAGCCTTAGTACGTTCTAATGCCTGACTTTCACGATGTTCTTTTAACAGGTTCTTGTAATTCTTGATCTCTACATCTGATTTTCCACCCTTAGAGATGAATTGGAGATAGCCAATTCAGATGAGGGCGGAATTGAATCGGAAGTGTTTGATTCGGATACGCCGAATCAACTGAAGTCCATGCGGGAAAAAGGGCAGCGAAGGACGCGCCGACACCGCGACAACAAGGGAGCTGAAAAGGGCCGGATGAGCAGACAAGGCGACCGGAAGGGTCGAGGCACGCGGAATCGAATGGGTCGAGGAGTGCGAGCGAGGCGTGAAGCCAAAAGGAACCGGAGTGTAGATCCGGAAGAGCGGACAGAACCTCAAGTTGAGCTTGAGGGGGAGTGTTGAGAGACAAGCTCAACATTCGATGCGTAATCGGGTGCATAACCCAGTACGTAAACTAGGTGCGTAGAACCATGCGCACAATAGGCCATAGCGGTGCGTAAACCGCGAGGCCGTTGGAAAGATATTCCTCGAAAGGAATAATTTTGGGAGTGCGTGTAGCGGCTCATTTATGAGTGTCAAGTACTATCAGTACTTGTGTCAGCCGGATTTTTAGGGCTTGTATATAAGGTGCTCACTGAGCACGAAGTGTGTACAGAACAGAGAGTCATTATTTTCAATCTGAGCTTTCTGTTGTCTGCTCTCTCTCTCTCTCTCTCTCTCTCTCTTTCTTTCTCTCTCCATCTCCATCTCTATGTTTTCTGTGTTTTACCGAACTGTCTTATTCCTCCGAATTGTCTACTTTGTGTTTACGCACACGCTTCTGCACAACGTATTCTTTTACATATATGTTTTGCTGACAGTCTTGCCTGTGATTGAAAGTATTGCAAGAATATCTTATGTATCACTACCTTTTTGAATTTATCTTGCACATAATGTCTCGGCTTCCATAGTGCCTATACTACAGTGAGTATTTCTTTCTTGTGGGTAGGCCATCTGCTTTCTATTTTTGAAAATGTTTTTGACTCATACGCAATTGGATGACCATCCTGCATAAGGACCGCCCCATAAGCATAATCTGATGCATCAATATGAATTTCAAAAGGCCCAGTGGAATCCAATAGTTTCAACACTGGTTGAGAACACACCGCCTCCTTCAATTAGTCAAAAGCATGGTGCTCTATTTTTGAGCACTTAAACACTTGTGAGCTCGTCATGTGCCATTTGTTTAAGGTGATGTAGCTCCTTGAAACCATGATTGTCCTTTACATAGACGAGTAGAGAGGATCAACATCCTAAGGTTGACCCCATGTGCTAATCGTAGAGGGATTGATAGTAATTCTCAATTGAAAATTTAAATTTTATGAATGTTTTGTTAACAAAAGATGTTATCAAGCTCTTGACAAATGGTGTAGAAGCAGGCCATGTTGGGAACATTCTCTTCATTACCAATGGAGTCGTGAGCCATTTCATTGAGAGGGGGCACCCCTCTGAAACCGTGATTGCCCTATAGGTAGACAAACAAAGACGATCTATAGGTTAAGGTTGAAGACCCCATGGACTAATCCTAAGAGAATTAATAATAATCCCTAATTAAAATTTTTAATTCTAAGAACGTTTTGTTATCAAAAGTGATTTCCATGCAATTACAAACGATAGAGAACCACAACGTGTTGAGAACGTTCTCTTCGTTGCCAAAAGAGTCGTGTGCCATTGATTGGGGGGAGAGCCCCTGAAACCATGATTGCCATGTAAGTAAACAAACACAAAGGATTTACACCCTAAAATTGAGGGACCCATTTGCTAAGCATAGAGGGTTTGGCTAACTTAAAAGAAGTAAGGGGCCAATAGGATTCACATTACTCTCATTAAACCTATACAATATTATTGTTTAATTATTTTCTACATATTTAGAGTCTAATTTGGTTTTGAAGAGACTACAATTATGCTCATTACAGTCCAACATCATTGAATATTTTAAACACATGACAACGCCGACTTAAGTTTAATATTAATCCCTAATGGGAAGACATGGTTCCTTTTCTTATAATATTATGGAATATGCATAGATGCGCATCTTTTCCAACCTATATTTTAATACATTGGACAAGCATTTTATTATATTTGACAATGACGTAAAGTTTAGGCTACAACGTTGAATTGTATCACCTGGAGGATGGAGGATCCTTGACTTTGAGAGGCATATTTCTATCATTGACATTATTATCTATTAGTATCTCTCTCTCTCTCTCTCTCTCTCTCTCTCTCTCTCTCTATATATATATATATATAGGTATATATCATAGTACAAGCACAAGCACACATAATGAGGGGAAGTTCATATTCGACAAAAGAAATAAACTTTCTGTTCAATATTGAGCAACCACCACATAAAATGAAAAATCAACGTATTAATTATGCACCTTTTACTCTTCTATTAGTGTGGATAAATTGTTTTGTTGGTTGCATAGCATGAACACAACAAAATCAATTTCTAAATGCACATAATGTGGACCGGCCAAATTGGGAATTCCACTTCTAGTTTGGAGTAAAACATTGGAAGACTATGCCAACAAATACACCATAAGCCAAGATAAACCCTAACCTGTTTGTCCTAGTGCATTACGCCATTCCAAAGGTCCTTATGGAGAGAACGTGTATTGGTATTGGACTACCACCCACGCCCTACCACAACGTGTTGGATGCGTTGCTCATAAATGCACCTCCAACCCACTTGCAACATACCTCATATGCAACTACGACCCCCCTGGAAACTATATCGGCCAACATTCATACTAAATATCCATCTTATTGTCATGCATTTCCACTTACGGCTACATGTGTTCCTAATTCATCTAAGCTAAGTTATGGTTTACCCTCCATGTCTTTCTAATTGTTCCCAAATCATATGTATCATTATTAAGAGAAAGTGATTTTTTTCAATTTCCCATGTTATTTTGCTAATGCTTATAATTCACTTACCGAATCATTTATGTCATCTTTGAAGTGTAACCAATTTATAAGAGACACCTAATTAATCGGAAACCGTAGATATTATACTTCACGAGACAACTAATTCTGTTGAACCGCTAAGTGTTAAGAGACAAAATGGCCTTTAGGAGTTCATGAGAGAATTTTGATTAGAAAGGATAAAAAGATTATTTATTTCGTATAGTATTCTCATTAAAATCCAATAATAAAATTTAATGTACTCTGACACATATTTCTTGTGCTCTTACAAAGACTTAATAAACATTAGCAGATTGTCAATATAAATGATAACAAATTTATCCAAATAATCTCGAGATATTTCATTCCCAAGTCTACAAAAGGTTCTTTGTGCTCAGGTTAAGCCAAAAGTCATCACGAACCACTCAAAACTTTTGGATCTAGTTCTTAACGCAATTTTCTCAATGTCTTCTATGGCTATTCGGATCTAATGATATCCGGATCGTAAATCAATGTGAGAAAAATATTGGGCTCCTTGTAACTAATCCAATAAGCTAGGTATCAAAGGTAACAAATACTTACTTTTTATTGTAATCTTATTGAGTGATCTATACTCCAGAGACATACATAGTGTGCGTCTTTCTTGGCCACGAAAATTACAGGTGCACCATAAGGTGAGTTCCTTGGTCAAATAAACCCACATGCTTCTAGCTCCCACAGTTGACATTTAAGTTCTTCTAATTGAGCAACAGTCATGTGATATGGCGCTTTGGCAGGTGGTATGCTCCTGGGCACAATTTGAATTTTATGGTTGATTGCTCTTTGTGGTGGCAACATGTTTGGTAATTCCCTTGTTAGTACGCCATTGAATTGTTCGATTATTTTCTTGAAGTTATCTTCACCTAGTTATACCCTACTTGTCGTTCGTGGATTTCTAAGTAGGGCCTAATAGAGAAAACGTTGACCGCCCTTCCTCAAAGCTCTATTTGCCACCTTTGCAATGCATAGCCTTGCTACCATGAATGTTGTTTTTGCCATTGTGTTTTGATTTGTAACATTGTGTTTCCTGTCCATGTTCATAATCACCTGCTTTTCCTTCATCGTTATCCAACAAACGTTTATCCACTTTTTGCAAAACTAGTTAATGACAAATTTGTCAATCCATTCTAGGCCCAAACTTGCCTCAAAGCCATCCATGTCGATAGCTAAAAAGGGTGCATGTATTTGTGGACCCCTGCACAAAGTTGGCGAACAAATTGGTTAATGGTTTTAGCTCCAATCCCGACCTCTTGGCACATGTAGCCATGATAAAGTTATGGGTTGCCCCATTATCCACCACAACTTCACAAGTAGGCCTGTCAATTTTTACTTTGAGAAGAATGTTTTTGTTTTGAACTTCTTTTGCATTATCTACATTTTCAAGCAAATTACAGCTACATAACAAAACAACAAGATCATCAATGTGTTGAGCTTCCATTTTAATGACTTCAACATTAATAATATCAAATGATGGAATAATATTTTCCTTTTTGTAGCTATTAAAAGGTCCCACCTACTTGATCTCATTCCAAGCAATAACGATGACATTGGTAGCATCTAACTAATGTGTGGACTTTCCAAAAGCTAAACCAACAGAACCTCTTTTTTTATTTGTATTCGCCAAACAAATCTTAACATATTTTGGACTATCAGGATATGACAAAATTATCTCTTTTATCAAATGATATAGGTTGTACCTCTTTTAAGAAGCTGCAATGATAGGATCTTCCACATGGTGTTGTTAGGTACTCCCCCAAATATGTTGGTTGCTTCCATGATGTAATATTTGTAGGGAAAAACATCAGTTGGTAGCATGGTAGCATCACAGTCAAATGCTTCCACATGATTAGGAACATCTTCAAGGATTAGAAGCACTCTATGATTAGTTTGAGAATAAACAAAAGGTACAAAGAATTGATCAAAGTTAAATATATCAATCTAAGCATTCATTTGTGCAAAATAAGGTAATGACCAAGCATTTTCAACCATTTAGGTTGGTTCCTTAGCCTTTCTAATATTTGTCATAGGAGCTTTTTCAATTACAAAGGCCTTGCAACAAACAACTAAGGAAACTCTATCTAGAAAAAAATCTCTTACCTCAAATTGTAATAGGAGCCTTTCCAAAGATGCCAACAATTCAAGGTCATTTTGATCAACTACCCCTCATTCATCGTGCAAACTCACAATATTCAAACATTGACAATGATGAAATTTCCTAAACCAACCCCAAGTTTACTTGAAATTATCATTAGAAATATTTATTAATTCTGTGTAGCCAATCATTGAGTCTTCTCAATAAATATAAATGGAAGTAATGAAATTGAGAGCTGATGAGATCCATCAATCGAAGCATACAAGCATTCGTGTAATTTGGGGCATTTTTCTTTTGATCCTCTAAAAGTTGGTTTTCTTATATTTTCATCTTTTTGTTGACTTCATCCTTCTTTATTAAAGTTCTAATTGCAAATTCACTTATACCAAATTATCTACTTGTGTTGTGAAGAGAAGGAGATGATAATTGTTCCATTAACTCCAAAATTTGTAGCCTATATTCATCATTGAAATAACATCTGACACCTCGCTTATAAGTTGAATTCATCTCTGGTTTCAATTTGATTCAAATATGAGGAACATTGATATCCTTATTGGTTCATGCAAGAACATGGGAGTTATTAAAGAGGTTATGGGGGTTTCATCACAATTGTGGAAGCAATTAGAGTGGTTCTGGGGGTGTGATCATAATTCTTGAGTGATTGTCGAGGTTATGCTTCTTTATCCTTGTACACAAACTTTTCACACAAAAATATACCTAAGTGCCCTATTCAATTAAATGTGTACTCATGAAGTTACGTGTGCGTGTGAAACGCGGTCGTGACTATTGGTGACTTGGACAAGTGGAGTTGGGTTTGATGATTAAGTTGATAATTTTGGAATGTCTTGTAATTGTCAGTTGTAATTAGTCCAACCTTCCTTTAGATGTTCTAGAGAGACTTTATTAATCCGTGAATGTGTGTATGTGATTTTATGTACAACTACAATTGTATCAACACACATGTAAATGTATGGATTTACACATTTCTTAGCATATAAGTGTACATATGTAATTCTCTTAAATTTTATGCATGTACATATTATGTTTATGTTTTAAGTGTATGTTATTGTGCGAGGGGCATGCATGTGAAAATGTAGTGGGTGCATGTACTTAAACGAGTACGTATATATGTATACATGAGTGTGTATGTATTTATGTTTACATATATATGTATCAAGGTTGTTAGGTACGGTACGAATACCATACGTATTTAACGTATTAATACCCATATAGTACCTCCCAATTTAAAAGTACGTTAAATACGTTTTCTTAATATGTTAAATACTTATAAAATACGTAAAATATGTATTTTATGTTAAATACTTCTAGAATTTGAAAATATTTACCTTTCTAAAAAAATTCTATAATATTGTAAAAAACATCTATGTTTACCCAATTTTGTGATGTACAATATAGTTCTACATCCTAAAATGCATATAAGACATTTGAACATTTCAAATCCGAAAATACTTGTAGTAATATGGATATCAACATTCCCTTATTCTATAAATCAGTGTAAGTGTGTATCACGATGTTCTACTTCAAATTGTAATTATTTACAATTATGCCTTCATAGATTGAGGAATCGTCTACGATTATCACACTCATGATAAGTTTCTCTTTTCTTCGTTTTCTTCGTCTATCTACTACGATTATCACACTCAAGACAAGTTTATGTCTTCTTTTCTCTCTTCTTCTTCTTCTTCTTCATCTTCTTCATCGTCGTCTCTTCTATTCTTCTTTCTTCCTTCCTTTGGCTTCTTTTTCACTAAAATCTTTTTTTTCTTTTGCTTTTTGTTAGGGTTTTACTTACATTTTCTTTATAAATACGTATTATACTTGTTTTTTTATAAATACGTTAAATATTGTATTGGACAACATTGAGGTATAGTACGTTAAATACATGATATTTGACTGAACAACATTGAGGTATAGTACGTACTATACAAATGATGAGGTACTATACGTATTTAAACGTTAAATACGGGTACGTAAACAACCATGATGTGTATATATGTAAGTGTATGTTGTTGTGGTTGTGTTACTGTATGTATACATTATGTATAAGGATGTGTATGATTATATAAGTGTGTGCATTAATGTCAATGTATAGGTAACATGTAAGATTTAATGTATATGAGTGAGTGGTATGTTGGTATGTTGGGGTATTTAGGGAAAAGTGGATGTCTCGTCCTTCGTGGGTAGAGACTTAGGAGAAGTGAAGGTGAACAGAATGGGGGAGAGGAATAATGTGTGAGTGACATAGACGCATCACTCATTGTAGGTTCGACATTAGCTTCCATCACCTACATCGACAATCCATAATCGTCAATCGTCGGCAACAATAGCAATAAAAGTAGTAGTCATGTTGGCTTGGGTAATAGTCAATAGTTTTCGCTTTGCTCTTCTTCCTTTTTCTTGCTCTACTATTCATCTATGAGTAGGAGAGGGCACCTCCTTCCCTCCTCTTTCTTGGGAGTTTCCATGAAGGCTTAGGCCTTTATGAATTAAACCCATCAAGGGTTTGGCCCTTCATGGATTGAATTCATGAAAGGTAGGGAAACATGTTTTGACACATGTTTCTCATGCTCACACATTTTCTCCAAAATCTTTCATCACAAACATTTTTCAAGTGATAGAGTACTTGAGTTTTTGAGCTCGATGTTGCAAGTTCTAATCCCAACGTTCATTGGTGCGCGTTTCTTGTAACTTCTCATATGGGCTTCGGATTTGTGATGTGAAAGTTTTGTTGTGATCCCCACGAAACCTTTTGGATGGGTTTATCAAATCTATAGATTTGAACATCCCATCATGAGTTTACACAATTTTTCCCTCCAAAATCTTTCATCACAAACATCGATCAGTTGACAGAATACTTCATTTTCTGAGCTCGATGTTGCAAGTTCTAATCCCAACGTTCATCGATGTGCGATTCTTGTAACTTCTCATATGGGCTTCGGATTTGTGATGTGAAACTTTTGTTGTGATTCCCACGAAACCTTTTGGATGGTTTTATCAAATCTATAGATTTGAACATCTTGAAAGGAAACGTTGTCGCAGATTTCTGCGATTATGTGTTGAAACGGGGCGGGACCACTGGGGTCTCAGACCAAGGAGCCGGTAAAGGAAGAGATATTATCTGGATCTGTTTTCGGATAGCTTCACCGGAGCGCAGTCCGGACAAGTGTCCGGATGCCGGATGATGAGCACACGGGCTCGGAGGCACACAGTGTTCCGAACTAGTCACCGGATGTTGGACGATGAGCACAAGGGCTCGGAAGCACCGACAACATGCAAGGGGAATGAAAAACAGAAAAGGAAGTTGGAGGCTCAACACCAAGAGACGAATCAAGCACAACAAACAAGTTGGATTAAACTGCAAAGGAATACAACTGGATTGGGCCAACAACAGAGCTTCGTGCTGTTGAAACCCCCCCCCCCCCCCCCCCCCCCCCCACACACACACACACACACACAAGTGGACCTGTGATCAGGAGCACACAGGCTTCCTGCATGAAACAGAGGCCTCACTACCACTCAACGGATACACAAAATAAGAAAACGGAAATCTCCAAAGCTCGGTCCACCAACACTTCGTTCTCCAAAATCCTGGATCCCACCCTTAGTCGTGTCTCCCTCCTTTTTTAGTTCAAGGAGAGAGAGACTGTTACATCATGTTGTTAAGACAACCACTTTCTGTCCTGATTCTCTGCTCGATTTCCTCCCATCAATCCCTATTATCCCTCTCTATTCGTGTGGGACATAAAGTACCCATTACCTACTCTACCTAGTACTTTAAATACTTTGTTCATATTTACATTTCTTTGTACATCGGTCTTTGTTTATGTGCATACTTGCACATCCTCGTTCATGCACATTCGGTGAGGTTTCAGCTTCTGGCCAGAACTCCCCACAACAACGTTCTTTGCAACAACCGAGATTCAAACATAGAATGGAAGAAATGAACTGAGAATGGAAATGCACTTCCTCGGAAATGAGATGACACTGGATGTTTACGTGGAAAACCCTAATCGGGAAAAACCAAGAGAGCCCATTGACTCTGAATTGTGCAGTATAGGAGAGGCAAAACAACAAGAGACTCTGAGGCAACAACCTCGAGCTCTTCTTCATCTATACGACGGTTACAATAATCTTTCTCTCTCTGTCTCTGTTTCTCTTTTACACTCTCTACACAATTACTCTCTACACAATGACAACAACAACAATGAACTAACTAACACTATTTGCCCTAGTTATATTTATACTTATATAACTTTCGGGCTAATCACAAGTATAGCCTCTATAGGCATGACTGAACATATTTACTAATATGTTAATTTTTTGGGTTCACACCAAGTCCAGCCGAATACCTTTCGGAAGTGTCCCATCTGGAGGTGAAAAACGTGCACCTTGATAAGTGTGCAGACTGTTTGGTAGGCAAGTAAAACATAACCTCTTTCCGGTCGAGACCACCAATGAGAAGAAAGGCATCGCTTGAAGTTATGCACACCAACGTATGCTCTGTGGACACGAAGTCACATGTCGGGTCGTAGTGCTTTCTGACCTTCATAGATGACTCAACTGGAAGATGTGGGTCACCACACCGAAGATGAAAGACGAGGTATTGCCTGTTTTCAAGGAATTCCAAACGAGGGCAAAGAGAGAATCCGGCCGGACCCTCAAAGCGGTACAAGCGGATAACGGAGGCGAATATTGAGGGCAATTCGAGGAGTACTACCTGTCGAAGGGAATCTGGCTCGAATATTCTGTGCTGAAGACGCTAGAGTTTAACAGGTTGGCCAAGAGGATGAACCAGACAACCATGGAGCGAGTCTAAAGCATGCTTGCACATGGAAAAATGCCCAAGACATTCTAGGTTGAGGCATTGATGATTGTGATGTATGTGATAAACAGAACACTGTCAACAGCCTTGGAGGGGGATATTCCACAAAGGGTGTGGACCAGCAATGGCGTGTCTTACCAGCACCTAACGGTGTTCGGTTGCCTTGCGCATTTGCATGTTGTAAAGGAAAAAAGGGAAAATTTGGACACAAAGACTCGGCCATGCATATTCCTTCGATATGGCGACAATGAGTTTGGCTATCGACTACGGAACCTAGCCGAGAAGAAAGTGATCCAGAGTAGGGACATAGGCCTCATGGTGTCAACAGTTCTTTTGAAAGTGCCCCATCTTCCCACCATAGAAGCAAGTGCACCTTTCCCTCGACTTCAACCTCATCTCCGACTTATCCCGGTTCTGGGGGCTTCTATTTTCGGCCTCTTTCTCAATTCATTTCACTTTCCATGACTAAGGACTTTGGGTCGGAAATTGCTTCTCAGTCCTTCCGGCGACCTTCTTCATTTAGTAGGCTCGACTTCACCTTCACTAGGGATAAGTGCTTCCCTTCCGGTTCGGCGTTGCCTTACGTGACAACGAGCGCCTCCCAGTTGTCCAGAAGGGATCGTAGCATTAGTAATGCTAGTACCTCGTCGGCTAAAGGTACTTCCAATTATGTGTTCTTATTTACTAGTCCCTAGAAGGCGTTCAGGTGCGGGACGTGTATACGATCTGAACTAGTCTCCAGGTGTTGAACGATAAGCACACGGGCTCGACACGCGTTATTGGTTCCGAAGCTGCACTAGATAGCGAACAATGAGCTCACAAGCTCACAAACGTAAGCGAGAAGGAGTGGTGATAAGGACATAGTAGAAACAGAGAAGACAAGGAGTCAAAAACAACAAGATAATCTATTAATCTTTATTGAGAGAATTACAACCGAACTCGGTTGGCAACAAAGCTTTAAGCTCTGTACACACACACACACATACACACGGGCTACAAGCGTGAAATAGAGGCATCACCGCACAATGATAGAGAAACTGAAATCATGGATACCTCAACAACTCAAAACCTCCGATTCTATAGCACAAAGGGAGACCGTTACATCGCGGATAATGAAAACCCTTTCTATCAACGGTTCTTCCTCGATTCTCTCTCTCCTCATATCCTATTATTCATGTGGGACATAAAGTACCCATTAACTACTCTACCTAGTACTTATGCTATTTACAATTGTTTACACCCCCTTCACACGCTTCCGGCTCATTTTCTTCCTATGGCCGGAGTCCTCCACGACAACGTCAGCCTTGTTCTCTTCGTTGAAGTTGTTGTACAAGCTCATATTGATGAAGCATCTTATGCATGCCGTTGTCTTCCTGTGCAATACCTCTTAGTGAGATATAGATTCAATCTTGTATGGTCTTCCGTCTCCAAATTGTACTGGCAGTCAAAGATCTTTGACCACCAACATGTCCCTCATCCTTGACCTCCACACTGAATAGTTGGAGACAGCGAGCTTGAACATGCCTTCGAATGAATCTTCCTTTTTATTTGTTTTTGTTTGAAGTTTAGAACTTCACTCTAATACCAATTTGAAAGGAGACATTCTCGGCCACAACCAAGATTCAAACACAAATGGAAGAATCGTACTGAGAATGGAAATGTACTTCCACGGAATGAGATGACACTAGATGTTTACGTGGAAAACCCTAATCAGAAAAACCACGAGACCCCACGGACTCCGAATTGTGCACTATAGGAGAGGCAATACAACAAGAGACTCTGAGGCAACGACCTCGAGCTCTTCTTCGTCTATAGGACGGTTACAACAGTCCTCTCTCTCTCTCTCTCTCTCTCTCTCTCTCTCTCTCTCTCTCTCTCTCTCAGTTACACTCTCTAAACAGTTACTCTCTATACAATGACAACAACAACAACAATGAACTAGCTAGCACTATTTGCCCTAGTTATATTTATACTTCTATAACTTTCGGGCTAATTACAAGTATAGCCTCAATAGGCACGTCTGAACATATTTACTAATATGTTCATATTTTTAGTTCACACCAAGTCCGACCGGATACCTTCCAGATTCAATCTAGAAGATTCTTGACGATCCTTGTTTGGCATTGAATCACCTATTTACAATAAAGACCTTTCAAAGTACATATAATTAAAATGAGAGGAAATTATATTAGTTCACAATAAGATCCTCAAATCCATGACATGAAGTGCTAAAATAGGCTATTGATGAAAAAGATGACAATCGATCAAGATAGAATTAGAGTTTTGGGAGTAGAAAGCCTATAATCAATGGACACATCACCTTTTATCCTTTTTGGTCTTTTACTTGCCCTCCTGATTCACTATCCCCACGAAGCTTGGGTATACTGATCCCATATTCTATGAAAAAGAACCTTCTTGCTCATTTTATAGCATTTTGGATAAAAATGCTATAAAAATAACAATGCATCTTTTAACGTGCACCATGGTAGTTCTTGTACTTGCCAACTTGCTTCGCTATCCCACAACAAATCCTTCACTAATACAACCTAGGTGTATCAATTCCCTAAATTTTGTGACCCTAAAAGTGAGCTCTCTCACTAATTTCATAGCATTTTTGAGCTCCTTTGTTGAATAGAAATAGTGGTGCATCATTTTTTGTTAAAGATATCCATTCATTAGTATAAATCAATTTACATTAATGCGATTCTCAATATTATGCAGAGGGAACAACCATCTTGGTGGCAAAAAATGCCAAAAAAAGGTTACCATCTTTCAAGGAGAAAAGCTGAGTATCTTTCCACACATTAAGGAACTACAATTGAGCAACTTTAGCTTGTGAATCTCCAATAAGACAATCTCATTGTCTCTTTAAAGTATGGATCATGCCCAACCAAATAATGATTACCATTTCAATTGGTGACACTCTAACTTGATAGAAAATGAAAGAGAAATGAACCTTTCAGATGTAGCATATGGTGGTACTACTCAGTAACTCCCATAATGTTTGCGTCTCCTTCCTTCTTTCTAAAAATTAAGAAAATACACGAGCTATTCCAGAATTAGTGTTAAAAGCATGTTCCATAGACTCAATGTCATAATGAAAAATAGAGAAATAAGTGATGTCCAAACCACTATACCCCATGTGAATAACAACGGGGGAAAGTAATTGGCAAATATTCATAGTAAACATTTCCATATCAATTATAACACAAGGTGGTCCCATAGGCAATGTTTCTATGATTTGGGTTGTAAATGACAACAAGCACAATTAGATGATACACCCATCTTGTGAATTTATGTACCAAGAGGCAAGGCTTGCAACACAAGTAGTTATTCCACGTTGTTGCGAAAACGCATGTGCATGCACTACTCGAGTGAGACCATAGAGCTCTTGGACTAGGGAAGTCACAAGAGATGCGAAGACGTAGAGGATAGGTTCTAGACTCGAAGGATCCTTAGAATCATAGAGCCTAGAGTTGAATGAAATCCAAACTTGACAAAAGCTTAAAATCGAATGGAGCCTAGACTTGAAGGGAGCTGAAAGCTGAAGGGAGGGATACGAGACACTTGCTTCATGATGCATCACTAGATTTCTTTGTAAATGAGGCCTTTTTGCCACTCCAATGTATCATGACATGGAACAAATGTGGAGGCTCACACTTTAAACATTATACTACACATGTTGCGCCTAACTACAAAACCATATTCTTTGCGGAACGGGGAAACCGTACACATCGATACATGTTAGAGACCATACCATTATATGCCATTCGAACCATTGCTTCAATGCGACTTAGCTCACATGCATTGCGATGTGAGACAGGGCATTGGAGCACAACTAATGAGAGTGGTCGGCTATACACAGTTTGCCCTAAACAAGTTCGTGAGTTTGAGTATCACACTTTGATACAATGCTCTGCGTTTGATCCTATTCCACTATGCTTTCCACATCTCTTCAACCGAGCCCAATCCTTGCATGAACTCCTCTCACAACCACAATGTGCACTCTCGATTGCAACATTCATTGGTAAGGTTTTTGAACATTGAGAGTCACTACTGACTTTCACATGTATCACGTGAAATGTAATATTTTTAGTCTCATAGGTCATATTTGACCTCCGAAGACAATAATATAATATATCTATCTCTCTTTCTCTCTCTCTCTTGGAGGCAAGTGACGATTTGAGCATAAGTCTAGAGTGGAACAAGTGATTAACGTAATGATCTCAGTATGGGCAAACAATTAATGTAATAATGAAAATATTAGGAGCCAACAATGAAATTACAACCAAAGACCCTTAATTAGGAACATCAAAAACTTGATTAATTAAGAGAACTCTTTATAACTTAAGGCGTACACTAGTGAGGGTAGACAATTACACAGGTAGTGGTAATGGTAACCACTAATTAAACAATAGAGAAAGAAGGAAAGGTAGGTAGGAGGGGAGGGATGAGTGGGCCACCAAGACCGTGGCTACCACTGATGGCTTCAACGCCATGAGTCGGGGTAGAGTTCTCGGGCCAATCAATTCCCTCTTCAAGTACCTATCTTACAAGCTCGTAATCCACTCATTTAGCCTCTCCTAGTGTTGAACGTAGGAGATGACGAAGATGAGGAAGAGGATCCACCAATACAGAAGAGCTCCTCCAAGAATAAAACGCCCAAAACCTTCTTAGGCAAAAAATGTGCCCATTGATAGGAATATGGATTTGAAGCGGGATGATTTGGACTACCAACACAATTAACAATAGATGAAACCACAAGACAGGAAATGAGAGTACACTGAAATTTAACGTGGAAAACCCAAAGTAGGGAAAAATGACGGAACTCCTTAGGGTTCGAAACAAATTCACTATTTTTCTTAGTATAACAGAATACAACCTCTCGAGTTTTGACTTGCGGGATGTATATGCGAAGATAACAACCTTGCTTACAATTCTTCACCTGACTGGGTGGATAGAAAAACAAGAAAAATAGGAAACAAGAAAAACATAAAACGAAGGAACCTGATGCAAGTAGACAGGAGAGGTGTTGTACAATCGTGTTTCTTCGATAGCACGAACAACCCCTCATAGATCTCTATCTCCACTTCGGTAGAACGATCTTCCTCTTGCTCTCACTCTTTCGTTTTCTGTTTTCTTCTCTATTTTCTGTTTTTTCTCTTTGTTTTCTATTTTCTGTCTTCTCTTTTTGACTCAGAAATTAGGTCACGCATTCTCTCCTTCTTCTTTTTTTTGTTTACACAGACAAAAACATACAAAAACACGTTCGCATTCACATGGAAGGATCGCGCATTCCACTTGTGGATTCCTTTTGTAAATATCCAAATATACCCTCTCTACAAAAATTGGATGCACTAGTATCACATGTTCCACAACTTGATTAGAATTTGCGAAATTAATAAAACATGATAGGTCTCCAGGTGGAGGACATGTGAAAATTAGTTAAGTTTGGAATTGTTGATATGTTAATTTGATTATAATAAAGTTCAACAATGGCTCAATATCACACTTTTGTGTGAAATGGCAAACGCTCACATGAAGACTTATATTTGTTTGGTAAGTTAGCCAAAAAATATGAGGTGTAATTGTATCCATGTTAATAAAATGAGTTATAATTTATTGTTTGACCATTACTCGTATGTATATAATTGTTCGCAATGCGATTGTAGTGAACCTTAGGATGATGTGATTGAAATAACAAACTTTTTAAGGCTTTCAATACTTGTGTTTAAAGTTGATGCAATCTAATCCATAGGTGATTCTTATGGGATCGAACTCTGAAGGATAACGCTAGTTAAACACAAACGTATGAAACATGTGGATATTGATTAGAGGTGTATTCCAAGGTTGTGCAACTAATGGGACAGTGTGGCATCGACCATTATCAACACACTACCCAATGTAAGCAGCAATGGAAGACAAACAAACATAATAGTTTGATAATTATGAATACACTACACATTCTAAGCAGCAATAGAAGACAAAGAACCATAATATATGGACAATTACATATTAGACACAGTTTGACAATCTCGACAACCAATCTCAATTAACGACATGGACAATCTTGACAACCATTCAATGGGGATAATATGTTTAGGTAAAGTTTGGCCTGGAAGATTGTCACTATCAATGAGTCATGTATCTTGATTCTAGAAATCAGCCTTAAGGTTAACTAATTCATGTTTCTCCATATTAGAGACAACAATAGATGCCGAACATTAGGCTTAAGGTTAAGTAAATTATGTTTCTCCACATTACAATCAATGGCATATGCGCAAATTCTGGCTTAAGGTTAACTAAAGTTCCCTTACAGAATAATTGAATAACATTCATATACTAGTTTTAATTTTCCGAAGTCATAAGTCAAGAAACCAAGTATATAGGAATATAATTGAAACATATAGAAGAATGTAAACAATGGAGTACACCAATGGAAGAACCCAAACTTTGTACTCGAGCTTGGAATTCATAAGTTCACACTTCATCAACAAAACATTCTATTACATAGCAATTAAACCATCAACGTCATTATCCTCTTTGTCCCTTAGAGAAGTCTCAGTAGCTATATGTGCATTGTCTTCCCCTGTTAGCCGAGCAACCGTAAGATCTTCTATAAGCTTGTCATCAAGCTCAATTAGCTCCCCCAGTTCCCCAGCTAATGAAGGAATAGGCTCTTGGGAAGCTGGTTGAAACCTTTCTGTATCAGCGATGTGCTTAACGTCGATCTCCTCGTCCTGGTCTGGGCATTCCCATAAGGCCTTAATCCTCATATTTATAAATATAACTTGCTCCTTGTCCTTCTCCAATGC
Source organism: Azolla caroliniana (assembly GCF_043228905.1). Taxonomy (NCBI): domain Eukaryota; kingdom Viridiplantae; phylum Streptophyta; class Polypodiopsida; order Salviniales; family Salviniaceae; genus Azolla; species Azolla caroliniana. The sequence continues at coordinate 19,847,967 of NW_028230443.1, forward strand.
TATAGTATTTCTGAGGAGGTTCAATGTGCATGCAAACATTGTCCCTGTAAAGAAAGGGGCAAGAAGACTTAGCTATCGAACCATAAGAATCAGTTTTCTCGAAATGAATAATGTAAACCCAATTCGAAGAATACTTGTGCCAAAAAATAGGTCTAATATCCAATCTCCTTCTATCGAGAACATTTCGATCAAGCACATCATAAGTGGTTGAGGTTTTTGGTATGGGTTCACAAGTCCTTGTTCTGTCATGGTGACATGTCGCAATTTCCGTGTGACTGCTGGATATACCAGTAGGTTTGAACCTCCAACTTCATTAGAATGCTCCTTGATTCTTTGTTTCGTTATTTCGTCGAAGTAGCTAATCATAATGTACTCAACTGCATTTACGAACCGAAAGGTTGGTCCTCTATTGATGTTGGTTTTTATCCTATAACAAATATTGGGTGTGTTAAGAATAGATTCAATAAATTAGGAAAGAAAGTATGGCATGTGAGACTTATAAATAATCCTTACAAAGGAAGGTTCTCGATGCCATGGCAATGAGATCTGAATGCTTGAGCTACCGAGTACCCTTGGTCCATACTATGAAACACAACTATCCTCCACAAGGCTATAATCGTCAGCTCAACAAAATCCTTAACCATTTTTTCTAATTGTTTGAACCTGAAAGGTTCATCATCTTATGATGATCCATCCATTTGAAATCCATAAGGAATATTTGCAATGAATAGTGTATAGTCATTCTTTGGCGCTTTCTGGATCATCTCTACGACATCGCCACATATCACATTATAGTAGAGATCTTTTGTAATGTCTTTCTTGTGGCTAAATTTTTTGAAGGAGCCATTCTCTTCAATTTCATACGCCTTGATTAAACGACGATCTTGGGGGGAACATGTGAGGAGATGTTCTTTCCATTTTGGGGGCTATTTTCCCCTCACGTGATTTGAACGTGTGTTGGCACATTCCCTCAAACCAACTCCTCTCCCTCTATCCCTCTAAGTTTCTTTGAGCTCTTCATCTCAGACATCCATGTCAGGTTTCGGGTTGTCCTCCCATCTTAGAGTTTTGTTACGCATGTATATCGTTAGAGTGCGTAAACCCTATCTCAGATATTCGGGTGCTTCAACACTAACATGTTTTAGGGTTTGAGTTGAGGATTAGAGCGATTAGTGACTTCATCGAGAACGATTTTAGGCTTCTTCCACTGATTGCAGTTTTAATCTTGTGGTGATTTGAGGCTTATTACACCGAGTCGAGGATCCTTCCACCGAATCGAGGCAGAATATCACACTGATTTGAGGCTCCCTCCACCGATTTGAGGTTCCTTCCACTGATTTGAGGCATATTATCGCTGAAATATGAGGCATCCTCCATCAATTTCCACTAATTGGAGGCACAATACTGCATTCATCTTCGTCACTTCTTCGACTCATTTGAAATTATTCCAATACTTGTTTGATACTTCACCGATAATTGATTTATTTTGTAAGCACCCCTATTCTTAATTTTGACATTTTCTAAATTCTATAGTCTCATATTCAAAAATCTTTTTTTTCATTTTCAGTACTAAATTTTATCATTTTCAGAAATTTGTGAATAAATAAATGATTATTTGTCATTTTTGAAACATGTTTCTAATGTCTGAAACAAATGATTTCTCACTTTGCAGACCACATGTATAAACATTTGATTATGATTTCTTAGTGTAGTCTATATAACATTAACTACTCTCGCAAGACACTTAATTTTTTTGGATAAATCTAGTGACCATGATAGCCCCAACGAGAGTGAGTTGTCAAGTAACTCATGTATATCTAAAAGGACCAAGAGAAGAGATTTAGTGAGGAGGATCGTAGGGATATTATATGTAGAGTGTTACACCATCAACGTTTCAATGAAGACATGGGGAGAATAAAATTTAGGGACCAATGTGTTTCAAAAGAGATTGATTGTAGAGTCTATGAAGTCAGCCCTAGACTTAGTGAAAGGTGTAGAGAGCATAAACAAACTTGTTTCAAAGGGGGTAGTCCTACACATGGTTGTGAACGGTGTGAGAGAAAAAAATATAGTGATACTAAAGTTGCCTTAGCCCTGGGTATTCAAAGGAGGAACTTCAGGAAACATCACCGAAATATACACTCAAGCCAATTCAAGTGGGTGGGGTTAGGACGTAGACGGCGATGTGATGCCTTGTCTCGAGAGATTATTGAGAAAGTGGATTGGTTTTGGGCAAGAAATACGCATGTCTCACCAAAAAAGGACGTGTGTAGACAACAAATAAGTCGGGGTAAGTACCAGATTAACCCTAGACACTTCTTGGAGGTGACTGAGGTATTCCATTTTCTTATATCAATTCACATTCCATAATTTTTTGTTTTGACAAAGTGTGTATTAGGGTGAAAGCATGCGAGTGGAAACAATTAGCTATGCAAAAAGCTACCATTGATAAATAGTCATTTTTGCAAAAAGCTACCATTGAAAATAGTAGAGAGTTTTAATTATATAAATGAGCACCATAAATGTGCAACATAAACGTGCAACATAAATTGATATGTGCACCATAAATTATATACCGAATTCCTAGATCCATTAGGCATGATCCTTTGCCACATCACGTGGGTCATCTCTGGTTGAGTATTCTGGCTTAGATTACTACGACTATTGCTAAACCCTATTGAGTCCACTCCTCCATTGCCGCCATTCTACACTCAGTTACCGGCACTGTGTGGTCCAAGTATCATCTGCCACTATTCAATCCGACAGAGTGCACTCCTCCATTGCTGCCATTCTACAATCAGTTGTCGCCACTGTTCAGTCCAAGCATTATCTACCAAGTTCACTCCTCCATTGCCTCCACTCTACACTCAGTTGCCGCTACTATCAAGGTCTTATATTGCTGCCATGTTGTCCGCCGGAATAGTAACCGACGGACAAGAGCGCAGGAATACGGAATAGTATAATATTGTAACACATGTAACGGTTCACGCAAGAAGCGTGAACGGCTAAAAGACCCTGCGTATATAAAGGGTAGAAAACCTCTGATAGAGGTAGCGTGTAATTTTGAATGTAGGAAGCGTATTGTAATAGAGTTCTATCTTCTTTGATATCTGTGTGTAGCTACGGCTAATCTACTGTGTGTCTGTAACACTTGAGAGCGTAGGAGTAAGTAACGGTGTGTGCGCCAGCCCACTGTCAAAGGAGCTCGATTGTAGCCGTCTCCCTTATACGGTGCTAGGTTACGAGGAATATCCCACTAAGTATTACGCGTGGTCCGCTACCATTCGTTGCACACAGTCACTTGGAAGTCTAGGTCGAAGGACTGACCATAGACCATGTTCCTAGTCGGTAACACTTTTGGCACGCTTGGTGCTCTGTGTCTTTTCACAGACAAACAACGACAAATGCATGTTTAGCCGTAGACGTCCCAGAGAACCAACACAACCAGACCGGCCAATCACAAGGGCCATCACATGCCAGGCAGAGGAACGTGCATGGCAGAAGCCTCGCCTCAGCGACCTCAGCAATACCTGTCGGGACTACAAAAGTGATTTTCCACTCTCCAAATACCTCGACGATACGCAGGAAGCATGCTCACCACAACCGCACTGTGGTCTTTCCCTGACCGCCGTAGCCCCCAGCATGGCCTTTGCCTATCCCCTCTTTAACGGCGAAATCGACGCCGCAACCCACATTCGCCTGTTCCTCAATGTTTGGAATGCAAACCACATGGCGCAGAGCCTTTCTGAGACGGTAGCGCACCAATTCCAAATGACGGAGTTCGGGTTAACATTGGATGGGCGAGTGGCGTTTTGGCATTCATAAACGGATCTGCCCGCAATCACGACCTTCGACCAACTGCAATCTGCCTTTTTGCGGTTCTTCCATCGGAGGGTTCCACAATGCGAACGAACACATCATTACGCCATAGTCCACAAGAAAAGTACGCCATATTATCCACAGGCGAATGGGTTGGCGGAATCCACCAACAAGACGTTGTAGACCATATTAAAGAAAATCGTCAATGAAAATAGAATGGACTAGGATACCAAATTACATAGTGTGTTATGGGCGTACAGAACCAGCTACAAAACAAGCATACAGTCAACACCATTTCGACTAGTGTTTGGGCTGGAGGCTGTTATGCCAGTAGAGTTTCAAATACCCAATTTACGGATTCAGGTACGGGACCGACTATCGAAAGCCAAATCGGAGGAAGTACGGCTCCACCAGCTACTTGAAGTCGGGGAAACACACGTACATAGCATGGATGTGTTGGAGCAGGAACAACGATGGTGTAAAGCGTTTGTGGATCGACATCGGAACACACGGGAAAAGGATTTCGCGGTCGGTAGAGCAGTACTGGTTTTCCAAACCCGCATGGGCCATATGCTAGGGAAGCTATGATTCTGCTGGACAGGCCCATACTGGGTAATAGGAGCGGAACAAGGCACGTTGCAACTGGGCACGCTGGCTGGGGAAGTCTTACGACAAAAGGTGAATGGGTTTCGCCTTAAACCGTATCTGGGCCCTACGCCACCTAACCCATTCATCGCCGGACAAGACACAATCGGAGAACTGGCGGCATAAGTGGACGGCCCTACTTGTATCATAGTGTAAAAATAGGCTTGTATGTAACCGTTACAAAAAAAAGAAAAAAGAAGAAGAAGATAGCAATGCTATTAAAAAAGGATTAAATGCATGCACAGACTTCTAGACCAAGAACACGCGGCACCACGATGACTCACTGCCCAATGAACCCTAGGTCACAAAAAGAAGGAAATAGAAGGTCTTCTGCACAAAACAAGAATTCACCTCCTAACTCTCAATGCTCTCATCGCTCCCCTCCCTCACCTTCTCCTCCATCCTATCACAGACCTCAAGCCCACCGCAACCACCAATCTTTCCTCCATGAGCCTACTCTGACTATGCCGATATTTATCTCTACTGCCTTACGTCGATGGCTCGTGGAGAAACGCATGGATGGGTACATTAGGGTCGTAGAGGCGCCTCCACACCCGGATGCATTGGACATAGCTAGAAAGCTCAATACCGACACGATCACTAACTCTTCCATCCTGAAAAAGTTGAACCTATCATCCCTCGGTGAAAGGCATTTCGAAATCCCGCCTGCGGAGTCGTTGTAGACATATTTCGGCCTGTATCGTCCTCCACCAAGGCATATAGAACGAAGGAGATCCCGGATCCCTTTTTGCGCGAAGTCGCCAAGTTCTTATTAGAAGTCAGATGAGTACACGTAAACGCATATGGGATGCCCAAGCAGAAGGCATGTATCATTATTGATACCTTCGAAGGGTGTACAGTTGATTGGGGGGTCATCACGGGGTCGGCGTTAAGGGAAAGCCTGCACACGTTGTCGAGAAGAAAACCGGCCAGAAGCGGAATCGGTGAAGTAGGGCGCATGAACCGGCCCTACACTTTTCCACACCAATTAATATCTTGTACATAACTAGGAGTAGGACGATGGGTGTAAATAGACTAGATGTGATGCATTGAATGTCTAGGAAATCAAAGAGTATCTCTGTCTGAAAGGACAAAGAATAAATTGATGAAAACGAGGGTGCAACGGCCTGCCTCGATGGCCTATAAAAGCGAAGGAAGAAGGTGGATGAAGGGATTGCGTTTTAGGAGCGAGGAGGAAGTGATGTCGGACTAGGACCGAGCTCTCTCCTCCATTGTTTGTCATTCTCTGTAGGATTTCGGACTGAGTTTCCTTTGCTTCGTGGACAACCTGTGTGCTTCCGGGGGCCTTGAACCAAGGAGCGTGAGAAAGAAGAGAGAGAGAGAGCAGCTTGCAGAAACACAGAGGGAGAAAGAGAGAGAGAACAAAGTCTTAATTACAAAATCAATAACGATTACATCCGGCAAGCTGGCAACGGACCCAACTCAGGCAAACACACACACACAGACACGATGCTCACACACGCACACAGCCCCAACTGCACTGTGGAGCCTATACATCTCGAGGACCCGCAACTCGAACTCCTCCCAAGTCTGGCATCCGGCCAGCACCTCGAGCACCTCTACGTGGATGCTCGACGTCACCACCCGAGGCAATCCGGACAACCGCCTATCCACCGAGATATCCTTCATGATCATTTCGGCCCGGTAGGCCTCCAAGTAGCTCGAGGCATTCTTCCCACCGAATCGACCTATGGTGCCGACGATTGACTCAATGGCCCTGTTGAGGGCACCCGTTCCCTCGTGAGCGCTCACTAGCTGGTCAACGGCTACGGCCATAGCTTCCGCAAGCTCGGATCCCCTCATCCTTCATTCCTTTGCCACATGTTTCACGTCGGGTTCACCAAATATGTCGAGTTGTTACGCTCTTCGCATGCGGAAAGAGGCGGGACCGCGGGGGCCTTGAACCAAGGAGCGTGAGAAAGAAGAGAGAGAGAGAGAGAAACTTGCACAAACACAGAGGGAGAAAGAAAGACAGAACAAAGTCTTAATTACAAAATCAATAACGATTACATCCAGCAAGCCGGCAACGGACCCAACTCAGGCAAACACACACACACACGATGCTCACGCACGCACACAGCCCCGACAACACTGTGGAGCCTCTCCCGGACTGGGACCGAGCTCTCTCCTCCATCGTTCGTCATTCTCTGCAGGATTTTGGATTGAGTTGCCTCTGCTTCGTTGATAGCCTGTGTGCTTTCGGTAGAGGCTCCACAGTGTTGTCGGGGTTGTGTGCGTGCGTGAGCATCGTGTGTGTGTGTGTGTGTGTTCGCGTGAGTTGGGTCCGTTGCCGTCTTACCGGATGTAATCGTTATTGATTTTGTAATTAAGACTTTGTTCTCTCTCTCTTCCTCTCTCTGTGTTTCTACAAGCTGCTCTCTCTCTGTCTCTTCTTTCTCACGTTCCTTGGTTCAAGGCCCTCGTGGTCCCGCCTCTTTCCGCACGCGAAGAGCGTAACAACTCGACAACGTATCAAGGTGGCAAGAAGCTCAGGCATATCATACAACAGTACCTGACGGTACTATTCCCACCCCGAGGCCTACCAGCACCGCAACCCAGCAGGCCCATGCCGCCGCCTCGATCTGCGAAGCGTAGGTTAGCAGAGTTAGCCACCACAGAGTGGGAGGATGAACCCCAACCCGTCCAGTCGGACACACAAACAACGTCGGAAGAGTAGGCAGCGCGCTTCGAGGAAGCGGCACCAGAGCCAGATGTCGAACCACGGGAGGAAAGCCCTAGGCCGAAACGGCGGAGGCTGGACAGGAAAGATGGGCACGGATTAGTTAAAGACGTACTCGCGGCGGCGGAGACTACGACCGTAGGTGACGGCTCCGCAGCTACGGAGCCCAACACCACTTTCGAAATAATCCGGGAGCCACGACCGATCAATACGGCCCAGTCAGAACAAGGGAAAGTCATTTTGACGGTGGAAAGTGAGGTTTTGGCATATCTGGATATCCAGGACAAGACCCATGAGTTCAACGCACTCTTGCAGTTCGGAACCTCTTTTGAGCTCATGGAATTCTTGGCAACGCAACAAATAAAGGTATCAAACGAATGGCTGAGGAGCACGCGGAGCGCCAAATGATCGAGCGCGCCTTAGCACAAATGGCGGAGAGCGACAATGAAGACCAGTTAGCCAGAGTCGGCAGACGGAGGAACGCCAGTATACGCCGAATGGGGATGGAACTACCCCCATTAAACGCGGCCCTAGTCGAAGTTCATAGGGAACTAGCAAAGGTCAGCACGGGCGCCAAGGAGATGGCCATTAAAAATAAGAATGTCTGGAAGAAGGTTAAGCTGACCCAACCCGAGCTGCAAGAAGCCAACGAACGCATCACAGAGTTGGAAAATAACGCGACTACGGCGCAATAGGCAACTCCACCACCAAACCATGCCATCGAAGCCTTGAAGGAAGAGATTGAGGCTCAGACCGCCATTACCTCAAAAGCGAAAAGGGCCGTACAACTAGTGGAATCAGAAATTGACCGCTTCCGTGCTGAACTTTGCCAGTCCTCAAACATCCGGGCCAACGGCCGAAAGGCAGTAAAAACCCTTAAAGAGAAACTCGCGGCAGAGACAGCATGGCACACCCAGACAAAAGAAGAAAACGCCCAATTACGGGAGGAAGCGAAAAAATCGGAGGCGGCAATCGCGGGACTCCGAGCCTTATTGGAGAAAAAGAAAGCATGGTTTGATGAGCAGTTGGTGGGCAAACAGGAAAGAAGGCATCAGCTTGAAATACCGCCTAAACAGTGAAATGGTGAAATTAGAAGAACTACGTGCGAAGGAATCCCAACTGTGGGCGGGTATGAAGAGCACGTATGAAGAAGCGGCGATAGTTAGTCAGCAAGAAATTGCAAACCTCAAGAAGGCTATGGAAGAAGCACGCAACCGTTGCCAGGCCATCATAGACAACGTGCGTATCCTTCTACAAACAAATCGGGAGAGGTTTGCAGCACAATTGAAAATGACGCTAGACAAGGGATGGATGGCGTGGGTGGCCCAAGCAGCAAAATTGCACGTGTATCGAGCGGACTGGGAGAACCGGAGAAAAGACGACTGAGGCTTCTATAAACTCAATGAGGAAAGCATTGCGGTAGTATGTGAGGACCTAGCGCAGGACTACCGCGCGCTAGCGGACCAACATTCCAAAGAACTCACGCAACTATTAGATGATTTTGGTGAAAGTCAGGAGGATCTGTTTCACCAGATCACACAAGCCGACAGCATGCGAACAAACAAGGAATCCATCGCAACACCAATTCCGGATACTGCCGAAGAAGAGGAACCTCAGGCCAAGTCACCAGAAATTACAACTACGGTGAACAACGCGGAACGGTGAACGGAGTCCCCCATAATACCAGACAATGAAAACACTGCCCAAGAGGAACCCCATTTACTGGAGCATACGCTATCGGCCGACCACACGGAGAACGTTGTGGATCAAGAGGAACCGCAACCCCACTCCCCAGAACGTACAACGACGACCGACATCACTGAGGAAGTGACGGACGAAACGGAACCGCGACCGACCGCAAGCCCATCGACGGTTGAACCCAACCCCCTAGCCCAAGAAGAGCCCATAGAACCCGGACCACCCACACAAGACGATCGCGACACCATGAGATGCCCTCCCGACCAAGTAGGGGAACCACACCACGATCCACCTACGGGCCCTACGCCGTCCCCGGACACGGACACCATAGCAGAGCCAAACATCAAGGCCATTCTGGAAGAAGATTAAAGGGATGGGTCAGACGTGCCATGGCATTGTCCCATAGGCATGCCAGGTGTTGTCCGTCGGAATAGTAACCGACGGACAAGAGCGTAGGAATACGGAATAGTATAATATTGTAATGCATGTAATGGTTCACGCAGGAAGCATGAACGGCTAAAAGACCTTGCGTATATAAAGGGCAGAAAACCTCTAATAGAGGTAGCGTGTAATTTTGAATGTAAGAGGCGTATTGTAATAGAGTTCTATCTTCTCTGATATCTGTGTGTAGCTATGGCTAATCTATTATGTGTCTGTAACACCTAAGAGCGTAAGAGTAAGTAACGGTGTGTGCGCTAGCCCACTGTCAAAGGATCTCGGTTGTAGCCGTCTCCCTTATACGCTGTTAGGTTACGGGAAATATCCCACCAAGTATTACGCGTGCTCCGCTACCATTCGTTGTCACACAGTCACTTGGAAGTCTAGGTCGAAGGACTGACCGTAGACCGTGTTCCTAGTCAGTAACACACTTTTCGATCCGACAGAGTTAACTCCTTCTCCACTTTGGTCATTCTATTCTTAGTTTCCGTCACTGTGCATTCCAAGCATCATCTGCCATTGTTTGATCTGACGGAGTTCAATCCTCCATTGCCATCATTCTACATTCAGTTGCCGCTACTATTCAGTCCTGATTGCTGCGAGATTTCGATTTAACAGAGTTCACTCATCCATTGCCATGATTCTACACTCAGTTGCCGCTACTGTTCCGTCGTGTATTGCTGCCACTTTTCAATCCGAAGGAGTTCACTCCTTCTCCATTACTGCCATTCTACTCTCAGTTGTCATCACTCCTCCATTGCTGCCATTCTACACTCAATTGCCACCACTATTTGGCCCTAGATTACCGACACTGTTCGATCTTGGATTTGAATAACTATTTTGTCTATTGATTATCTTGTGTGTATTGTTGTGTATAATCTTGTGTATTGCGGAATATTTTTGTGTATTGTTGTTGCCCATAGCCATCTTTAATACGTGTCTTTTTCTTAGGGAAATTAGGGTTTTAACCCATCAGCCAAATGGAAGGGGAAGGAGGGTGTTTAGAATTACCCCTCAATGATCATCAGGATAGGGATGATGCTATCAGGACACAACAAGCGATATGAAAGTATTGGGCAGAAAAAAAAAGAAAACATTGTCAATTGTCGAAGGATACATAAGCCACACTCACTAAAGGTAAAGATAGTATTGGTTGCGATATAGGTCTAAATATCACTGAGAATGGAAGTAATGAGACTACTATCATAGAGAGAAAGGTTGTAGACTATTTCAATTTTCAAACCAAGCACATCAACAATGAAGACAAGAAGGTAGTACTTTATGGAAGATTAAATGATCCATCAATAAAGGAGTTAGTTAATTGTGATGGTCTTAATGCAAATATAACATCTGTACTAGTAAATAATCTTCGTAATAGTTTCGTATCCATGAGCAGGTCAGAAGATGATCTTATCTTAAAAAGTTCTAGTCTAATGATGTTACTTAATACTGATGTTGACGATATTAACATCAGTGTACTATCTATCTAACGTAATTGGTGTTAGTAGAAAAAGTATGTACAATACATTGAATCGGATAGTTTCCTCGAGTGAAGGAACTAGTCTGCTAAAGCTAACAACAAGATGTAAGCCAATGAAACCCATAACATTAGAAATCAAGGATATAATCACAATATATTGGACTAATGAGAGTACGGTTTAACCCAATAAGAACGATTTATATAGGAAACGTGTTGGAAGGAGTCAATACGAGGAGAATCCCATTCATCTTCTTGATGTACCTCAGGTATTTACATTTATCTCAACATTTGTTTTGACTTTTGAGCTTAGTTAGTTCACTTATTAGCTACCTCTGAATATGACCATACACGAATAGTTAATTAGCTACCATTCATAGCTATTTAGCTACCACAATAGCTATGTAGCTGCCTATAACAATAGCTAATTAGTTGCTTATGACTATATCTAATTAGCTACCGGAATTGCTAATCCCCTACTAGAATAGCTATTGTACTAAACTATGGTAATAGCTAATTAGATACTGTACTAAACTATGGTAGTAACTAATTAGCTACCATTTAGCTAATTAGCTACTGCATTAAACTATGGTAGTAGCAAATTACCTACCACTTAGCTAATTACCTACTCAGCTAAAGTATGGTAGTAGCTAATTAGCTACCACTTAGCTAATTAACTACTGTACTAAACTATGGTAGTAGCTAAATAGCTACCAGTTAGCTAATTAGCGACTCAGCTACTCTATGGTACTAGCTAATTAGCCACTATAACTAAAGTATGGTAGTAGCTAATTAGCTAACACTTAACTAATTAGCTACTATACTAAACTATTGTAGTAGCTAATTAGCTACTCAACTAAAGTATGGTAGTAGCTAATTATCTACCACTTAGCTAATTAGCTACTCAGCTAAAGTATGGTAGTAGCTAATTAGCTACTGTACTTAAGTTTGGTAGTAGCTAATTAGCGACTCAGCTAAAGTATGGTACTACCTAATTATCTACTCTACCTAAAGTATGGTTGTAGCTAATTAGCTACTACCATAGTTTAATACACTCACTATTTAGCTAAATGGTAGCTAATTAGCTACTACCATAGTTTAGTACAATAGTTTAGTACTAAACTATGGTAGTAGCTATTGTACTAAACTATGGTAGTAGGTATTGTACTAAACTATGCTAATTAGCTATTGTACTAAACTATGGTAGTAGCTAATTAGCTACCATTTAGCTAATTAGCGATTGTATTAAACTATGGTAGTAGCTAATTAGCTAACACTTAGATAATTAACTACTCAGCTAAAGTATTGTAGTAGCTAATTAGCTACCAGTTAGCTAATTAGCTATTGTACTAAATTATGGTAGTAGCTAATTAGCTACTAAGCTAAAGTATAGTAGTAGCTAATTAGTTACATGGTAGCTAATTAGCTATTGTACTAAACTATAGTAGTAGCTAATTAGCTACCACTTAGCTAATTAGCTACTGTACTAAACTATGGTAGTAGCTAACTAGCTACGATTCAACTAATTAGGTATTGTATTAAACTATGGTAGTAACTAATTAGCTACCATTTAGCTAATTAGCTATTGTATTAAACTATGGTAGTAGCTAATTAGCTACCACTTAGCTAATTAGCTACTCAACTAAAGTATGATGGTAGCTAATTAGGTACCACTTAGCTAATTAGCTACTATACTAAACTATGGTAGTAGCTAATTAGCGACTCAGCTAATTTTTAAGAGCTAATATGTCAACGAGTGCAACTGGTGTTTATTCCTCATAGGTCCGAGATATCAAACGTGAATTTTGGGAAGTGAAGATAGATGAAGTAAATAGGGAGAAGACATGGGAGTGCCAAGGAATTCCCGAATTGCGATCTCTCCATGTTGTTCGCGGTTATTGTAGGTTGGATGGTCATTGTATTGCGGTTAGAGAATTAACTTGTTTTTGCTTCCATTGTGTGCAGGGAAATTGGAGGTATTGATCAAACAAAGCATATATTCATAATTGGGAGTATCATACATTGAACGATAAGGAAGCAGTTGATGGAGAAACAGAAAAGAATGCCGACGTCACATATCAAGGACGTCGAAATACTTTGAGTGATGTCTTAAATGTTGGGGATAATTTCGCTATAAATGCAGAAGAAGGCAATGCAAAGGGTGTTGATTTCTATATATTGAAGTGCATGGTTAGTAAACACTGTGCAACGCAGAATATATTAGATGCTTGGGGAAATGTTGTATCTACCGGGACATTCTACATCGAAGGTATTTTTTATGCAGGACAAGATTGTTACGATTATGTGTATAGGCTATTAGAAGACAAACCAGTGGCGTACATGTACTCTCATTTGGTCAGGTGCATCAATGTCCCAATGTCCCTATGTCGCAATACAATAGCTACTCAGGTTTATACACAGTTAGTGCTAATGTGTATGAATGTATTTACAACAGTATGCCATGGAATTTGTAGCTACCAGTAGCAATTACCAGTTTTCTTGTAAAACAAACAAAGCACATGTATTGCAAATAAACAGTTTAATGGACCTGTTTGGGAGTGTTTTTTTTTATATACAGTCTACTTTTTGTGCTTCATTCTCAATAAAATCGTCTGTCTTTTTTATTTACAGTCTTCTTTCTGATATACAGTTTAATAATATCGTTTAGGGTTCTTCTTTTTGAGATACAGATTTGCTCAAGAAAAAGCACTATCATGAAATCAACAATCCTGAAAATACTCTTAAAATTACAAAGTAGATAAGTTACTCAAAACAAGCAATTTAATTCTTCATTGATTAATCTGTCATCAAATTACATATTTAAACGTCCCATTGCCAATGTCTTCAAATCGCCTATAAACAACTAAGATCTTGTTGGCCAGTGGAACTTCTCTACATATATGATCTGCATACCGAGCTCGATATGGAGTCCACAACCATCTAGCTAGTTGGCAGCTCAATGTTTTCACCAAGTAGTGTTCAGGCATTTCATTGGGTAGAATGAGACAACATCTGCGAATGTTGAAGTAATGCCGGAAATGTTTTGTATCCAGAATCAACGTATTGTCGGCATTATAATCTAGCCAAGTGGCCCAAAAATCAGAAAGTCTTTTGAATCTTGCAACATCCTTCTGCTCACAATTCTCTCGTGTCCATTGACCCTTGAAATGTTGTCGCCACTTCGGGAAGAATCTTTCTACACACTTCCGCACATCTATACGTAGTTTTTCACTCCAAATAAACAAATCAAAGTATTGCACAACCCACTCTAGAAATTGATTTGCATCCCTTCTTGGTGTCATATATCACACACTCATCAAGACTTTATCAAGCTCCAAGATCAAGGCTCTTCTGTCGACTTCTAATGGTTTAGGCTTCCATTCCTGTAACTGAGCCTCTGTTACACCAATTACTGGTAGCACATAATCAATTTCAATCAACTCAGGTTCTGTCGGCACAATTGGTGTCCTTTTCCTCTTCAAACCCCCGGTCGACTATGTTGGGCCCGGCGTCACATTTTGGTGCTCTTGTGTTGTCGACTTAGTCATTGGTTCGATGCATGTAGATACTGATCTGGTCGATATCAACCCACTAGTATCACATGTTGCATCTACCTACAAAATCAGATCATTTGTGCAACATGCTTGATCAACTTCCGTGACCAAATCATTTATGTCCGTTGCTACATCTACTTTCAAGATGTGGCCCTCTAAACACGCAGCAACATCAACAGTTTCCACACTGCCTTCGGCCTTAGGAGCAATAGATTCAAACCCTTTAGACTCTGCAACATCAGAAAACACCAATATATTCACACTCACAAAGTAACTAACAGTCTCACAAAACAACATAATGAACATGAAATATTTTCCATCATAGAAACATGAAAATAATTATCTTGGAGAAACATCATAGAGTTCCATTACATAATGTGGATCAAGCAACAACCAATCTGAGGTTTTACTTATCCAAATAGATCATAGTAAAACTTCATAAAACCCTAGGAAAATTGCTAACAATCATATCCCACTAATAAGTATTTCGCTCCAATTCAAGAGCCCCTTCACCGAGTAACTAGTCTTGTCCCCGATCGTGGCCCCTTCTTCAGCCTTTTTCTAGCCGGTTGCCCATATAGCCTTACTTCTTTGACCCATTGCGCACGTGTGTCCTCCTCTGACAACCTTACCATCACCTCAACAGCAGCTTGCAGGTCAACCACGTCTTGCACTAGCTTTTCTAGTACAATGGGGTCTGTTTGGACATTATTAGTAGTTGGGCTTCATGAGATGCAATCAAGGTTTGGGGATTCGAAGAAATGTTGCATCAAGTGTTCAAAAACACTATTGTTGTGAACCTCAGATTTACATGTTGTTTCGAATATTTCATGGCTTTTCACATCATTGCCTAATTCATTACCATCTTCCAAAAGAATAGGGTGGAGCTGATCTAAAGGAGATGTGATAGCAGGACTCTTATTTTTAGCCACGTTGGCAACTATCTCCTCATTAGTTGCAACGTCATCAGCACCAGACACCTCATGCGCCCTCCTTAATCCACAAGATTCTACAACAACATGGTCACTAATTAGCTGCATCTTAGTTAACTAGCTATTCTTCAAGACTATGACAATAGCTAATTAGCTACCAGTTCGCTAATTAGCTACTCAACTAAAGTAATATGGTACTAGCTAATTAGCCACTATAACTAAAGTATAGTAGTAGCTAATTAGCTACCACTTAGCTAATTAGCTACTCAACTAAAGTAATATGATACTAGCTAATTAGCCACTATAACTAAAGTATGGTAGTAGCTAATTAGCTACCACTTAGCTAATTAGCTATTGTCCTAAACTATGGTAGTAGCTAATTAGCTACCACTTAGCTAATTAGCTATTGTACTAAACTATGGTAGTAGCTAATTTGCTAACTGGTAGCTAATTAGCTATTGTACTATACTATGGTAGTAACTAATTATCTACCACTTAGCTAATTACCTATTGTACTAAACTATGGTAGTAGCTAATTTGCTAACTGGTAGCTAATTAGCTATTGTACTATACTATGGTAGTAACTAATTATTTACCACTTAGCTAATTACCTATTGTACTAAACTATGGTAGTAGCTAATTAGCTACCATTTAGCTAATTAGCTACTGTATTAAACTATGGTAGTAGCTAATTAGCTACCACTTAGCTAATTAGCTACTCAACTAACGTACAGTAGTAGCTAATTAGCTAGCTACTGTATTAAACTATGATAGTAGCTAATTAGCTACTTAGCTAACGTATGGTAGTAGCTAATTAGCTACTATAGTAAACTATGGTAGTAGCTAATTAGCTACTATAGTAAACTATGGTAGTAGCTAATTAGCTATTGTACTAAACTATGGTAGTAGCTAATTAGCTTCCACTTAGCTAATTACCTAATCAGTTGAAGTATGTTAGTAGATTAGCTACTATACTAAACTATGGTAGTAGCTAATTAGCTACCACTAAGGTAATTAGCCACTCAGCTAAAGTATGGTAGTAGCTAATTAGCTACCACATAGCTAATTAGATATTGTACTAAACTATGGTAGTAGCTAATTGGCTACTGAGCTAAAGTATGGTAGTAGCTAATTAGTTACTCAACTAAATTGTGGTAGTAGATAATTAGCTATTGTATTCAACTATGGTAGTAGCTAAGTAGGTACCACTTAGTTACCTAGTTGCTCAACTAAACTATGGTAGTAGCTAATTAGCTACTATAGTAAATTATGGTAGTAGCTAATTGGCTACCACTTAGCTAATTAACTACATGTTAGCTAATTAGCTACTACACTACAACCATAACAACTAAATAGTTTCCACACTTGATACGGCTTACCTAATTAGCAAAGATGGAACTAATTAGCTACATTATGGTCACAAGCAGCAATTTTACTTGTTAGTTTTCTCCACTCATCTGGGAGAGCTGTACTACGATCCACCAATAAGAATGCAGCAATGTAACAGGCATATTGAAAACAAACGATATGGTATGTGTGTTGGCATGGTTGTAGATGAACCAACAGAGTAGCAGAATTTTCCTCTACACGTAATCCACAAGCGATGCAACGTGCTTGAATAGTCCATATATCAATTCCTTGTTCTCCTTTATTTGGTAAGGGAGCAAGAATGTTCTGGTCCAATTCTTGTCTGCTCACCATCCCCTCCGCAAAATGTAGCTGCTTTTTAATGCAACTAACTACCTGTTCTTGACGGGAGTATTGTTCCTTTAATGTGGCCGAGAAATTTACCGATTAATTATTCCTTAATGAGGAAGATACAACAACAAGAAACAAGAATCTTTAACTTACTTGTAGCTTGTCCAAATTGTAATCTACAATAGTATTTACACCTAGAAGGTCCAAGTGTCGAGGAATACGCGGAATAGTCTCCAGCACCTACCGAAGAGTGAATCACTTTGTACAGTCGAACACAGAAGAAATGAAGAATGGAGGTAAGTGCACAAACAGAAAGAAAAAAAAAGAGAATACACAGGATATTAACGTGGAAAACCCTGTGAGGGAAAAACCACGGGAGTCCACAGACTCCAAACTATCACTATATCACAATGATTACAACAGTGAGCTCATGGAGGCAACAACCTTGTGCTCACGATCTTCGCCATAGGCGGCGGTTACAACAAAGGCAACGACCTCTCTATATCTCGAGCTCACTCTCACTCTCTCTCTCTATACACGGTTGCTCTCTCACAATCGCGACAACGACAATAACAACCTTTTTCTTTGACTAAGTTTGCCATAAGTCATATTTATACTAGAATGACTTTTCGGCTATTTACAAATATAGCCCCGATGGACTCTCATAAACATATTTATGAATATGTCCCATTCATCCGGTGAGCACTCCTCACTGGGCCTGCATCATCCGACGCTTGCCAGGAACTCATCATCCGGTTCTCACCGGGTCTTCCTTTTTCGGGTACTCCTCATCCGGTTCTCACCGGGTCTTCCGTTTCCGGGTACTCCTCATCCGGTTCTCACCGGGTCTTCCTTGCCGGGTACTCCACATCCGGTTTCAGCCTCGGACTTGTTTGCTCATCAATATTGTTCTTCTCACTTCCCATCCGGAGGGACCTGTTTCCTAACAAACTCCCCCTTCACTCCGGCATGGGATGTCTTACTAGTCCGACCCGCTTCCGACATGCATTCAGCTTGTCAGGTGTCAGTACTTTGGTGAGCATATATGACCCGTTCTCGGCCGTGTGGATCTTTGTCAGCGCGAACTCCTGGTCATCTACTCTTTCCCGGATCCAGTGATACCTACGTTGGATATGCTTCGTCCGGGAATGGTAGGCCGCATTCTTAGCAAGCTGGATGGCACTTTGACTGTCACAATAGAGCCGATATTCATCTTGCCGGATACCGAGCTCTCCGATGAAGTCCTTCATCCATAATATTTCCTTGCTGGCTTCCACAGCCGCCATGTACTCCGCCTCCGTGGTTGACAACGCAACCGTCTTCTGCAGCCTCGACTGCCACGAAACAGCTCCCCCTGCATATGTCATTATATACCCGGATTTAGACCGGCTGGTATCCACATCAGCCGACATGTCTGAATCGGTAAAACCGTCAAGTTGAGGTTTACCGGGGCCAAATCGGAAACACATGTTCGAAGTGCCTTTTAAGTACCGGAGTATCCATTTGACTGCGTTCCAGTGCTCCTTGCCGGGATTGCTCATAAACCGGCTCACCACTCCGACTCCGTATCCTATATCCGGTCGGGTACACACCATTGCATACATTAAATTCCCGACGGCAGAGGCATATGGAACCTTTATCATATCCGCCTTCTCTGCTTTCATCTTCGGGCTTTGCTTACCGGATAACCTGCAGTTTGCCGGAAGTGTCGATCCGACCGGTTTCGCATACAACATGTTGAACCGCTGAAGCACCTTTGTCACGTACTTCTCCTGTGACAACCACAATTGTTTCATTGACCGGTTCCGGATAATATACATCCCCAACATCTGTCTTGTCGGACCCAAGTCTTTCATTGAGAAGGTCCGGTTGAGAGCCTTCTTCAGCATCCGTATTTTGGCTTGGTCTTGTCCGACAATCAACATGTCGTCCACGTACAGAAGGAGTATCAGGCAGTCACCTCCTTCGAACTTCTTCACAAACACTCAGTGATCGGCCTGCGTCTTGTCGTACCCTTGATCGTTCATGAAGGACTCGAACTTCCGGTACCATTGTCGAGGAGCCTGCTTTAGTCCGTACAGGCTCTTCTTCAACCGGCAAACCAATTGCTCCTTCCCTTTCTCCACAAATCCTTCCGGTTGCTGCATGTAGATATCCTTTTCGAGGTCACCGTGAAGGAATGTCGTCTTCATGTCCAGCTGCTCTACCTCGAGGTTCATGCTTGCCGCTATACTTAGCACCGTCCAGATGGAGGTCATCTTTACTACCGGGGCAAATATCTCGTCGAAGTTCACACCCTTCTTCTGCTGGAACCCCTTCTCCACGATCCTAGCTTTGTATCTCGGGGGGTTGCCGACATCTCCCGGTTTCAACTTGTACACCCACTTGTTTCGGAGTGCCCGCTTTCCTTTCGGCAACTCCACCAATTCATACGTATGGTTCTCTTCAGGGAATCCATCTCATCTTGCATGGCATTTAACCATTTTCGGCAATAGGTGTCATCCTTCGCTTCTTCGAAGCTTTCTGGCTCCCCCTCAACAGTTAGCAGCACATGCTCTACATCCGGAAATCTCTCAGGGGCCCTTCTCTCTCTGAGAGGATATCTCCGTCTTTGGGCTTCGGTAACCGGCTCCTCCATTTGCTCTTCATCCGAATCCGATTCGGGGTCTTGGCCGGTTCCGGTTTCAGCTTCCTCTACTTCTTCTTCTGCCGGTTCGGTATCCTCACCGTAACCGGCTGGTTCCTCGAGTGCTAACCGGTCTCTTGCCGGTTGGGTCTGCTCATCGTAGAATCAATCCTTACCGGTCGACTCAGAGTTCATTATCTTCTTCTCCGCCTCCCAGTCGGTGAGCGTCTTGTCCTCCATGAAGATAATATCTCGACTCCGGAATACCTTCTTGTCGACTAAGTCCCACACTCGATAGCCGAACTCATCGTCGCCGTAACCGAGGAATATGCATGGCCGGGTCTTCGGATCTAGTTTTCCTCTCCGGTCCTTAGCTACATGCACATACGCAAGACACCCGAATACCTTCAGATGCCGGTAGGACACTTCCTTACCGGTCCAGACTCTCTGTGGCATGTCTCTGTCCAAGGGTACTGAGGGTGATCTATTTATCACATATGTTGCTATCGACAGTGCCTCAGCCCAAAACTTCTTGGGTAGTTTTGCATGCGCCAACATACTCCGGACCCTTTCCATTATGGTCCGGTTCATCCTCTCGGCCAACCCGTTTAGTTCCGGCGTCCTCGGCACGGTAAAGTCAAGCCGGATTCCCTTCGAGCGACAATACTCCTCTAACTGCCCCCGGTATTCACCTCCGTTATCTGCTCGAACCGCCTTCAGCTTCCGGCCGGTTTCTCTTTCCACTCTCACGTGGATCTCTTTGAAGACGGATAACACCTGATCCTTTGTCTTCAACGGTGTGGCCCACAACATCTGGCTGTGATCATCTATGAACGTCACGAAGTACTGCGATCCGGCTAGTGACTTCGTGTCCACTTGACATACATCAGTATGCACCAACTCCAGTGGTGCAGTACGTCTCATCGGTGGCCTCGATTGGAAGGAGGTCCGGTTTTGTTTACCGGCCAGAAAATCAGTGCACTTCTCCAACTGCACATTCTTCACTAGAATAAGGTTGTCATCTGCAAGCCTCTTCATCCCCTTCTCACTCATGTGACACAGCCTCTTGTGCCACAACTCACCGGCAGTGTCGGATGCTACGTTCACTTCTTACGAGCATAACTGGGCATTCATCAGGTACAACGTGTTTACCTTCCGGGCCTGAGCCACAATCAGACTCCCTTTGCTGAACTTCATAACACCGTTCCGGATGCTACCCGTGTAGCCTTCATCATCTAGCCGACCGGCTGATATCAAGTTCAGACGAACCTCCGGAACGTGTCGGACATCCTTCAGCAGCAGCTTGCATCCGGTTGGTGTTGTCAACCACACGTCTCCTATGCTGACAATTCGGCATGTACCTTCATTCCCCATCCGGACACAGCCGTGATCACCGGCTGTGTAGGATGAGAAGTATTTCCGGTCCGGGGTAAGGTGGAACGACGCTCCGGAGTCGACCACCCAAGTCATCTCGTCGCCGGCAAGGTTTAGCTCACTCTCCTTGGTGATGAGCATCAAATCTTCTTCACTTACCGCGATTGCCGTCCTTGCCTTCTGGTCCGGCCCCCTCCGGTCTTTACTGTTTCGGTCCGGTATCCGCTTCAAATCGGTACCATCGGTTTCCTTGTCTTTTCGGAAGTGCCGACAGTTCTTCTGGAAGTGTCTCGACTTGCCGCAATAGAAGCAGGTAGGCCTCCCCCTTGACTTTGACCATGTCCCCGACTTCTCCCGGTTCTGGGGACTACGGTTCCTTTGTCTTCCGCGTTCCGATTCGGTAAGGAGCGCTTTGGAGTCGGAGCTCGTATCCTTATCTTTCCGACACGCCTCCTCATCTAGCAAGCTCGACTTCACTCTTGTTAGGGATAACCGTTTCCCTTCTGGCCCGGCGTTGCCCAAAGTGACAACCAACGTCTCCCAGCTATCCGGGAGGGAACCGAGCAGGAGTAGTGCTAGTACCTCATCAGCGAGAGGTACTTCCAATGATGTTGCCTGGTGTATCAGCCCCTTGAAGGTATTCATGTGCTCCGCCATGCTGGAGCCATCTTGATACCGGAGTCTTACTAGCTTCCAGGAATACCGAAACCTGGTTAACAACATTTTTGTTCTGAAACATAATGTCGATCTTCTCCCAGAGCTCATGAGCCTTGCTCTCTTCATTGAAGTTGTTGTAAAGGCTCATGTCGATGAAGCACCGTATGTACGCCGTTGTCTTCATGTGCATGACCTCCCATATCGTGGCGTCAATTTTGTCTGGTCGCTTGTCCCTGAACTGAACCGGCAACCAAAGATCTTTAACCACGAGCATGTCCCTAATCTTCGACTTCCACACGGAATAGTTGGAGCCGGTGAGCTTGAACATGCCTCCCAATGATTCGTCCATTTTCTGTGTCGCTGTGTCATTTCGCTCTGATACCACTTTGTCGAGGAATACGCGGAATAGTCTCCAACACCTACCGAAGAGTGAATCACTTTGTACAGTCGAACACAGAAGAAATGAAGAATGGAGGTAAGTGCACAAACAGAAAGAAAATAAAAGAGAATACACAGGATATTAACGTGGAAAACCTTGAGAGGGAAAAACCACGGGAGTCCACAGAATCCAAACTATCACTATATCACAATGATTACAACAGTGAGCTCATGGAGGCAACGACCTCGTGCTCATGATCTTCGCCACAGGCGGCGGTCAGAACAAAGGCAACGACCTCTCTATATCTCGAGCTCACTCTCACTCTCTCTCTCTGTACACAGCTGCTCTCTCGCAATCGCGGCAACGACAATAACTGTTAGGAAACAGGTCCCTCCGGATGGAAAGTGAGAAGAACAGTACTGATGAGTAAACATGTTGGTGTGTGTGCCATGTGAAAATGGACATGTTAAGGCTTGGAGTGAATGCAATGCATACTTATTCTAAAGGTTTAGGGTTTGGGGTTTAGGGTTTAGGGTTTAGGCTTGGAGTGAAACAGGTCCCTTCGCTCAGGGGTGGTCGGGTGGATCGGCACCCTTTTTTCTCTCTCTCCTTTCTATCTATCTATCTATATTCTATCCTTATCTAATGCTTACATTAGTTCATGTCTCTAACAGTTGGTTTCAGATCCTATGTTCTAATGTTTCTTTTGTTGTCTTTTGTTTTGTTGATTGATGGTGATTGATCGATGTGTGGTTGGCCTTGATCCAGACAATTATCAACAAAGGAACTTTGGTAACTCTTTCCTTATTTTATTTTTTTCTATTTTTTCTTCTCCCATCTAATCATGTGTATAGTCTATATGTAATTGTTTTCATTAATTTAATGATGTTGTAGTGGTAATTAACTAGTTGTATAAAACGTTTACATATGTGCATGAGGTCAATACCTCATTTGACATATATGGAATATGTGATTAGTGTCGTATGCTCACGAGGTTAATACCTCAATTGCATATTACGCTCACATACATATGTTACGTATGCGTATGAGGTCAATACCTCGATTTCGTTGTAAATGATATGTGTTTGGTCTTCTATGCGTAAGAGGTCAATACCTCAATTGCGTATCACGATGAACCCTTATTTTTGGATGTTTTGTGTGCGTAGAGGGAATATGCCTCGATTATGTATCTCGATTACATAATTTCTGGCTATTTGATGTAATGATTTGTTTAATGTATGCATATGTGGTCCCGTGTATACGTATTTGATCATATATATGTGATAAGTAAACATATGTGTATATTTGATATTACGTGATTTCTATCGAATGTTGTCCTTGTCGGGAAAAGGATCTTGGTGGCCGTCCTCACATTTTTGTGAAAATGGCATTTTCACCATCCCTTTTTCAACAATTATTTGTTGACATATTGGTCACTTCAATATTTCGTTACATAATGAAACAATCATAGCCACAATCTAGGTGTTGAGTACGTAGGGCTTAACCCACTTCATGTGAGGCCGCTCTTATGACACACATATCCAACATCCCTCCCTCGTTACATGGATACGATGCCACCATGAGATCATTCTTACAAGAGGCATTCATAATGACGTAACCATGTGATGGGCCACGTGGGCCTACTACGAAAAGAGGGCTCATTTGGCTTGACCATTAGATTGCACTTTGGCGTACGCCATCGTAATTACGAGACTTGAGGTTAGGTAACGTACCAACAAAGTTTGTAGTAAACGAGGGGGAAATAAGGACTCTTAATATATATGTTTCTTTTAAAAAAACATATATGGGCAAATGCCTCGCATATCTCTTATACGCATGAAACATTAAACATTCAAGAAGAGCAACCTACTTGGTTCGCTCAAGTGTTTAATGCATTTGTTCTCGAGGTCTCGAGTTCAAATATGACCAAGACCATACAACATCGTTGATACATATGACTATAACACAACATAGTTTACTGTTAACATTGTTTTCGTGTATAAACTATTCATGATGTGAACATACATGGTTGAGCCTCAGGGAGCCGCCATGTAAAAATCGATAGAGAGATCAGGGAAAGACATTCATTTGTCACCCCCATGGTTTTTAAAACACCTTTGTGTTACCATAGTAACCTGATCTTTAACCTCATCTCATACGTCTAGAGGGGTATTAACGTGAGATCATGATATCGATTAATGTTTGCCCATGACATGTTTACATCACGACATGATGTTATGACTATTTGTCTGACCTTATCCTATTCCTTTGCCAGAAATAATCATTTAATGGCTCAAAATAACGACCTGATGTCATCCACCTAAGCGGAAGGAACTCAAGGAAATCCTCATGGATAAATGTCCATTGAGATGTATTTTTCGCAAATAACCCAATACCTTAGTTTCACCACTCAACAGATGACCGAACTTCGGCAATCTAAAAGTGCTCTTGAGGCATGTGTCATTAGTTTACAACGTGAGACTAATAGACTTGATGAGCGATAGGGTGAACCATCGTTTGTCGTTAAGCCATTTACGGGAGAAAAAAAGGAAAGAACCGAAGAAGCAATCTACACATGGCTGGGCCGATGGGAGTCTCATTTTGAGCTCTATCCCACGCTAGATAGTACGAAGATTGCATATGTTGGCCGAGAACTAGGGGGTAAGGCCGCCGCCTAGTGGCGTGGGCTCCGAACTTTGGGGAAATTGCCCGATACCTGGACAGATTTTTTCATAGTTTTTTAAGGGCCAATTTCTGCAACCTCCCTCTCGAACCGAGATAACTCAAGCTTTAATGAACCTCTCTAGCAGGAAATTTTCTTCGCTAGAAGACTATGTCCACCATGCTATAACCCAAATCCAAAAATCGGGTCTAGAAGGGGAGAATTGGTTAATAACTTGTTTTGTCAATGGCATCCCCAATTCGGACTATCACTGGATAGTGCAAAATCCTTCGAAGAGGCCATTGAAATAGTTCTTCGCTACCAACACACTTCAAAGAAGGACCACAACAAACCCAACAAAGCGCCCGGGACTAAGCAGTTGCAATTCACTAGGAAACGCAAGACACCCAACGAATTCATGGATTGCGATTGTAAGCGACAACATCCTTTTTGCGTATTTTGCAAAAAGAAGGGACATACAAAAGAGCAATGTCGAAAGCTCGAATGGAAAGAGTACGACAGCAAAGCAAAAGCTGCAGACCATAAAGGTCAAATTCCTAATGTCCTTGAGGTCTATACACATCATTTAAGTAATTATCAATGTTCTTTCCCTCACTATGTATTGGGTCCCAATGATTTACTACGTGCAAACGGGTATATCAATGGATCTCCCGTACAATTTTTGTTTGATTCGGGAAGCTCACACAACTTTGTGAATGATCGTTTGGTTCAGATATGGGGGATCCAACCCACCGTAAGTGATCACACCTATACGGTGCACTTGGCTAATGGAAGAGTACAATACATCAACGGGGCGATTCATTCATTAGGAATTTCTATTGATACTTATATAGAGGAAGTAGACTTCCATGTAATGAATCTTTGTACCACTGATGTAATACTGGGTTATCCCTGGTTTTATAATAAATACTCAGCTTTATCCATTGATTGGGTTCATCATTCAATAACATTTGTACTGAACGATTGTACTCATTTTATTCAATGTGTAAAAAAACAATCCCTCTCGATTGTTTCCTCTCCATCAATATCCGAGTTGTCTTGTTCTACATTATTTTATTATGTACTTGATCCCGACATTCACATTTACAATATCGATAATGTCTCGGTTCAATTAACATATTTTGAACAACAACTTGATGAAACCTTAAATGATTTTCGTGATGTTTTTCCGAGTGAACTACCAGATGGGTTACCTCCTAAACGTAATATAGACCATCGTATAGATATTGTACCTAGCGTTGCACCAATAAGTATACCTCCTTATTGCTTAAGTCGATCCGAAGAGGATGAGGTTTCTAAGCAACTCAAGGACTATTTACGAATGGGTTATATACGTTATAGTAAATCTCCATGGGGTGCACCAGTTCTCTTGGTTAAAAAGAAAGAGGGCACATGGCGTATGTGTATTAATTACCGACACTTGAATAAAGTGACAATCAAGAATTCATATCCATTGCCCCGGGTTGACGATCTAATTGACTGTCTCTAGGGAGCTCAGTATTTTACGAAACTGATCTCCGTACTCACTACCATCAAATTCGTATAAGTGAGGATGATGTTCCTAAAACGGTATTTCGTACACGCTATGGCCATTATGAATTTTTGGTTATGCCTTTTGGTTTGACCAATGCTCCGGCTACATTTCAACAAGAAATGAATGACATTTTCCAAGAACAACTTGGAAAGTTTGTCATTATTTTCCTGGATGATATTTTAGTTTATAGCCGTACATTACAAGAACATGCTAAACATGTCTGCTTTGTTTTACAAACATTGCATGACAAACAGTTTCATGCGAAGATTTCAAAATGTGAGTTCTTGAAGAAATCAATTACTTATCTTGGACATCGCATAACCGAACGAGGAGTTGAAATTGATTCTTCTCGCATCGAGAAAATCAAGCTTTGGCCCACTCTTCGGAATATTCGAGAAGTTCGATTATTCCTTGGTTTTTTTGAGTTTTTGAGAAAATCCCTTCGTAATTACTTCCAATTGACAACGCCATTTACTAATATTCTAAAAGGTCAGACTCGTAAGTCTACAAAACCTATTTCCTGGAATGCTACACTAGACCTCGCCTTTAAGGAACTCAAGGACCTGGTATGCAAGGCTCCTTCACTTCTTTTACGTGATCCTTCAAAACCTTTTGAGGTTGAAATTGATGCAAGCGAATATGCTATAGGTGCTATCTTATATCAAGATGGTAAACCAATAGCATTTGAGAGCAAGAAACTTGATTCTAGTCAATGTCGGTATACCATTCAAGAAAAGGAATTATTTGCAGTTATACATGCGCTCAAAACATGGCGCCATTATCTTTATGGAAATCGCTTTGTGGTAACTACGGACCACGAGTCCTTGAAATATTTTTGTGACCAACAAGACCTAAAAGGTCGTATGGCATGATGGGTTGATCTCATCCAGGACTTTGATTTTTCCATATGATATCGTAAAGGTTCCATGAACACTGTCGCTGATGCACTAAGTCACATCCGTGAAGTTAACATGCTTAACTTCACTGAAATAACATCAGATCTTTATGATCACCTTCGAGGAAAGTATCCTGATTACAGTTATTTTGCGAAATACTGGGCAAGAGTTGAGTCTGGAACAGACACCACCACATCCTCGAAGGAATACTTCCACATTGCTAACGGTCTACTCTACTGTAATGGGAATGTTTGTGTTCCAGATTTACCCGAGGTCAAAAAGAGGATTCTTTTTTAATGCCATGATGCACCCTCAACAGGGCACCCTAGAATACATCGCACAGTCGTTCTCATCTCCACTCAATTCTATTGGCCTAAGATGCACTGACATACATAACTATGTGACTAAATGTCACCAATGTGAGGTTAACAAAGCCGAGCGACTTAAAGTTGCAAGACTTTTACATCCCTTGAACATTCCCAATAATAAGTGGGAAAGTATATCCATGGATTTTATTGTTGATAAACTAACTAAAATGGCCAGATTTATTGCTACTAAAACCACAGTAACAGCTCTTGAATTGGCTTACCAATTCGTTGACGAGTTATTTCGTTTTTATGGGTTACCGATGGATATCGTGCGTGATCGAGATCCAAAGTTTACTAGTGACTTCTAGACGCAAGTCTTTAAGAAGTAAGAAACTACATTGAGCATGAGCTCCACGGATCATCCTCAATCCAATGGACAGACAGAACAAGTAAATCAAATTATTGAGGACATGCTTCGATCATACGTTGGTGCAAAACCAACAAAATGGGAATGTTATCTCCCAATTTTGGAGTTTTCTTATAACAGATCCAAGCATACGTCGACGGGATATAGTACTTGTATGTTGATGTATGGTTTTCAGCCACGAGCCCCGATTGATGTTGTAAACGTAAGTGTTTGTGGAAGCATAAAATAGAGAACAACACAGAGAGAGAGAGACAGAGAGAGAGAGAGAGAGAGAGAGAGCAGAACGTAATTTCCAAAATTATATCAAGACTCTACATTTACACACTGTGCTAAGTAGCACTATTTATACAAGTCCTCTTGGGACTGGCAGAAGTACCATGTACTTCAATGCTCACACGAGCATCTGACACTTACTACGAGACTATAGATACCTAGTAGTCTATCCTATTCTAGGCTTCCGATTGGACTGCCGGTTACAGATTGCACCCGGCCTCCACTGCTTGCCGGTTCGGTTGCTCACCGTCATACCGATCCGTTTCGCCCGATCCGTCTCGCTTACCGGCTCCGGCTTATTCAGCCGATCCGGCTCCGGTTGAGCTTGCCGCTCAACACTCCCCCTCAAGCTCAACCTGAGGTGGGGTCGTAGTGTCGACTTCTAAGGCAGTCGTTTCTTTCAACCGACTTCTCCTGGTGTCACTCCGCCTTGCTCGTGCTCCTCGTCCGGTCCGGTCCCGTTTGCCGTGACCCCTTTGGTTCTGCGCGCCTCGACCCTCTCGGTCGGCATGTCTGCTCAATAGGCCCATCTCAGCAGTCACGTTGTTGTGACTCCAGCGCTTGCCTATCCGTTGGTTTTCCCACGATGGCATCGACTTCCGCTGTGTCCGTGTCCCCTTGGCCTTCAGTCGATTCGACTCATCCGGATCCATCTGTTGATCCGAGTTAGCTGTCTCCGACTCGTTCCAGCTCTTGTCCAAATCGGTACACTCCGATTCGACTTCCGGCTTCAGGCCTCTCACCACATCGGACCACTTCTGTGTCTTGGCCTTCTCCATGCTTCCCTCGGCTTCTTCAGCCAGTGAACCGAAATCGAATTCTTCATTCGACTCCGCATCATGGTCAGTACCGTCGTGATGACCTCCGCACAGCATGCACTTCTCTTCCTGAGTGCACAACTCTTCTTCACAGCCGCTTGCTTCGACCTGTTCGGATGTGTCGACTTCCTTCGCCGACTCGGCTTCCTTTATCTTCTTGTCTCCTCTTCTTCCGGCTCTCCTCTTACCGACAGGTTCAACAGTTTGTTGGCCTTTGCCCGTTTCGGTAGAGACTTTGCCCTTGCTTCTCCCCCTCAAGTGCGGCACGTCGAGATGCTGAATACCAAGCATGTCGGTAAAGTGCTGCAACTTGTCCGATCCGATCAGCTTGGTGAAGATGTCGGCAACTTGCCGATCCGTATGAACATACCGTAGGTCAACTTCACCGCTCACGCACGAAGTGGTAGTGCACCTCGATGTGCTTTGTGCGAGCATGGAACACGGGGTTCCCGGCGAGCTGCTAGCTGCTCATGTTATCGTAGTAAATCGGGATCGGGGTCGGTACCTCGATCCGCAAGTCTCACAGCAGTCACCGAAGCCAGATGGCTTCACAAGTGGCAACGGTAGCGGCCCGGTAATCAGCCTTAGTGCTTGACAAAGCCACTGTGGGTTGCTTCTTGCTGCTCCACGCAACGGCCGCGCTACCTATGGAGAACATGTATCCGAAAGTGGAGCGGCGATCAGAGGCATCGCCGGCCCAGTCAGCATTTGTGTAACCGACAAGCTCTTCGGGTATACCTCGCCGGTATAGCAGTCCCCGGTCCTTAGTGCCGCTGACATACCATAATATTCGTTGCGCGCACTGAAGGTGCTCCACGATCGGCTTCTGCATGAACTAGCTTACCATGCCGACCGGATAACTGATGTCGGCTCGGGTGATGGTTAAGTAGATCAGGCTTCCGACAGCCTGTCGGAACCGTTTCTCCTTGCAGGCCGGTCCGGAGTTGGGACGGAGCTTCTGGTTCCGGTCCAGGGGTGTGGAGACAGGTCGGCACTCCGTCATGCCGAACTTATACAACATATTCAACACGTAATGTCGTTGTGAGAGCAATATGCCGTCGGGGATCCGGATCACTTCGATCCCAAGAAAATAATGAAGGTCCCCCGGGTCCTTCATTTCGAATGCGTCCGACAACTGGGACTTGACGCGGTTGATTTCGGGAAGACCCGGTCCGGTGATGACTAAATCATCCACATACAAGAGTATACATACCGGACCGTCAAAGCCTTGCCGGATGAACAACGAAGAGTCCGACTTAGAGACAGCAAACCCCAGCTTACACAACCGGTGCGTGATCTTCGCGTTCCAAGCTCGGGGGACTTGCTTCAAGCCGTAAAGCGACTTCTTTAGTCGGCATACCGCCGACTTGTTCATCTCCGAGTGAAATCCGAGGGGCTGAGTCATAAAGACTTCTTCTTCAAGCTCTCCTTGAAGGAAGGCGTTCTTCACATCCATCTGGTGAAGATGCCACCCCCTTGCCGCAGCAACCGCTAGTACCACACGAACCGTCGTCATCTTCGCCACAGGAGCGAAGGTCTCGTCGTAGTCGATTCCGTGGGTCTGCGCGTATCCCTTTGCCACTAACCGGGCTTTGTACCGGTTAACAGAACCGTCGGCGTTGTACTTGACCTTGTACACCCACTTGCATCCGATCGGTCTACACTGACGGGGAGGATCAACTAGGTCCCAAGTTTCGTTGGCATCGAGTGCCCGCATTTCTTCGTCCATAGCGGCACGCCAATTTGCGTCCTTTGCCGCTTCTGCGTAGCTCTCCGGCTCACGCACTTCTGTCACCTTAGTCATGTACGCATAATGATGCGCCATGTATTCATTGTACCCGTACCGCATGACGGGATCCTTCTGGCGGGTTGATCGGCGCAACGCACCGTCACCTGATTTAAGGCCCTTCTTGGCCAGTTCGGTCTTCGTTGCCGAAGATCTGCCTTTCTCCTTTTCGGAGTCGGATACGCACCGATCCGACTCATCGTTGCTGGTTTCGAATTCTGGCATCTTCCTCTACTCTTTCTCTTTGCGCGTGAACCGTTTTCTCGATTCCTTGCGCGGGGAGAGCACGGCAGAGTCTCCACTACTTGCCGTCTCTTCATCCGACTGGTCGAACCGACTCAGACGCTCGTTCGGTCCACTCAACCGAAACGATTCCGGACTCTCATCTTGAGTCCCGACTTCATCATCC
This sequence comes from Azolla caroliniana, assembly GCF_043228905.1. Lineage (NCBI taxonomy): Eukaryota > Viridiplantae > Streptophyta > Polypodiopsida > Salviniales > Salviniaceae > Azolla > Azolla caroliniana. The sequence continues at coordinate 19,879,099 of NW_028230443.1, forward strand.
TCTGCCAGGGCTGATTCAGGCGCACGGGCCTGATCTTCCGGCATTGGGTCGAGATCGGAAGTCGGAGTCGGTAGGGAGTACCAGGATGCCGATTCGTCGAACTCGACATCCCGGCTAACTCGGACTTCCTTCGTCCGGGGGTTATAGCACTTATACCCCTTTTGCTCTTGAGCATAACCGACTAGAATGCATTTTTTCGATTTTGCATCCAGCTTTCTCCGCTTCTGATCCGACACATGCACATACGCTATGTTGCCGAATATCCGAAGGTGTCTTAAGTTCGGCTTGCGCCCGAAATAAAGCTCATGAGCTGACACCTTGTCACCAATGCGGTTTTGTATGTAGACGGCCGTCTGGACCGCCTCCGCCCAGTCGAACTGGGGCATGCTCTTCTCCTCCAGCATTGTCCTTGCCGCTTCGACGAGTGTCCGGTTCTTCCTTTCGGCCACACCGTTTTGCTCCGGTGTGTATCTGCAGCTGAACTCTCGCCGAAGTCCCTTTTGCTGCAGATAACTAGTGAATTGGCCGGAAAAATATTCCTATCCGCCATCCGACCGAAGGCATTTGATCTTCCTCTCCGATTCCCGTTCCACCATCTTCTAGAGGCTCCGGAAACAGTCGAAGACTTCGCTCTTCCGCTCAATGAGGTAGATCCAAGTATGTCGTGTATAGTCGTCGATGAAGGAGACGAAGTACCGGCTCCCGCCAAGGCTTACACTTTGTGCCAGTCCCCACACATCCGAATGGATGAGATCGAGCTTGTTATGGCTCCGGTTCCGTTCGGTGGGGAATGGAAGCCGGTGTTGCTTCCCAAGTTGGCAGGCTTCACAAATTTCGGCTCTCCGGCCGCTGAACTTTGGCAAACCGAAAACGACTTGTTTCGTTTGCAGGTCTTGAAGCCTCCAGTAGTTGTCGTGGCCTATCCGCTTGTGCCATAGGTCGATGTCTGACTCGACCTTCTGTCGTTTCGCGAACAGAGCGGTGCCAATGTCATTGGTGTTGAGGATAAACATCCTCCCGTCTCTGCGCCCTCATCCTCAATGAAGCACCCGAGGTGCGTAAACCGCACCTGCATCCCCTGGTCGACAATCTGACCGATGGACACCAGGTTCTTCGTGATCGTCGGAACATGTAATACGTTCATCAGCTTCCCTTTCTGTCCAACGTGGCTTAGAGGGACTTCTCCGATGTGCACGATTGGGTGTGGAGTGCTGTCTCCGGTTTCGACTACTCCTGGTTGATCCGGTTTCTCCAGAAAGGAGAACCACTCTTTGTGGCTCGTCATGTGGTTCGACGCGCCGGAATCAACATACCACACTTCCTCCGTTTTGGAAGTGGTCTTCTTCATTGAGTTTGCCTTGTGATTCATCACCAAGGCTGGCCCCTTACCGGCCTTTCCGGTTCCGGATCCTCCTGATCCGTTTGCGTAGTGCGAGTTTTGCCGGCCATCCTTACCGGTCTTGCCGGATCCGGATTTGTCCGAATCGGCACGCTTTCTCCAGCACTCGCTTTCCCTGTGGCCTTTTTTTCCACAGTACCAGCATTCCGTAGCGGATTTGTCTTTCCGGCCTCCGGCACCGCCTTGACTCCCCCTGCTTGTGGAAGTCCCGGAACTGCTGTCGGCACACTCATAGTGCCTCCGTTCCTGCTCTTGCTAGCCGCCTCCATTGCGTGCCGACCCTCCTCTTCCACCACGCCCACGGAACCAATCCATTCCCGTGTAAAACATTCGGTTGTCCGGGGATGCACTGGTAGATGCACCGGCGTGGTTCTCCTCTTCAAGGAGCATCGACTGTAAGTCGAAGAATGAGGGGGTATTCTCCCTTTTACACACCGCAGTCCCGAATGCTCCGAACTTGGACACCAGGCCTCCAAGACATACCTGAACCATCTCGTCTTCCTCTACAGTAACATTGATAGAGGAGAGTGAGTCGCAAATCTCCTTTATCCGGCCCGTGTAGTCTGCCACAGACATGTTCTTCTGTCAAACATTGCTCAACTCCTGTCTGAGTTGCAGCTTCCGGGCAGTGGTGCTTGCGGCGAAAACCTTTTTCAGGTTCCCCCAAGCATCCTTCGGTGTCTTGGCGTCACGGATGTGGCTGAGCAGCTGATCGCCGACACTGGATGCGAAGCAGTACATCACCCTGCTTGCCGCCTATTCCCATACCGGGAAGTCCTTGTGTGCCGAGTCTGGCGCCGCATCATTCACTCCTTCGAAATAACTCCAGTACCCGTGTCCAAGCAGGTACTGGTGCATCTTGTAAGACCGGGATGCGTAGTTGCTCCTGTCGAGCTTCTCCACCGGGAGCGACATAGCCATGCCTCTATCCATGTCTTCTACTGTGTCTGTTTTCGACCTGTTAGGGTTTTCTTCTCAAGAGTAAACGTCTGCAGCAGAGGTTCTCAACCCTCGCGCTCTGATACCATGTAAACATAAGTGTTTGCGGAAGCGTAAAACAGAGAACAACACACACACACACACACACACACACAGAGCATAACGTAATTTCCAAAATTATATCAAGACTCTACATTTACACACTGTGCTAAGTAGCACTATTTATACAAGTCCTCTTGGGACTGACAGAAGTACCATGTACGTCAATGCTCACACGAGCATCTGACACTTACTACGAGACTATAGATACCTAGTAGTCTATCCTATTCTAGGCTTCCGATTGGACTGCCGGTTACGGATTGCACCCGACCTCCACTGCTTGCCGGTTCGGTTGCTCACCGTCATACCGATCCATTTCGCCCGATCCGTCTTGCTTACCGGCTCCGGCTTATTCAACCGATCCGGCTCCGGTTGAGCTTGCCGCTCAGCAGATGTTAATATACATCATGATGAGTTGCGATGTATGCAAAAATTTCTTCGGGATATGCTAGATATGTTGCATATTGCATGGGATAATATAAAAACAGCTCAAGATAGAGTGCGTTTTTATGCCGATCATAATAGGCAACCTCGTGTATTCAACCTTGGACAGAAGGTATTTTTACTTGTACCTCACAATTCTAAGACATTGTCTAAGGGTAAGTGTGCTAAGTTAGCCCCACGGTTTTGTGGACCTTTTACAATCCTCAAACGCATTGGGTCATCAGCCTATCGTCTCACTCTTCCTGATGGTGTTGAAATTCATCCAGTTTTTCATGTGAGTCATCTAAAAGAACTTCTAGGTTCTAGCAATAATACAGTTACAACTGAAACTCTAGTTACTTCTGAAAAATTATCTTCTAAACCACATATACCAGAAAGAATTCTTGATGTTAAAACAAAAAAATTACGTACTAAAGAAATCTGAGAATATAAAATAAAATGGATGGATAAATCAATAAAAGATGCCACATGGGAACGCGAAAATACTCTCAGAACTAACTTCCCTAACTTTCCATTGCAAGAGTGCAATGTTTTAAAGAGGGGGAGTATGTTACGGGCATGACCATATAATATCTCGTGGTGAGAATTTACCGGAGTATTCTATACACGTGGATTAGTGTGAGGGTTAAATGAGAGTGTAAAGAAGGGGAGGATTACTTTTAATTCTTGGGATTGAGACAACCCATTAGGCCAACTGTGAATTTTCCTGGGGACCTTGGGTATCGCTATAAATAAGAGGCCTAGCTACCCTCATTTGATCATCTTTTGACTACATCGAGACTCTGTTCTTGTGGTGGGTCAACTCTTGTAGCGACGCGCTAGCACTAGGTACGGCTCGACGCCACGACAGTGGTATGGGACGCCAATGGAGGCTCGAGTCCGTCTCGATCCCTTCACTCGGGAGTGGTCGGGTGGATCGACACCCTTCTTTCTCTCTCTCCTTTCTATCTATCTATCTATATTCTATCCTTAAATCTAATGCTTACATTAGTTCATGTCTCTAACATCTATACTAATCATCTTTTACTTGTTAGTATTCTTGTTCTTCAACATAGTATTGTGGTTCAATGTAATTTTGTACAAATCCATCAATGCTAATTATGTTTCTGTCGGAGTATTGTTACTAATGTTTGTTGGAAACTTGGGATACAAAAGCAGGTACTTCTCCCTATTCAACGTTCGTATGCAATGGAACTACTTCGGGTCTGGACATGGAAAAGGAGATCATGATGGTGCGGGGGTTATGATCAAACGCGCTCTTACAAGTGAGTAGTTGGATAATAATGGTGAGAAATTACAAAATGCACATGATGTTGTGGAGTGGCTAACATGGAAGATTTCAAATGATGGTAAGAACAGATTGTTTGTTGAGGTTCGCGCTGATGAGGTCGATAGAACTAAATCATATGGTTGTAAAACCATGAAAGGCACACACAACACCCATTGTGTATTAGGGTTTAGCTGCAAGGATGCAACACAATTGTTACTCCGTACTTTATCATGCTATTGTTCCATGTGTATAGATGAAGGTTGGGATGAATGCATCAACCTATCAATCGTGGAGCCTTGGAAGCTGCAGAAGCTTGAGCCTGAACGACAAGATGATATTGAAGAGCATGCACATTCAAACAATATTGTATACTACAACCAATGTGAAGAGTTGGCAGTTTTATTGGAAGTTGGAGATCATTTGGCAGTGCTCAAATCTCCTTAGTATGAAGATTTAGAAGACTACTACATTGTGGTGTGCAAGCAAGGGAAGAAATTATTGAAAAAAGGGGTGAGGGATGGCTGGGGCAACATGTTCAACATTGGTGAGTCTGTCGTGTATGGAAAATATTATGCAAAGTTGCCACAATGCAAGAACACATATGCATTACTAAAAGATGCACCCACCGCAATAATCTACACTGCTGCCATTATTGTGATCAAGTTAAATATGACTCAAGAAAAGCACAAGGTTAAGGGATACAACACTATCTACAAGGTCCCCGAAGAGGTTCATGAGCACATATTGGTGGAGGTCTCTTTGTTCAATGCTTGAAAGTTGCCTTATTAATACATTGTAGTTGGAAACTGTTGGCCGGTCAGAGAAGGCAAATGGGAAAGCAAGGTCGGATCGGATAAATATAGAAATAGGAATAGAATTATTAGGAGGGACGGATCCGGTAGTTGTAACCGATCCGGATCCGAACCGATTCGGTTTCGGTTAACGGTTGCCTACCGAGCACCGATTGTAATCTGGCCGGATGCCTATAAAAGGATCCGATGTTTTGTAATGAAGGGGCGAAGAATTAATATAGTTTTGCTTATGCTGATTAATCTTGTCTTCGTCTGTGCTTAAGTGTAATTATCATACGCGTGTATTAACATTCTATCCCTACCACCCCTTTGGAGAAGTGTCGGATAGACACCTGTGTTGAGGCTAGTCCAGCCATACATACAACACTATTTTGGCGACCACGATTCCTGCAGAGTGCAGAGGACAACCGGGGGATGGATGTCTAGACAAAATAACGACCACATCACCGAAAGAGGGAGACGCCACGCCGAACGGCAGCGACGACGGGAAGCCCTGCAGCAAGCCGTCGACGAGATCCGGCGCGATCGGTCATTCTCAAAAACGCTTCGGCAAATCGCAGAAGAAGCACTGCAGTTCCAGGTTCTACAAGCTTCCGACGAAGGCAGTAGCATAACCAGCCTCCAAGAAGCGGAGACACTACTACAGACTCTCGCCGGCGGCGACGGGGACGCAGCGGCATTTGCAACATTAGAGGCGGATTCGGATAGCGGGGAAAGCGTGGGATCCCGCTATAAAAGCAGCCACGAGAACAACCCCTTTGAGTCGGATCACTCAGCAACATCGGAGCCAGAGGAGGAAATAACTCTGGAGTTCGGTGACCGGCAATCGCCGAGGAGGGAGGAGCGGATACCAACACCACCCGCGGAGGAGCCGCAGGAGCGGTTATCAACACCACCCGCGGAGGAACCGCAGGAGCGGTTATCAACACCACCCGCGGAGGAACCGCAGGAGCGGATACCAACACCACCCGCGGAGGAGCCGCAGGAGCGGTTATCAACACCACCCGCGGAGGAACCGCAGGAGCGGTTATCAACACCACCCGCGGAGGAACTGCAGGAGCGGATACCAACACCACCTGCGGAGGAACCGCAGGAGCGGAGACCGACATCGGAGGAACCAGCGCAGGAGAATCAGTGGGACGACACGATGCCGTATCCGTACCCAAAGTATCGGGATGAGCCCGACGGAGAGGCACATGTGTATGCATTCCTGCGAACATGGGAAGCCAACCACGTGTCCCAGAGATTGACGGAGCCCGAGGCCGACCGATCCAAAATCGCCGAATTCGGCATGACATTAGAAGGACCGGCGGCCCGGTGGCACGCAAAGCACTTACCAGGCAGCTTCGCCACGTTCGAGGCATTGAAAACCCAGTTTTTACGCTTGTTTCATAGACGAGTGGAACAAAGGGAATTGGTCGGACAATTCTACACCACTCGGCAGGGAGAAAACGAGACGGTCCCACAATTTATCATTCGTTTCCAGACCTTGCACAGTCAATTAGCAAGAGCACCACCCGAAGAGGAGGCCAAGGCAGTCTTTTTGGCTGCGTTAAAAGACCCACTTCGAGCGATGTGTGGAATCCTCGATTTCAGCACCAGCACAATGGACCAAGTCATTGATCGGGTCCTGGAAATGGACAACACGAGCCCCTTCCTACCGATGGGGGCGTTACACCAGGTGCTGCCAAAGGAGGAGGACCTCCGGTTCCGACAAGCACTACAATGCACAACATGCCTAAATGCGGGGCACTCGACCGTCGACTGCACCCTGCGTGCACAGTGCATGATATGCAATTCTCGCGCCCACACAACGAACCGATGCGAGTATAACCTGTTAACTCGACAAGCAGCACCGGTCCGACACATAGAACCGCGCAATCGGGACCCGGAAGAGGATCGATTCCGGAGGGACGACCGCTACCGACGAGAACGCGGCGACAGATACCCCGATAGAAGACGCAACAGCTATGACCGAGAGGAGAACCGAAGGGATAGCTACCCCCGGGACCGGTACGACCGAGACGAATCCCCGGAATACGAGCGACGCAGAGAAGAAAGGCGGCCAGGGAACCGGAATTTCCGACGGAACCAAAGGCGTGGATTCTTCCGTAGAGAGGAGCGTCGGGAGGCAACAAGGAACGACAAACCAGTAGCGGCACCGGAGAACCGAAAAACCGAGGACAACCGCCGGGGAATGCCCCTCCCCCAAACATGGGAAAAAGGAGAATCTAGCAACACGCACAGGGTGTACTGTTATTACTGCCGAAAAGAAGGGCATTACAGTAATCAATGCCCAAGCAAAATAGCCGACAAGCAGCCAGCAGTCAACATGGTGACAGCCGAAGTACAGCAGGTTACCACACGGTCGAAGGGGAAGGCCGCCGAATGGGAAGCCCAGGAAGCAATCAGAAAACAAGCGGCACAATGGATCAAAGAAGCCAACGAACAAGGTGCGGCGGAAGTAAGAAACCAAAATATGCCAAGGGAGGAGGAAATCGTACAGCCAGGAGAAAACCCGACATGGCAAGCACTACAAGATTGTCAGATCGTGCTGCCGTTGGCACGGTTACTGCAGTTGGTGCCGAGGTTTACAGCAGACTTACAAGCCGCCGTGCGCAAACCGACGCCGACGCCAGCACCGGCATTTTTCTCCAACCCGGAGGAAGGCCCAGCGGTGGTTGATACCAGTAGCCCAGCAATCACGACAATCGTCAAAGGAAAGGAGATTCCAGGAACAATTATTGACGAAGGCTCCGGGGTGAACGTCATTAGTCGACAGACATGCGACGACCTAGGCATCCAGGAGTGGGAACCATGCCCCTTCTGGTTACGCATGGCGGATACAAGCTCAGTCCGACCAACCGGTCTTATCCGGGACTTGGAAGTAACAATAGGAGGCCACGTATTCCGAATATCGGCCGTGGTACTAGAGCTGAAGGTACAAGGCGCATATCCCCTACTGTTAGGACGACCATGGCTGCGAACGGCGCATATCAAGCAAAACTGGCAAAAGAATATGATCACGTTCCGACGAGGGAAAACAAAGGTACGGGTAGCCACGCAACCACGGGTGCTCACTAGCAAGGAGGCAACCCCTTTATATGCCGAAAGCATCAACATGTTGGAGGGCTTACCGGACGAGGAAGTTGATCGGTACCTCGAGGAACACCCACAGATCGTCCCACTTTTTGAGGTGGATATCACGGCAGCAGTAGAGCCGTACATCACAATGCCGGACGAACCGGACAAAGTGGCGATCCGGGAACTACGCCAAGCACAGGAAGCCCTAGAAAGAGAAATGACGATATCCCAAAGGGTGAAAGCATCCCAGCTGGAAGAGGTGGACCTCGGCACAACAGAACAACCCCGACCGGTAAAAGTCGCGAAGGAATTGCCGAAGGAGGAAAAACAGGCAATGGTAGCACTGTTAACGGATTTCAAGGACGTGTTCGCATGGTCATACGAAGACATGCGAGGGTTGGACCCCCAGCTCTACCAGCACCAAATTCATCTAAGTACTGACGCGAAACCCATCGCTCAACGTCGGTACCGGATGAATCCAAACTATGCGGCAAAGGTGAAGGAGGAAATTGACAAGCTCCTCCGGGTCGGATTTATCCGACCAGTCAAGCAGGCAACCTGGCTAAGCCCGATAGTGGTGGTCCCGAAAAAGAACGGCAAAATCCGGGTATGTGTGGACTACAGGAAACTAAATGCCGCGACAGTGACCGACGCTTTTCCACTACCATTCACGGACGGAGTGCTAGATGCGGTGGCCGGCCACGAAGTTTACAGCTTCCTGGACGGATTCAGCGGCTACAACCAAATCCGAATGAACCCGGCCGACCAAGAGAAAACAACGTTCGTGACGGAATGGGGAGTGTTCGTCGCGGTCGTGATGATGTTCGGATTAAAGACAGCCCCTGCAACATTTCAAAGGATAATTATGGAAATCTTCGGTGATTTTATTCCCGGTTTTATGCAGGTCTTCCTAGACGATTTCGCCGTCTACAGCCGACACGGAGAGCATCTCGATCACCTACGACTATGCTTAGAAAAGTGCCGCGAGTACCGATTAAGTCTGAACCCGGCTAAGTGCGTCTTTGGAGTCGCAAGCGGCAATTTGTTAGGCCACGTGGTGAGTCGAGAAGGAATCGCGGTAGATCCGGATAAGGTAAAAGCAATTCTCGACGCACCGGCACCGAATAGCGCAAAAGCTTTAAGCCGATTCCTTGGTCAAATAAGGTGGCATAGTCGGATGATACGGCACCTTGCCGACTTTGCGACACCATTGCACGCTGCTGTACATAGAGTACCTTTCCAATGGACAGAAACGGAGGAGGCAGCCTACCAAGCGTTGAAGGTCATGCTGTCACAAGCTCCGGTGGTGCAGCCGCCGGACTGGAGTAAAAGCTTTCACGTCTTCGTCGACGCGTCGGACGTAGCAATCGGCAGCGTTTTGATGCAACTCACGGAACCGAAATGGTATCGGCCGGTGTACTACGCAAGCAGGAAACTCTCGAAAGCCGAACGGAACTACTCTACAACGGAACGAGAGGCATTAGGAATGGTGTACAGCGTCACAAAGTACAGGCACTATCTGCTCGGACGAAAGTTCTCCTTCCACGTTGACCACTCGGCACTACTCTACCTGGTCTCAAAGGCAGCCCTGACAGGAAAACTCGCACGATGGACGCTGCTATTATAGGAATTCGAATTCGACATTTTCCACCGACCCGGGGTGCAGCATGCGGTAGCAGACTACCTGAGCAGGCTAGAATCCGGAGAATCAGGGGACGGCGTACAGGACGAATTTCCCGACGCCGAGCTGTTTAAGGTCACGATGGCACCGGCAACGGAGACCACAGTAGCGGACGAAGACAAATGGTTAACCGAAATGCATCAGTTCCTGAGCACCGGAGTTCCCCCGAAAAACCTGGACCGAGACGAACGGAAGAGGATGGCAGTACGGAGCAGACATTTCTGCTTGGTAGGAGACACCCTCTATCACAAGGGGGCAGATGGCGTATGGAGGCGAGCAGTGCGGAGCGATGAAAAGGATCTGATCCTGAGGGAAGCCCACTGTGGAATTGCAGGCGGGCATTACGCCGGCGAAACAACAGCCCGGAAGATATGGCAGAGCGGACTATGGTGGCCGACTACCATGAGAGATGCCGTTAAGTATAGCAGGGAATGCGACCTGTGTCAACGACTGGGCCAACCCACGGAGCAGGCCCGGATGCCACATCACCCGGTCTTGCCATTAGAACCATTCCAAAAGTGGGGCTTAGACTTTGTCGGCCCCTTCAAGCCACCGACAATGCGAACCGGAAATCGGTATATAATAGTGGCTACCGACTACTGCACCAAATGGGTAGAAGCAAAGGCACTACGGGACAACACGGCGGCGTCCACGGCCAAATTTTTATATGAATGCATATGGCGTCGGTACGGATGCCCGATTGAGCTGATCAGTGACCAGGGAGGACATTTCCTCGGGCAGGTGGTGGAAAGTTTGACCTCATTCTATGCGGTAGTACACAAACGAAGCACTCCCTACTACCCTCAAGCCAACGGATTAGCGGAATCAACGAATAAAACGCTACAGAACATCCTTAGAAAAATCGTCAATGAGAACCGGACCGACTGGGACACGAAGTTGCAGAGCGTGCTGTGGGCGTACCGAACGGCGTACAAGACTAGCATCCGGACGACCCCGTTCCGACTGGCATTCGGCTTGGAAGCAGTCATGCCAGTAGAATTCCAAATTCCTAGCTTAAGAATACAGGTTAAGGAGCGGTTAAGCGAGAAGGAATCCGAACGAATCCGGCTGGCGATGCTGTTGGAACTGGAAGAGAATCGAATAGCCAGCCTGCTACAGCTAGAACTAGAGCAAAGGAGGAGGAAAGCCTTTGTAGACCGACATCGGCGCGGTAACGAAAAGGAATTCGAAGTCGGGAAACCAATATTGCTGTTCCAGACACGGATGGGGAACATGCCGGGGAAATTGCGATTTCGATGGACCGGACCATTCTGGATCACAAAGGAGTACAATGGGTCTTACCAGCTCGGGACGTTGTCAGGAGAAGTTGTGGGCAAATGGGCAAATGGGTTTCGCCTAAAACCGTATAAGGGGCACATGCCAGCTAACCCCTTCAAGCAAGACCCGGAAAACCCGAATGGCGAGGAACCGACACCGACGCGTAACAACGACGAGGAACCGACAACAGTGCGCACCGACCCGAACACATCGGGGGGAACCAAACAATGATGCGGCATATGCTTTAAAAAAAAAAAAAAAAAAAAAAAAAAAAAAAAAAAAGACGTGGAGCTACGGGTAGAAAAGTCAAGACAAGAAGATCAAGAAAATCATGGTAATGATGAAGGAAGTAGTTACAACCGTCACACGGGTGCACGAGCTATTTAAAGCACAGAACGTGGGGGCGCCGAGGTACAGGACTTAATACGTGCGGCAATCAAGGAGTCATAATGACAGGCACGTAGGAGATTCGACACACGCGGCAAAGAAGCGCAAGCAGGACACGCGGCAGCAAAGGACAGACATGCTATTCATGACAGAGCATGCGCAGGCGCCAAAAAATAGGAAATGCTATTTAGGACAGGGCATGCGCTGGCGCCAAAAATAGGACATGCTATTCGAGGCAGAGGACGTGCAGACGCCGAAATTAAAAAGTGAGATGCTAATTATGGCAGAAGATACGCACGCGCGAAAAACAGGAAAAGGCGGCCCGAGGGAAACGCCACTATATAAAGGAAGAACCGGGGAAGGGTTCACTTTTTACGAATTTTCCCACAAGCAAACGCAGGCTCAAGACAGCAAGATCCGACGCGCAGAACACCTACACCCCGACCTCAGACCACAGGCAGCAGCAGACGAAGAAGAAGCGATGGCACTGTCGGACGGAGCGCGACAATGGCTGACGGAGAACGGATTAGGAGGGTTGCTGCGGGTCGCTGACGCTCCACCACACAAGGAACCAAAGCAGGCGGCAACAGCGGTGGACTTAGCAGAGGTCACGGAAGGAGCGGTACAAGCGCTCACAGGGATTTCGGAGGGAGGACTTCAGATGATAGAGCTACCCTCGAGCCAAATATTCTTCGAGTATTTCGGCGAATACTCCCTTAGCAGCAAGGCGTATCGCACACAGGGCGGAGAGAACCTGCTGTTCGGAGAGGTGGCCCGCGCCCTGATGGAGTACGGGTTCGTGAACCCTCGTCCGGCAGCCATAGCCAAATACCGAGCAGCGATCGTCATCGCGACATTCGAAGGCCTGCAGGTGGACTGGCTCCATTTCATCACCGAAGGACTGAAAGAGGCGATCAAGCACTTAGTGGAAGGGAAGAAGCCATGGGTCGGAATATCCCAATGGTTAACAGTGTTGGTCCCACCGGTGTCCCCCATCAAGCACAAGCAAAGAAGTCGGCAGGAGACTACCCCGAAGCAAACCATGAAGCGCCGACGAATCCTAGAGAAACACACTCCAGGATGGACACAGGAAGAAGAAGCGCCGCGGGAAGAAGGATCATCCCGACAGCCGCGGAAAGAAGGCTCATCTCGACAACCGCGGGAAGAAGACTCATCCCGACAGCAAAGGGAGGAAGGCCCATCATGGCAGCCACAGAAACAGCAACAGCAACCGACAACGAAGAAGAAAAAGGCGGAAAAAGGCAAGGAGAAGCTGGCAAAGAAGACCAGCAAGAGGCAAACCGACACCGAACCAGTAACGCTCGAATCGGAACCGGTACCAGTAAAGGAACCAATAGTGGCACCGACGGAGGACGCTGAAACAGAGGAAGACTCATCCGAACCGATGTTAATACTACCACCCAGGCAAGGAAAGGAGAAACGAGCGACAAGACTAACCCCAACAGCGGATGGAACTCAGCAACGGGCAAAAGAACCGCCTCCAGTAACCGGTACAGAAGCGACACAGGATGAAGGTCCGTCTGCACCAGAGACGGCAGTACCGGAACCGACGGCGGCGGAGTTCGAAGAACAAAGAAAGGAACAAGCGCCGGAACAAGAGAAGAGGCCGGAGAAACAGCCGGAGCTAGGCACGCCTGCTGACACCAACGAAGGCAGAACAAAGGCACAATGGCTAAGGTGGTTGTCAGGGCAGTTGTCGGGAGTAGCAGACCAGATGGAGAAAGAGGAGGAGCAAAGAGAAGAAGTGACTAGGACGATGACTAAGGATATGGTCATGCTCCGGGCACAATTACATGAGCTGCAAGAAGAGCTAGCACAGGCAAAAGAAGGCAGCCGACAAGCACAAGATGGCACCGAGCCGGTCGGGACATCAGAAAAGCAAGCCGAACCAGAAATGGAGAGGGCCTTGCAAACCGGCCCTGAGACCGAGAAGTTAATAGCAACTTTGAAAGAAGAATTACAGGCTCAGGAGGCATTGAGAGATAACGAAAGAGAACAGCGGAAGTTGGTAGAAGACGACAGACGGCGAATGGAGGAAGGCCTTCGCCGAAGCAAAGCCACCAATGACCGACTACAAGAAGAAAACGGGACACTGCAAAAGGAAAAAGATAGGCTGCGCCGACGAATGGAGCAGGAAATTGAGCGGTTGCGAGAGGAACTCCGGCAACAAAAGGACCGGGATGATCAGTTGCGAGCTCAGGTGAACCGACGCCTAAAACAGAAGACGGAGGAATTCGACAGACTATGTAAGGATTATAAACAGGCCACGTCGGACATCAAGAATCAGGCAGCAACGTACGACCGACAGATAGAGAAGCTGAAAGAGCAGCTCAAGGAAAACCGCTTGGAATTGTCCAAAGCAAGGGAGGAAGTATCGGCGGAAAAGACCTTGACGTCGGAACAAAGAAAGGAGATGGAAGTACTTCGGCAGAAAGTAGGGGAGCTGACAAAGAGCAGGAATGAGGAGAAAGTGAAGTTGACTTTCGAAATCAACAAATGGCGGAGTACCTGTGACAAGCAAAAAGTCGACTCTGAAGCTCAAGCTCAGTTAATGGCCGACATCATCAAACGGATAAGGAAGGAAAAACAAGCAGCTTCGGAACAGGCTAAAGCAGGGGTTGGCCGAATTAAGTTCATCATGTCAAGTTGGAGTACCCGAGCTCAGGCCAGCATAAATGAAAGCACGGAGAAACTCTGGAGGGAATGGGCACAACAGGCAGCTGAACTGCAGATACTCCGAGCTGATGCAGAAAATCGGAAGAAAAACGGAGATGGGTTCTATAAAATGGACGAAGAAAGTATCGTCAACATCCGGGAAGAACTGTCGGAGGATTTCTATGCTCTAGCAGAAGAGCATCTCAAGGAAATCCGAGGGTTAGTAGAGAGGTTGGATGACGGACAGCTCGAAACCCAACTAGAATTGGAAGGGTACGAGAAGGACCGACTGCGACAGGAAGCCGAGGGACACACAACGCCGATCTCCATTAGTGAGGGCGAGCGACCGGCTGAAGAGGACCCAACCAACAATGTACCCCGACAAGAATTACCCGAGGAAGAACTTCCGGAGCAAGAGCAGGTTGATGCCGGGGATGATGCAGAGTGGAGACAGAGAAGTAACGAATCCGGGGAGGAAAGGACACAACCAGTGGAAACCGGAGAGAGCGATACCGGGAACGGAACGGAGGTGGAGCAGGACAGACCCGGACAGGATACAGAAGAAACACCGGTACCACCGGTACAAGCAGAGTCGGAGCAGCAAGATGCGAAAAGGCAGCCAATCCAATCGGACGTCGGAGACGGCACAGGCAAAACATCACTTGAAACCTCGGAGCAGAGTTTGCCTGATAATTTGGAGGAAGACTGAAGCCGGCTGTGGGTTCGAAGTGCAATGCACTTTCCCACGGGCGTGCCATGTGTTGGCCGGTCAGAGAAGGCAAATGGGAAAGCAAGGTCGGATCGGATAAATATAGAAATAGGAATAGAATTATTAGGAGGGACGGATCCGGTAGTTGTAACCGATCCGGATCCGAACCGATTCGGTTTCGGTTAACGGTTGCCTACCGAGCACCGATTGTAATCTGGCCGGATGCCTATAAAAGGATCCGATGTTTTGTAATGAAGGGGCGAAGAATTAATATAGTTTTGCTTATGCTGATTAATCTTGTCTTCGTCTGTGCTTAAGTGTAATTATCATACGCGTGTATTAACATTCTATCCCTACCACCCCTTTGGAGAAGTGTCGGATAGACACCTGTGTTGAGGCTAGTCCAGCCATACATACAACAGAAACTGAAAAACATCCTCTTGTAGTTCACTATTTGTACATTGTATCTAGATCGGTTATTAATTTTGATGATTGACAAGTGAATCGATATATTTCGTCTTTCTTAGAAAGTGTTTCTAGTAATTATTGAGCTTGTTTTGTAAGTGTTCATGGTAATTATAGAGTTGCTTGTTTCTAATCCCTATTGTGTGAAGTCTTTATTCAAGTATTAATACTTAGTAGCATCAACATGGCCCAAACGTAGTCTCCCAATACATAGTTTCTTTTTTTTCCCTAAAAGTTTATCTATATGAGTCAAGTTTCTTTTTATCACTTTTTCTGTTCCATAATGTCAAAATTGACATGCAAGATATTCTTAAAAAGTTCTTTCTAGTAGCTTTCTTATGCGTATTTCTTTTTCTAATTTGGACATTGGACGATGAAATTACGAGCTTTTTACTCGACTTTGCTCCTCATATCCACGCGTAGCTTTTATTTTCCCATCTTTTTCTCTACTTTTGTCTACTTTCGAAAACCACTTCTAACTTTTTATCCTTTCATTTATTACTATAGTTGATTTAGCAACATTAGTTTATTTGGACTACTATTTTATTCTCTTTTGAGGGTGGTTTCGCACTATGTGTCGAAAACATCATGACAACGGAGACAGAGACAAGGGAGACTCAAGATAGAGATCAGAGAGGAAAATATTATATTAGAGACGTATGCTCCAAAACTGCTCTAGCTTGTACAATGTTCCTATGCCCTTTATATACATAGGGCATAGTCGGT
The DNA here is from genome assembly GCF_043228905.1 of Azolla caroliniana. Taxonomy (NCBI): domain Eukaryota; kingdom Viridiplantae; phylum Streptophyta; class Polypodiopsida; order Salviniales; family Salviniaceae; genus Azolla; species Azolla caroliniana. The sequence continues at coordinate 19,895,068 of NW_028230443.1, forward strand.
TACACTTCCTACGTGATTTATCACATGCGTTCTTTTAATGCTCCTAATATAATAATATGCTTCTTGTTCTTTTCTTGACTCTTTTTCCCACTAGTCCACTTCTGGTAGACAACACCTGGCAGGCCTGTGGGACAGTGCCATGGCACGTCGGACCTGTCCTCTCTTTACTCATCGTCCAAAGTATCGAGGATATTTGTCTCTGGGTGCTCGCCGTTGCTTCTCGTAACCGGTGGTGGCGTAACGTAGTTGGGCTCGTCAATTTGTGGCTCGACCGATGTTTCCTCTCGTAGTGTCTCTGTGGGCAGCTTCGGTCGTATCTTGTGGTCCGCGCATGTGGAGGTATGGTGAAGGTCGCTTTGCAACTTTGGCGGTTGCAGTGGGCATGTGTCTGGTTGTGGTTCTTCTTGGACCGCTTCTTTCATAGTGTCTACCACGACGTTCGGTATGGTCATCGTAGTCACCTCTAGAGCGCCTGTTTGTTCAGTTGGGCTCTTGTCCTCCTCCGTGGAGTTGTTATCCTACAAGGTGATGACCTCCGCCTTCTTCATCTCTTCCACCCTTTCATGTTCGATTCCGATGTTGCACAACTAGCGGAATGCTTCTTCTTGACTTTCACCGAAGTCTTCTAATAGCTATGTCATTTCTTCGTTGTGTATACGGTTTGTGCTCCAGTTCATGTGGGTTTGTAAGTCCTACAGAGCCTTCTTGAGGTTCTCAATTTTCCTCTTGTTAGCCATCGCTGCTTCTTCATAATGTACCTTCATTTGGGCCCATATTTTCGACTCCTTTTCATGGCGCTTCTCCAATTGTGTAATTGTTGAGCGAGCAAGCTCACCTGGATCCATATTGGCTGAATAAGCCAAAGCCGGATCGGTATCTGAATCGGCGTCCGGATTGGTGTCCGAATGATATCTGGAACCAAGAGCCAGATCGGAGAGCCGGATCGGATTGAAACCGGTAGGCCATTAGAGGCCTACAGATCCAGCCTAGTACGTAGGCATATTTTTGGGAGTTAGTGATAATCGCTCATGTGAGCATTGAAGCACCTGTTAGTACTTCTGTTAGTCCTTTATGGACTTGTATAAAAGTGCTCTCTGAGCACATTCTATGTACATAGCATATTGAGAGTTGTGAATGTTAAGGTGCGGAAGTGTCAGACAGAACCGGTTCAGTCAGATAGCAACAAAAAATGAGATGAAGGTGTAATGGAAAAGCTCAAAACATAGAGGAGACAGAGAGAGCAGAACATAAAACTATATTAAAAAATTAACTCTAAAACTCTGTACATACAACAACACTATTTATACAAGTCCATAAAGGACTGACAAAAGTACTGACAGGTACTTCAATGCTCACACGTGCGACTGACACTAACTACGAGATAATGATTACCTAGTAGTCTAGGATATTACTAGGATTCCGGTTCCCGCTTGAATCTGGCTCTCCGATTCGGCCGGTTGTTTCCAGATACCGATCTGGCTCAGGCTTATTCAGCCGATCCGGGTCCGGTTGAGCTTGCTCGCTCAACAAGAGTATTATTTTGAATTGAGATTATGTTCTCTCTCTCTCTCTCTTTGTCTCTCCTGCGTACGCATACTCTATGTGTGTTGGGTTTTCATTTCATCTTTTGTTGTTATCCAGCTGAGCCGATTTGACAAATGCTTCTGCAAGTTTCCTTTCACCGGTACAGAACGTTAGTCTTGGCGGGAGTGTTACCGATTAGGAACACTGTCTACACTCAGTTCTACGAGGTAGACCTCAAGGTGACCGTGTTACAAGGAATAGAACCTTCGTACCGTAAATCGTAATGGGATACTCCGTCGTATCCTAGTAGCATATCAGGGAGATGGCTACAACTAAACTCCTTAGGAAGTGCGTTGGGATCCGCGCTTACGCTTACACCCTTACGATTAACAATACGCAACAAAGAAACAAAGAACGCAACAGAGAAAGCAACAGATATGCACAGAGATCAGAGAAGATAGTATTCTATTAGAAACACGCTCTATACTACGAAATTACACGCTACCTCTTACAGAGGATTTCTACCCTTTATATACATAGGGCCTTTTAGCCGTTCACGCTTCCCGCAAGAACCGTTACATGTGTTTCTTAATGCTTTACTATATTATAATGTTTTTGCACTTCTATCCGTCGGTTATGATTCCGTCGGACAACACCTGGCATGCCTGTGGGACAGTGCCATGGCACGTCGCACCCATCCCCTCTAGTCTTCCTCCAAAATATCCCGGATGTCGGGTTCCGCTCGTATGTACTGATCTGGGGACGACGTAGTGCCCGTATGCGCATCGTTGCGCGGTTGCATGTCTTGTACTTGCTCAGTAGGGTTTTCCATGGCATCAACTTCTCCTTGTGTGGGCGGACCCGGCTCTGCTGGCTCATTCCGTTCTACTGTGGCTGGCTCTTCCGTCTGCGGGCTTTTGGTAGGTTGCGGCTCTCTCCTGTTTGTAACTTCCTCTGTGTTGCCGGGCGTAGTTGTCCTCTCCGGTGAATTGGGTTGAGGTCCCACCTATTTGGCGGTATCACCTTCCGGTATCGTGATGGGCTCCGCTCTTTGCCGCGTGCTGCCTACCGTAGTTGCCATCTCCGGTGAATTGGGTTGAGGTTCCTCTTGTTCGGCGGTATCACTCTCTAGTATCACGATGGGCTCCGCTCTTTGCCGTGTGCTGTCTGCTTCCATGGTTCGGTGAAACATATCCTCCTAACTTTCACCGAAATCGTCCAGTAGCTGCGCGAGTTCCTCAGAGTGCTGGTCCGCTAGCGTGCGATAATCCTGTGCTAGGTCCTCGTGTACTGCCGCAATGACTTCCTCATTGAGTTTGTAGAAACCTTGTCCTTCTTTCGTACGGTTCTCCCAGTCTGCCCGGTAGGTATGCAACTCCGCCGCTTGTGTTGCCCACGCCATCCAGCCTTTGTCTAGCACCACTTGTAATTGCGTCGTAAACCTCTCCCGATTTGTTTGAAGAAGTATGCGCACGTTGGCGGTTATTACTTGGCAACGGTTTTGCACTTCCTCTAGGATTTTTTTGAGCTTTTCGATTTCTTGCTTATTAACCGCAACCGCTTCCTCATAATGGTTCTTCATCCCTGCCCGTATCTTAGATTGTTTCAAGTGTAATTCCTCCAGCCGCCCCATTTCATTGTTCAGGCGAACTTCGACCTGATGCTTCACCTCCTGTTCTTGTACAAGCTGCTCGTCATACCACACTTTCTTCTTTTCCAATAACACCTAGAGTACTGCGATCGCCGCTTCTGACTTTTGGGCTTCCTCCCATAATTTGGTGTTTTTTTCTTTCGTGCGGGTGTGTGCTACTGCCTCCGCTTCGAGTTTCTCTTCAAGTGCCTTCACTGCCTTTCGGCCTTTGGCCCGAATGTCCTTTTCTCTGTCGGAGGATTGGCGGAGTTCGGAGCGGAGGCGGTCAATCTCAAACTCCGCAAGCTGTGTAGCCCTTTTTGCTTTAGCAGCAATGGGTTGTTGTGCGACAATCTCCTCTTGTCGGGTTATTGAGGGGTCCTCACCCGCTGCTGGTTCGGGATTTTGCGGTACCCTAGTGACGCTTTGTTCGAGCTCTATAATGCGCTCTTGGGCCTTCTGTAATTGGGTTTGAGTCAACTTGACTGTTTTCCACACATTTTTATTCTTGCTAACCATATCCTTGGCCCCCACACTCACTTTAGCCAATTCCCGATGTACCTCGACCAGGGCCACATTTAGTGGAGGTAGTTCAATGCCCATACGCCGAATCCCCGCATTCTGTTGCCTGCCTACCTTGGCTGCAGGCCCTTCATCCTCACTTCTGTTGTTTGTGTGAGCGTACACTCAATCATTTGTTGTTCTGTGTGCTCCTCCACCATTCTTTGCGATACCTTAATTTGCGGTGTTGCCAAAAATTCCATGAGTTCGTAAGTTATTCCAACTTGTAGTAGCGCACCGAACTCATGGGTTGTATCCGCAATGTCTGGGTACTTTAGGACTTCGCTTTCCACCATGACTACGCCTTTCCCACGCTGCGACTAGGCCGTAATGATCAGCCGTGGTTCCCGAATTATTTCGAAACTGGTGTTGGGCTCCATAGTTGCGGAACTGTCGACCAAGGCGGTCGTGTCAGTGTTCGCGGTTGTGTCTTTGACTAGTCCACGCCCATCTTTCCTGTCCAACCTACGCCGTTTCAGTCTCAAGCTTTCTTGGCGTTGCTCGGCTTCTTGCTCATGCAGAGCTTCCTCCTTGCTTGCCGGCCGTTCTCCCTGTGTTGTCCGCGTGATGGGTTGGGAAGATTGTGCTTCATCTTCCCATTCTGTGGTCGCCAACTCCGCTAACCTCCGTTTCGCGGAACGTGGCAGTGGCGTGGGTTTGCTGGGTTGTGGTGCGGGTAGACCTCGGGGTGAAAATAGTATTGTCAGATACTGTTGTATGATTGGCCTTAGCTTTTTGCTGCCCTGATACGCATGTAGGCCTTCCTGTAAAAGCTCATCTCGTAATTACCCCCCAATCGACCGTGCATCCTTCAAAGGTATCAATGATGATGCTTGCCTTCTATTTTGGCATCCCATAGGAATTTATGTGCACGCATCCTACCTCCAACAAGAACTTGGCTATTTCTCGAAAGACGGGGTCGGGAATTTCATTCGTCCTGTATGCTTTGGCGGACACCGAATCTGCCCTGAAATATCTCTACAGGGTTTCCGTAGGAGGGATGTCGAAATGTTTCTCCCCAATCGATGATAAGTCAAGCTTCTTCCAGATGGTAGCGTTGGTGAACGTGTCTATGTTGAGCTTCCTAGAAATTTCCAGGGCTTTAGGGTGAGCAGATGCCTCGGCGACTTTGATGTATCCATCCAGTCTCTTTTCGAGGAGCCATCTGCGCAAGGCGGCGGAAAGAGTGATCGGCATTGTAGGTGGAGGAGATTCGTGGTTAGTGGGTGATGTTTGCTGGCTATGGGGGTCGCGGGCTCTATGGTAGGATGGGGAGAAGGGTGAGTGAGGAGAGCGACGAAAGCGAGGAAGGTCAAGGGCTGAAGATTGTTTTCTGCACTATGCAAAAAACCTTCTACTTTCCTCTTTTTGTGGCTTAGGGTTCATTGGCTTGTGTGCCATCATGGTGCCGCGTGTTCTTGCACTAGAAGTTTGTGCATCCATCCAGTCCTTTTAATCGCGTCACTATCTTCTCTTTTTTTTCTTTTTTTCTTTTTTTTCACTAATGGTTAAATACAATATTACTGTTACACTATAATACAGGAGGGTCCCTTTAATTAATCCGCGGATTCTTCGGTTGTGTCGTTTACGGCGTGGAACGGGTTTGGTGGCACCGGTCCTAGGTAAGGTTTTAGTCGAAACCCATTCATCTTTTGTCATAACACATCCCCGGCCAGGGTGCCTAGTTGAAACATCTCGTTTTCCGCACCAACTATCAAGTTCGACCCCGTCCAGCGGAATCTTAATTTACCTGACATTTGCCCCATCCATGTTTGAAAGACTAGAACTGCTTTGCCGACCACAAAATCTTTTTCACGCGCAGTTCAATGCCGGTCCACGAATGCTTTATGCCGACATTGCTCTTGTTCCAGTATGGCCATGCTTCGTAATTGTGTCTCGCTTAGTTCGAGCAAATGTTGTAGTCGTATTTGTTTGGATTTGTCTTCTGATAGCCGGTTTCGTACCTGAATCCACAGACTGGGTACCTGAAATTCGACTAGCATTACGGCCTCCAGCCCAAATGCTAGCCAGAAAGGCGTGGATTGTATGGTAGTCTTATAGCTGGTTCGGTACGCCCGTAACGCGTTGTGTAATTTGGTATCCCAGTCTGTTCTGTTCTCTTTGACGACCTTTTTTAGTATGGTTTGTAACGTTTTGTTTGTGGACTTTGCTAAACCATTCGCCTAAGGATAATACGACGTGCTCTTCTTGTGGACAATGACATACTATTGTGTCAGCTCCCGGATGACCAAATTCAGAAAGTGGCTTCTTTGGTCGATGATGAGCTCGATAGGGCAGCTAAAATGACACCACATGTGTTCATAAAGAATTTCCGTCGTCACTATCGTGGTATTTTCTCGTAGTTCCTTCGCTTCCACCCATTTGGTGCAATAATCAGTAGCCACGAGTATATATTTATTGCCAGTCCAAGCTGTCGCCAGTGTAAAAGGCCCCACGAAATCAAGTCCCCATTTCTGGAATGGATCCAACGGCAACAATGGTTGATGTGGCATCCTTGCGACCTCCGTGGGTTGGCCCATCCCTTGACACAGGTCGCATTGTTTGAATATTCATATGCATCCTTTTGCGTAGTCGGCCACCATAGGCCGACTTGCCAGACTTTACAAGTCGTGACATCACCCGCGTAGTGTCCTCCTTCCGTACCACAATGCGCTTCGCGTAAAACCGCTTCCTTCTCATTCTGGTGTATTCCGTATTGCCAGATTCCGTCGCTGCCTTTGTGATACAGGACCCCTTCGACCAAACAGAAGTTACGACTTTGGACGGCCAATCGTTTCTTTTCATTTGCCCTTAATTGCGATGGTGGTAATCATGTGGTCAGAAAGAATGTCATCTCCATTAACCAACGATTGGGAAAACATTTTCCCGTACGTGTCGCTATAGTTGCGATCCGTAGGATGTTTGCATCAAGAAAGTCGTCATCATCCTTTCGCACCATTTCTCCATTATCTATCCTGCTTGAGAAATCCGCGACAGTGTGTTCCGTACCTGATCGATGCTGTATAACAAAGTAGAACTCCTGGAGCAACAACATCCATCTAGCCAATTTTCCTATTAGCGCCTGCTTCCCCACCAGGTATAGGAGCGTCGTATGGTCCACGTGAAATGTAAACTTCCACCCCAGTAGATAATGTCGGAATTTATTGATGTTGTATATCATCCCCAACGCTTCTAGTTCCGTTGTGGAGTACTTACGCTCCGCCTTTGGTAGCTTCCTACTGGCGTAATATATTGGTCTGTACCAAGTCGGCTCCGTGAGCTGCATCAACGCACTACCTATTGCTATGTCCGAGTCGTCTACAAAAATGTTGTCGTGAAGATTCCGGGCAATAGTGAGAAACCGGGGAATATCGGAATAATCGGCAGAGTGCACCATGTGCACTTACCCTTGTAAAAACCTGTGAATAATAGGAGTTGAGTCGGGACGAAGGATCCCATGTAATAAGGGATTTATCCCACATTGTTACGCATCCCTCTCCTTATTCTATAAAAGGAAGGGAGCGCCCTTTGTGAGGGGGGTGCCCATTTTGAGTTAGGAGGGTATACCATTAGGTTTACGGTTTGGGGGTTTTCTCTTAATCTTATTTTCTTAGGGTTTCATTTTGGTCTTGGTCTTCCTTGTCATATGGTTTGATTCCTTCTTCTTGGGTGGAGGTTTAGTATTCCGTTTAGTTTCTTCTTCTTCTTCATCTTCCCCTTCGTGTCTGTTTAGGGTTTTAGCCTAGTGAAGATCTTGTATGTTCTATGGGGGCTTACTTCTGCTCGGCCTCCTGTGCAAGACCCCGCTCGGCGCGACGAGCCCAAGAGCTCCCCGACGACGGCTTGGTGGCAGACTGCTGTTGTCACCTACCTTACCTCAGTCCGGCTCGGAGCCGGAGTTGTAACTCACTCTTGTAATCATATATATAAAGGGTTGTGCATATTTGTTTTTCTGTTGGTGTCGGGTGCATTTCCTTCCCTGTGTTTCCTATATATAAGAGGCGTGTGTTGTGTCGGTGTTGCGCACGTGCTCTCTCTCTTTCTTCCTCTCTCGTGTTTGGTAGCCACTAGTACGCATCCGGAATCGCTCCGGTTCGTGCCATAACCAGTGTAGCCGGAACTGGAGAGAAGTTAGCTTCCGACACCCCCATCACTTCCTCGTCCGAGACCCCCGTGGTCCCGCCCCTTTTCTACACGTACCCGCGAAATACCGCGACAACGTGAAATGATTTCCCCCAATCTAGTGGTTGTACAACTGGTCCTTGAGTCAACATTATTTTAAGCGCATCGTACGCCTTTTCTTCAGTTGTCGTCCAATTGAACACTGTACGGTGGACGGCGGCATGTAACAACGTGGTGAAATCTGCCAGATATCGTAACATCCGACTATGCTAGCGTATTTGTCCTAGAAACCGATTGAGTGCTTTGGCCGTTGTTGGTGTTTTTGCTTGAATGATCGCGGAAACTTTATTAGGATCCACCACTATCCCCTCCTTGCTGACGATGTGGCCGAGGAGGGCTCTGCCTTTGATGCTAAACGCGTATTTGGCTGGATTCAGGTGTAAGTGTGCAGCCTGGCAATGCTCCAAACACAGTCGTAAATGACTCAGATGGTCCGCTGTTGTCCCATACACTGTGAAATCGTCCAAAATGACTCAGATGCATGCGTGCTTGATTGTATCCACTAAAGCCGTCTAAAAAATTGTACATGTCATGCCTTGCGACTGCGTTCAATACGCTGTTGGTGAAAGGTAAGGGGAACGCATCTGTAGTAGTTACAACGTTCAATTTCCGATAGTCTACGCAAATGTGGATTTTTCCATTTTTCTTTGGAACTATGACTATTGGGCTCCACGATGTAGCTTGCTTGACTGGTTGAATGAATCTAGCCTTGAGAAGTTTGTCAATTTCTTCTTTTACGCGAGCCGCGTTGTCGTGAAGAAAACCAGCCCTAAGAGGAATCAAGGAATTAAAGGCGTGAACCCGCTCTTGCATGAGTGTGCGCGAATTGATACATTGTACATAATTAGAAATAGGACGGCTGATGTAAATATACTAGGTATAACATATTTATTAGCTAGGAAATCGAGGCGTATCTCTGTTTGAAGGGACAGAGAATAAAGTTGATATGTTTTGATGTAACAGCCTCCTCGGCGACCTATAAAGGGGAGGGGAGAAGAAAAAGAAGGTATCGCGTTTTGGCGAGGAGGAGGTGTTGTCGGACTGGGTATCGAGCTCTCTCCTCTATCGTTGCTCTCCACTCTATTTCGGGGTTGGTTGCCTCTACTGCATGTAAGCCCGCGTGCTTCCAACAGAGGCTTCATCGTGCGTTCTCTGTGTAGCGTGTGTGCGCGTGGGTTCTCTGTGTTGGGTCTGTTGCCGGCTTGCCGGTTATAATCTTGCATACATTGTAACCTTGCTAGTTATTGAATTCAAACTTTTGTTTTCTCTCTCTTGTGTTCTCGTGAGTTCCCTCTGCCTTGTCCGGTGAGCGTGTATTAGGTTTGGAGACTATACATGTTCAGGTCTTATTCGGCCAGTAACACTGTCGGCAATGAGCAGGCCTAGCCGGCGATACGCTCGCGTATCCCTCTCTCTCCCTTTTGGTCTCTTAAACCCCTCGGTCCAAGACCCCCGCGGTTCCGCCTTAGTTTCTCCCGCGTGAGCGGAACTACATGACATTAATATGTTGAACCCGACCTTAAGCAAGGCAGTAGAGGACTTGAAGATGAGGGGATTGGAGCTCGCCGAAACCATGGCGGCAGCGGTTGATCGAATAGTAAGCGCTCGTGAGGGCACAGGCACCCTCGATAGGGCCATTGAAGCAATTGTCGGCGCGATAGGCCGGTTCAATGGTAAGAATGCCACGAATTATTTGGTGGCCTACTGGGCCGAAATGCTGATTAGGGACATTCTGGAAGATAGGCAGTTTGCCGGTTTCCCTCGGGTGGCGATGCCAGGCATTCACACAGAGGTGCTTGAGGGACAAGCTGGATGTCGGACCTAGGCAGAGTTTGAAGGTTGGATCCTCGAGAAATACGGGCTCGATGACTCGCTTCGGCTATCAAAGTGAGAGTTCATGGAGTGGGTGGAGACCCCCGGTAAGGCGAGGAACATGTCTGCGCTCCTCCAAGGATTTGAAAAACGGTTCGTTTGGTTGTCGGCGCTAGACCGGACCGTGCTCGACACGACCCGGGTCTTGCTATTCGTCAAAGCGGTGGACGCATTGGACCCGGAGAAAGTGGGTCTCCTATTGGAGATGGACGATGGGCTCATGATAGACTGGGCCGTGGTAAAACAAGTCGGTAGTCGTTTCGACAAACAGCATGAATGGAGCGGCGAGGGATGGCCAGCAGCACAGCCGGTCCCAGCAAGGGAGTTCGAGGAGCCAACATCGGTAAGGAAAGATGAGACTCGAACTTGGCTGGAGTTGGGTGCAAGCCCATCCGACGCAAATGATGCGGGATCAGCTCTAGAAGAGCTGACACAAACGGTGCGGGATCTCCAGATCGGGTAGGCCCGGAGAGATAGCGACGAACAACCTCGTGACCGGAGGCCATTGGGAAGGCAACAGTGCATGTGGTGTGATGCGGTCGGTCACATTCGGAAGGAGTGCACGAATTTTGCAGGAGCACTCAGGACTAACGTGGTGTACCTCTGGAATGGGCGGCTACATGCGAGTGAGACTCGGAAAGCCCTAGAGTTCAATACCGAGCGCGACAAAATGAAGCGGTCAATGGAGGAAGCCGTGGCCCGACACCGAAAGGCCGGCCACTACTCTATGTCGGCGGGTATCTGGGTCGGGGGCATCGAGGGCCAGAAGGCGAAAGACTCCGGATTCTCGCAGCTAGTGCTAGAAGGTCACTCCGGGGTTTGGCTCAGGAAAGAGGAAGAGGACCGTGCGAAGCAGCGGATTCGGGGGGTCACCGGATGCGACGATCCGGTTGAAGAAAAGACTGGCTTCGTGGAAGCTGCATGCCAGAATTACGAGGTTCTAGTAGAAGACAAGCACGCGGGCAAGGCTAGAGGGGCGGGTGCCTCACAACGGTACGAGACCCGGTTCGGACCAAAGCCGAACGATGCCGCCAACACTAGCACCGATCCGGTTGAAGAAAAGACCGGCTTCGTGGAAGCCGCATGCCAGAACTGCGAGGTTCTGGTAGAAGACAAGTGTGCAGGAAAGGCTGGAGGGGCCGGTGCCTCACAACAGTATGAGACCCGTTTTGGACTGAAGCCGAACGATGCCGCCAACACCGTGCGAAGCAGCGGATTCGGGGGGTCACCGGATGCGACGATCCGGTTGAAGAAAAGACTGGCTTCGTGGAAGCTGCATGCCAGAATTGCGAGGTTCTGGTAGAAGACAAGCACGCGGGCAAGGCTAGAGGGGCGGGTGCCTCACAACGGTACGAGACCCGGTTCGGACCAAAGCCGAACGATGCCGCCAACACTAGCACCGATCCGGTTGAAGAAAAGACCGGCTTCGTGGAAGCCGCATGCCAGAACTGCGAGGTTCTGGTAGAAGACAAGTGTGCAGGAAAGGCTGGAGGGGCCGGTGCCTCACAACAGTATGAGACCCGTTTTGGACTGAAGCCGAACGATGCCGCCAACACTAGCACGCCGGATAAAAAGAAGCAGGCCAGTTTCCGGTTGAGCACCGAAATCGAGCGAACGATGGACCTACGAAAGGTGGAGCTGTCGTTACGGGAGGTACTCGGGATTGCCAAGAAGGAGTTCCATGACTCCATTGTAGACTTGGTAAAGCGTAAGCGGCTCTCAATGGAGCCGGAGCTAGAGAAGCCTGTGGAGGTGTGGACGACACGCCTAGAAGTTACGTCCCTAGAGGACAAGTTGGCGGACAACCACTATTCGAAGTTGCATTGGGCTAGAGCCACTACGGAGACCCCTGTTCGAATCGGGGACGTTCCGGAGCCGGTGGTGGCATTGAGACCATGGATCCGAAATCAACCTGATGTCCATGGATTTCTATAAGAATGGGAGATGACCGATCAACACCAAGCACAGGTGGAAGATACATGTGGTGAGGTGCGCTTCGGAGGAGCTGCATGGTGCATGCCCGAATGTACGCGTAAAGATCGGCAACATCGAGATAGATCAACACTTCTTTGTGCAGGACACATCCTCACACCCGGTGATACTCGGCGAACCGTACATTACGGCGGCACGCATGGAAACGAAGGTGCTTCACAACGGTTCGGCATACGCGCGCGTGAAGAGCCAGGACGGGCAGCGCTCCATTCAATTTCTGACAATGAGGCCGAATCATGAGCGTAACCGTGAGAGCCTCGGCGGTGATAGCTGAGGGGATTTTTAGAGAGGGCTATCAAGGCGTAGGGCCACGATAGTCCGGACACCCCTGAGAAACCCCACACATGTACCATAGATAGGAAATTGTGGTTCTTCGATAACGGAGGTTGTACTATAGCCGGCATCAGCGGTCAAGAAAAGAAGCGAGCTGAGGAGAGATTCAGGGCGTGCGGTGTCCACGACCCTAGCAAAGAGATTGGCGACACCATGGAGGTGGTCTCCTTCGATGACACCTTGGGGAAATTATGCGGTGTGGTCGAAGAAGGCTTTAGTGAAGACCGGATGATTCCGGTTAGCTAAGTGGAGATGTACAAAGTCATTGCGGTCGAGTCGGACCGAACAATTCGCGTGGATACAAGGTACAAGACTGTGGACCGGAAGGTGAGGCCAGTCGCGTCCGATCCAAGTTTGTGTCGCGATGAAAGGGGTCGCGTCCGATCCAAGTTTGTGGAATCCAGCTGGCATAGGACACCGGTTCACCGACATAACGCTACGGGAGCTCAAGGTTGATGGGGGTGGCTTTCTACTGCCGGTGGAGGAGGACCGGTTTTGGAGGATGCTCGGAAGGCACGGGAAGGCCTTCGCATTCTCACCGGAGGAGATTGGGTGCATAGACCCGACGATCGTAGAACCGATGGTGATATTTATGGTACCACATGTGTCGTGGAATCTCAAACCGATTCCAGTACCTAGAGCTCACATCCCGAAGTTGATGGAGCTGTTGAAACAGAAAGTGGAGATGGGCATCCTCGAGCTATTGAGTGCCCCGTACTCGAATTAGTGGTTCACTGTGCCAAAAAAGAACAACACGTTGCGCTTCATACATGACCTACAGTCGGTCAACAAGGTGACCATTCGAAACGCAGGTATCGGACCGACAATCGACGAGTTCGCGGAGGCCTTCGCCGGAAGGTCAATCTATTCAGTTGGTGATCTATATTCGGGGTATGACTAGTTCCAACTAGCCGTAGAGAGCAGGTATATCACGACAATGAGGACTCCTCTCGGCCTAGTACGGATGTGTACCTTGCCGCAGGGAGGGACCAACTCGGTGGTGCACTTGGTGAATGCAATGAACAAGGTACTGAGGGACTGCATCTCGAACATCACCATGTCATTCTTGGACGACATCCCAATCAAGGGATGTCCGGTGGGGAATACAGACGAATCGGTCAGGCCAGACGGATGCCGGAAATTCATCACGGACCACATCAACGACTACGAGAAGGTGTTACAAAGACTTGAGAGCACGCGGCTCACCTTCTCTAGAGAGAAGGCAACTTTCGGGTAGTCGGAGATCCTGGTAGCCAGGCACTTGTGTAGGCCTTATAGCCGGAAACCGTCTCCGGCGAAGGTGGAGGCCATCTCTGCGATGAAGGACGACTGCGGGTCGGTTACAGAGGTCCGGAGGTTCTTGGGGCCGTGTGCATAATATCACATATGGATTCCACACTACGCACACGTCACAAATCCACTGTACGGGCTCTCGAGAAAGGGGCATAATTTCGAATGGGGCAAGGAGCATACGGAATCGATCAGGAGACTCAAGGAGGTGCTTACTACGGAACCAGCTCTCCGAAAAGCGGTTTACGGCAAGGAGGTCCCAATCTATGTGAAGGGAACTGCATGCTCCCTATGCGCAACGCTTGGCCACAACCGAGCTTAGAATCCTACACAGAAAAACGGGAAATGAAAGCACGACACAAAGGTGAGAGAAGAGTGCACAGGATGTTTAACGTGGAAAACCCTGAGAGGGAAAAACCACGGGAGTCCACCGACTCCAAACTATCACTATATCACAATGATTACAACAGTGAGTTCATGGAGGCAACAACCTCGTGCTCACGATCTTCGCCATAGGCGGCGGTTACAACAGAGGCAACGACTTCTTCCTCTCTCTCTCTCTCTCTCTCTGTACACTGATACGCGCTCTCTAGTCTTGCGCCAACAAGAATGACCACCACGCTTTTCTCTGTTTGCCCTAAGTCATATTTATACTAATATGACTTTTCGACTATTTACAAATATAGCCCCGATGGACTCTCCAAAACATATTTACAAATATGTCCCTTCATCCGGTGAGCACTTCTCACCGGGCCTTCACCATCCGGCTCTTGACGGGTACTCCTCATCCGGTTCTCACCGGGTCCTCCGTAGCCGGGTACTCCTCATCCGGTTCTCACCGGGTCTTCCGTAGCTGGGTACTCCTCATCCGGTTCTCACCGGGTCTTCCGTAGCCGGGTACAACTCACTTCCCATTCGGAGAGACCTTTTTCCTAACAAACTCCCCCTTCACTCCAGCATGGGGTGTCTTACTAGTCGGATCCGCTTCTGGCATGCATCCAGCTTGTCGGGTATCAGTACTTTGTCCAGCATATCTGACCCGTTCTCGGCCGTGTGGATCTTCGTTAGCGAGAACTCTTGGTCATCTACTCTTTCCCAGATCCAGTGATACCTTCGCTGGATATGCTTCGTCCGGGAATGATAGGCCGCATTCTTAGCAAGGTGGATGGCACTTTGACTGTCGCAATAGAGTCGGTATTCTTCTTGCCGGATACCGAGCTCTCCGATGAAGTCCTTCATCCATAATATTTCCTTGCTGGCTTCCACAACCGCCATGTACTCCGCCTCCATGGTTGATAGCACAACCGTCTTTTGCAGCCTCGACTGCCACGAAACAACTCCCCCTGCATATGTCATTACATACCCGGATGTAGACCGGCTGGTATCCACATCAGCCAACATGTCTGAATCGGTAAAACCGTCAAGTTGAGGTTTACCGGAGCCGAATTGGAGACATATGTTGGAAGTGCCCTTCAAGAACCGGAGTATCCATTTGACTGCGTTCCAATGCTCCTTGTCGGGATTGCTCATAAACCGGCTCACCACTCCGACTGCGTATCCTATATCCGGTCGGGTCCACACCATTGCGTACATTAAGCTCCCGATGGCAGAGGCATATGGAACCTTCATCATATCATCCTTCTCTGCTTTCGTCTTCCGGCTTTGCTTACCGGATAACCTGCAGTTTGTTGGAAGTGTCGATCCGACCGGTTTCGCATCTGACATGTTGAACCGCTGAAGCACCTTTGTCACGTATTTCTCCTGTGACAGCCACAATTGCTTTGTTGGCCGGTTCCGGATGATATGCATCGCCAACATCTATCTTGCCAGACCCAAGTCTTTAATCGCGAAGGTTTGGTTGAGAGCCTTCTTCAGCATTTGTATTTTGGCTTGGTCCTGTCCGATGATCAACATGTCATCCACGTACAGAAGGAGTATCAGGAAGTTGCCTCCTTTGAACTTCTTCACAAACATTCAGTGATCGGCCTACGTCTTGTGGTACCCTTGATCGGTCATGAAGGAGTCGAACTTCCGGTACCATTGTCGGGGAGCCTGCTTCAGTCCGTACAGGCTCTTCTTCAACTAGCATACCAGGTGCTCCTTCCCTTTCTCCACAAATCCTTCCGGTTGCTACATGTAGATCTCCTCTTTGAGGTCACCGTGAAGGAATGTCGTCTTCACGTCCAGCTTCTCTACGTTGAGGTCCATGCTTGCCGCTATACTCAGCACCGTCTGGATGGAGGTCATCTTTACTACCGGGGCAAATATCTCGTCGAAGTCCACGCCCTTCTTCTACTGGAACCTCTTCACCACGATCCTGGCTTTGTATCTCGGGGGGTTGCCGCCATCTCCCGGTTTCAACTTGTACACACACTTATTTCGGAGTGCCCGCTTTTCTTTCGGCAACTCCACCAATTCGTACGTATGGTTCTCATGCAGGGAATCCATCTCATCCTGCATGGCACTTAACCATTTGCGGCTATGGGTGTCATCCTTTGCCTGTACGAAGCTTTCTAGCTCTCCCTCATCGGTCAGCAGCACATGGTCTGAATCCGGAAATCTTCGGGGGGCCCTTCTCTCTCGGAGAGGATATCTCTGTATTTGGCCTTCGGCAACCGGCTCCACTATTTGATCTTCATCTGAATCCGATTCGGGATCTTGGCCGGTTCCGGTTTCAGCTTCCTCTACTTCTTCTTCTGCCGGTTCGGTATCCTCACCGTAACCGGCTAGTTCCTCGTGTGCTAACCGGTCTCTTGTCGGTTGGGTCTGCTCATCGTAGAATCGATCCTTACCGGTCAACTCAGAGTTCATTATCTTCCTCTCCGACTCCCAGTCGGCGAGCGTCTTGTCCTGCATGAAGATAATATCTCGACTCCGGAATACCTTCTCGTCGACCAGGTCCTACACTCGGTAGCCGAACTCATCGTCGCCGTAACCGAAGAATATGCATGGCCGGGTCTTCGGATCTAGTTTTCCTCTCCGGTCCTTAGCTACATGCACATACGCCAGACACCCGAATACCTTCAGATGCTGGTAGGATACTTCCTTACCGGTCCATACTCTCTGTGGTGTGTCTCCGTCCAAGGGTACTGAGGGTGATCTGTTTATCACATATGTCGCCGTCGACAGTGCCTCAGCCAAAACTTCTTGGGTAGTTTTGCATGCGCCAGCATACTCCGGACCCTCTCCATTATGGTCTGGTTCATCCTCTCGGCCAGCCCGTTTAATTCCGGCGTCTTCGGCACGGTAAATTCGAGTCGGATTCCCTTCGAGCGACAGTACTCCTCGAACTACCCCCGGTATTCACCTCCGTTATCTACTCGAACCGCCTGCAGCTTCCGGCCGATTTCTCTTTCCACTCTCGCGTGGAGCTCTTTGAAGACGGATAACACCTGATCCTTCGTCTTCAACGGTGTGGCCCATAGCTTCCGGCTATGGTCATCTATGAACGTCACGAAGTACTATGATCTTGCATGTGACTTTGTGTCCACTTGACACACATCAGTATGCACCAGATCCAGTGGTGCATTACGTCTCATCTGTGGCCTTGGTCGGAAGGAGGTCCGGTTTTGCTTACCGTCCAGACAATCAGTGCACTTCTCCAAGTGCATGTTCTTCACTGGAATGAGGTTGTCGTCTGCAAGCCTCTTCATCCCCTTCTCGCTCATGTGACACAACCTTTTGTGCCACAGGTCACCGGCAGTGTTGGATGCCACGTTCATTTCCTCCGGACATAACCAGGCATTCATCAGGTACGCTCATGTGATACAGCCTTTTGTGCCACAGCTCACCGGCAGTGTCGGATGCCATGTTCATTTCCTCCGGACATAACCAGGCATTCTTTAGGTACAATGTGTTTACCTTCCAGGCCCGAGCCACAATCAGGCTCCCTTTGATGAACTTCATACCTTCATTCCCCATCCGGACACAGCCGTGATCACCGGTTGAGTAGGATGAGAAGCATTTCCGGTCCAGGGTAAGGTGGGACAACGCTCCGGAGTCGACCACCCAGGTCATCTCGTCGCCGGCAAGATTTAGCCCACTCTCCTCGGTGATGAGCATCAACTCTTCTTCACTTGCCGCGATTGTCGTCCTTCCCTTCCGGCCCAGCCCCCTCTGGTGTTTACCGTTCCGTTCCGGTGTCCACTTCGAATCGGTACCGTCGGTTTCCTTATCTTTTCAAAAATGCCGACAGTTCTTCTGGAAGTGTCCCGGCTTGCCGCAATAGAAACAAGTAGGCCTCCCCCTTGATCGGGATAGAAGTAATCAACGAGACATACTGCTTGCCGATCCTCAATATGGTTTCTGGATGCGCGACTCCGGATTTGGAAATGCTCAGGTGGATCGCGTACATTAAGTCCCTGGACCCAGAGATACTGTAGCCCTTGCTGGCCAGAGAATACTCGCCGAAGTATTTGATGAGCCGTTCGGAGGTAGGGTTGTCAATCGTATAGATGCCCCCCTCCGGAAGGCCTGTTAGTGCACGTGTCTTCTGTAGACACCTTGTGTTAGGCCATTGTCCGGCCCTAAGAGTTAACAATTGTTGAAGGTTGGATCTCTAGGTTGAAGTGCCATATATGAACACCAACCCAGAGCATCTACTTTCCCTTATTGTTTCGGACATTGAGCAGAATCAAGTTTCTTACTCTCAAATGCTATAGCATCGGTTGCAATCTAAAAAGGTTTTGATGGATCTGGTAAAAGAAGCGAAGGAGCCTTGCACACCTGGTCCTTGAGTTCCTTAAAGCTGAGCTCTAGTGAAGCATTCCATAACATAGGTTTTGTAGAGTTACGTTTTTGACCTTTTGGAATATTAGTAAATGACGACGTCAATTGAGAGTAATTGCGAGGAGACTTTTGCAAAAACTCGACAAAACTAAGGAATGATCAAACTTCTCGATTATTCTGAAGAGTAGCCTAAAGTTTGACTTTCTCGATGCGAGAAGGATCATATTCAACTTCTCTTTCGGTTATGAGATGTCCCAAGTAAGTAAGTGATCTCTTCAAGAGCTCGCATTTTGAGATATTCGCGTAGAATTGTTTCTCGTGCAACGATTGTAAAACAAAGCGGACATGTTCAACATGTTATTTCTAATGTATGTCTATAAAATAGAATATTATCCAAGAAAATAAATGCAAATTTTCCAAGTTGTTCTCGAAAAATGTCATTCATTTCTTGTTGAAATGCGGCCCGAGCATTGGTGAAACCAAAAGGCATGACCAAAAACTCATAATGACCATGGCGCGTACAAAATGTCGTTTTAGGAACATCTTCCTCACTTATACGAATTTGATGGTAGCCCATACGAGGATCAAGTTTCGTAAAATATCGAGCTCCTTGGAGATGGCCAATTAGATTGTTAGTTCGAGGCAATGGATATGAATTCTTCATCGTAACTTTATTCAAGCGTCCATAATTAATAGACATACGCCAGGTGCCCTCTTTCTTTTTTACCAAGAGAATAGGTCCACCCCACGGAGATTTACTATAACATATATAACCCATTCGTAAATAGTCATTGAGTTCCTTAGATACCTCATCCGCTTCGCCAGATCCAAGATCTATACGATGGTCTATATTATGTTTAGGAGGTAACCCATGTGGTAGTTCACTTGAAAAAACATCAGGAAAATCATTTTTGATTTCATTGAGTTGTTGTTATAATATGATAAATGACCCGAGACACTATTGATATTACAAACATGAATGTTCGAATCAAGTACACAATAAAATAAAGAAGAACAAGATATCTCGGATATTGATGGAGAGGAAACAATCGAAAGAGATTGTTTTTTGACACATTGAATAAAGTGAGTACAATCATTCAATACAAAAATAATTGAATGGTGAACCTAATCAATAGATAAAGAAGAGTTTTTATTATAAAACCAGAGATAAGCCAGTATTACATCAGTGGTACAAAGATTCATGTTGAGCGAGCAAGCTCAACCGGATCCGGATCGGCTGAATAAGCCTGAGCCGGATCGGTATCCAGATGGTATCCGGAAACAACCGGCCGGATCGGGGAGCCGGATTCGAGCAGGAATCGGAGGCCTGGTAGTAGCCGAGACTACTAGGTAATCATTGTCTTGTAGTCAGTGCCATTCACACGTAGGAATATTGAAGTACCTGTCAGTACTTCTGTGAGTCCTTTATGGACTTATATAAATAGTGTTCTTTAGCACGTTGTATGTATAGAGTTTTAGAGTTATTTTTGAATATAGTGTATGTTCTGCTCTCTCTGTCTCTTTTGGATATACTCTCTGTGTTAAGCTTCTCCATTAAAACCTTCATCTCATTTTCTGTTGCTATCTGGCTGAGCCAGTTTTGTTTGACGCTTCCACACATTAACATTTTCAAGGTATCAAAGCGCGAGGGTTGAGAACCTCTGCAGTCGACGCTTGCTTTCGTAGACAAACCCTAGAACCCGGCAATAACAGACAGAGAGAAGACATGGACAGAGGAATGGCGAGTTCACTACCCACAAAGAAGCTCGACTGGAGCAACTACGTGTCCTGGTCATATAAAATGCACTAGTATCTCTCTTGATAATAGTTTCACAGAAGTCCTTGCACTTTATCTTCTTTGGTTATCCTTGCACAATGTTTGATGTGAGCATTATGGATTATTCCTATATCACTAAAGATAAGTCAAAAATATAATGCGAACAACACATTACACCTTTCCTATGGACTTTGAAGCAATCATCTGTGGGCGATGTCTCCAAATCCTCATGGATAAGATTATTGAAAAGTTGATAAAAGTTTATGTTAATGACAAATTTTCGATAACATAATGTGGTATCTTCTCAGGATGTATCTCTATTGAAATATATCACGCAAAATCCATGTCTAAACGTACTAATTCACCATTAGGTCGATAGTATGCAACAAAATTATAAATTATAGTCAAGTTTCATGAGCTAATCATATACTTTCAAATGGGCAAGAGTTTTGTATGGCACGAATATTATATTCCATAGTTTTAGTATCCTACTCATAGAATCTAAAATATCCAATACACCTTCAAACAAAGTAAAGAATGAAATCGAAATTGACTCTAAATCTCTTCATCAAATAAGAAACCAAAAATCATTTCAATGAGCATAAAAGTAGATTAATGTTTAATTCTTCAATACTTTGTACTAATGTATCAAGAATATCATCATGTAATCTATAAACAAAAAATCTAGTAGTATTCAACTCTAGCTAAAGGCCACTCAACTACATTGTTTCCCAATATATGGCTATAAAAAGTGCATAATATAATTCATATATTGGGAAACAATATAATTCATATCTTGGGAAATAATTTATTTGTTAGGTGTACTTAGAATAAAGAAACTCTTATTATTTATATGACTACTTAAAATAAAGAACATTGGAAGTAGAAACGATTCAATTAGTGAATGTTTGGCATTCCAATGTTTTCTATTTAATAGGAGGCTCTTTTTCCTCGAAGGATAGACTCCAGTTTTGGGAGTTAGTAATACTTATTGAACTTCTATAATTATTATTTTGATTAAACAATGTTTTTCTATTAATTTGTGTTGGTGGTGGTAACACTTGGTATCAGAGCGTGTACTAAGATCTACGGCCAATAGATTCAAAACAAATCCATACAATGAAGCAATCAATAGTTCAATTTCTTTGAGAAAGTCAAGGTAATCACAAAGATAGAGCTCTTTTCTTTCTACAATCAAGTTAATTGATGGCAGGGAGAAGACGAAGAAAAGGATTCAATTTGCCCAGCAAACCACACAAGACAGAGGTCTGGAAGATGGGAGGGAAGCGGAGAATGGGAGGAATCCGTTAGAATATCAAAGATAGCCAAGACAAGAAGAAGGTTTGGTTCTGCAAATGATAGAGACCATGGGAAGGAGTCACATGGAAGGTAGGGCAAGGAGATTGGAGGAATAGGTGTCGAGGATGGAATTGGGCAACATGGATAACTGTCGTAGCAATTGGGGGTCATTCAAGCCTCTCAAGCCTAGAATGTACTCAGGGGAGAGGAATTTAGTAGTACTCACAAGGTAGATCAGGGAGACCAAACTGTTTCTTGTTTGAAGCCATGTAGAACCTGATTTGTGAGTAATGGTCTCAACAAGTTTCTTGGATGGGCCAACAAAACATTGGTACATGTCCGGAGAAAGTGTGTTCAAATTCAAACGGGAGTTGCACCATTACTTCATTCCATAAAATGAACACCTACGCATCATGGATGAGTGGAAGATATTAAAGTAGGGGGATGGGTAACTTACCTTATATGCAGAAAAATACCGACAGGTGACATTGTACTTGCCACATCTCCATCAAATTACCAAGCTTCATGGTTTGCTATGTGGATTAAAGCCATGAGGATCACAAAGAGGATAGGTGACATTGATGGAATTTCCCGACTATTCTAACAAAAATCGAGGCATGCTTAAAAATCGAAATTGGTCAGCAACCACTAGCTCAAATGGAAGAGGAGTTGCTCATGGGAACCATCTCGAACGAGTTGGAAAGGTAATATAGGATGCCGAGCATCATTGTTAAGCAATACCACCACATCACCGTGTGCCCCAATGGTGAGAAGAGGTTGTTTCAAGTGTGGAGTACCACACTTAGTGTCTGAATGCCTACGAAGAAACAATTTCCAATGAGGGTGGTCACTTCCCAACTCAACCTTCCAAAAACAGAGGAGGGGGTAAGTCTGAAATGGATGTCATTGTAGCACAATGAGGATGCCAAAGATAAAGGAAGAAACCATCGTGCGTGTAGTTGCTATCACAACACAACACTTGTCTCACAATCAAACTCAACAATACAAGTAATTTATTTCTCAACGTAAAAATTAACAAGCAAAGTTGAAAAGACATGGTGGATAATGGGGAACCCATAATTTTATCATGTCTATGTGTGTCAAGAGGTGGGGATTGGAGCAACAAACATTAACCAATTTGGCTATCAACTTTGTGTAGGAGTCCACAAATACATGTGCATTAGTAGCTGATATCTTGGTAGAAGCAAAGGAATGGAAGGGATGAACATCGTTCTTTGTAGTAGACATGGATGGCTTCGAGGCAAGTTTGGGCCTGGAATGGATCGAAAAATTTGTTATTTACTAGTTTAACAAAAAAAGTGGATAAAATTTTATTGCATAACAATAACAAAAAAGTAGGTGTCATTGAGAGTATGCACAAGAAGCACGAGGAGGTTACAAATCCCAACACAAACGCAAAAGCAACATCCATGGTAGCAAGGCTATGCACTGTAAAGGTGGCAAGTAGAGCTTTGAGGAAGCACGGTCAACTTTTTCTCTGTAAGGCCCTACTCACAAAGCCACTAACGACAAGAATTAAGGTACAACTAGGTGAAGAGTCAAGACAACATCAAGAAAATAACCACATGAGTTCAATGACATGCTAACAGGGGAATTATCAAAAGTGCAGCCACCACAAAGAGCAATCGACCATAAATTCAGATTGTGCCACAGAGCATACCACCTACCAAAGTACCATATTGCATGACTGTTGCTCAATTAGAAGAACTCAAATGTTAATTGTAGGAGTTGAAAGCATGTGGGCTTATTCAAGGCCAGGCAACTCACCTTATGGTGCACCCATAATTTTGCGTGGCCACGAAAGAAGACACACTATGTATGTGTATGGATTACAATAAAAAGCAACTATCTATTACCTTTGCTACTCGACTTACCTGATTAGTTACAAGGAGCCCAATATTTTTCTCACATTGATTTACGATTTGAATATCATCAAATCTGAATAGCCATAGAAGACATTCAGAATCTTGTGTTCAGAACTAGATACATAAGTTTTGAGTGGCTTGTGATGATTGTTGTCTTCACCTGATCACCAGGAACCTTTTGTAGACATGGGAATGAAATATTTCAAGATTATTTGGATAAATTTGTTATCATTTATATTAACAATATGTTGATATTTAATAATTCTTTGGAAGAGCACATGCAACATGTCGCCTAGGTTCTACAAAGATTATGGGAGCGCCAGTCGTACACCGAGCCCGAGAAATGTGAATTTGCTCTAGGTGAGCAAGAGTTTCTTGGATTTTGAGTGGGAAGGGATGGGCTGAAGATGGATCCTGCCAAGGTGGAAATAGTTCAGAAATAGCCACAACCCACCAAAATCATTGAGGTACAACAATTCATTGGTTTTGTATAGTACATTAGGAAGTTTATTAAAAATTTTAGTGCAATTGAAACTACACTCACAAATCTTATGAGAGGCTCACAAGTGTTTAAGTGCTCAAAAATAGAGCAACATGCTTTTGACTAATTGAAGGAGGTAGTGTGTTCTCAGCCAGTGTTGAAACTACTAAATTCCATTGGGCCTTTCGAAATTCATATTGATGCATCAGATTATGCTTATGGGGCGGTTCTTATGCAGGATGGTCATCCAATTGCGTATGAGTCAAAAGTATGTTCAGAAATAGAAAGTAGATGGCCTACCCACAAGAAAGAAATACTCACCATAGTATAGGCACTATGGAAGCCGAGACATTATGTGCAAGATAAATTCAAAAAGGTAGTGATACATAAGATATTCTTGCAATACTTTCAATCACAAGACTGTCAGCAAAACATATACGGTGGGAGGACATGTTGGCAAAGTTTGATCTAAAAATTGTGCATAAGAAGGGGAAGTTGCACACGCTACTGGATGCATTGAGTAGACTGCCACAAATTCATCACATTTTCTTCATCACGGTTCATGGATGGATTCAAGAATTTCAGCAAGCTCAAGAAAATGAAGCAACAATATGACAATTTATAGATGAAGTGGGAAGTGGACAAACTGCTCACGGATTATTTAGGTTGCATGACGAGCTATTATGGAGTGAAGATAAGGTGGTGATTCCTAATAATATACACCTAATGGCCAAAATATTGTGTGAAGTCCATAATTGCCATGTGGTTTGGCATGGAGGACAAAAACAAACATTAAGGGCCACTAAAGAGTATTTCATGTGGACTAAAATGGAGAAGGAAATTATTGAGTATACACCCTCATTCAGAGTCTGTCAACCAATGCAGGCAAGAGGAGGCAAAGCATTCGGTCTACTACAACAAATGCGGATTCTGTCTCGCCCATGGGATGTAATTAGTATGGACTTTATTATTGATTTGCCTCCCTCCAAAGGATACAATACTTTGATGGTGGTCGTGCTCTACCTAGATTAAAGAAACGGTTCTGACTGTTATCATTGCTTAAAATAAAGAACCTTGGAAGTACAAACGATTCAATTACTAAAGGTTTGACATTCCAATGATTCCTATTTGTTTTCTTCGAACAATAGACTCTAGTTTTGGGAGTTACTAGTACTTATTAAATTGTTTTTCTATTAATTTGTGTTGATGGTGGACTAGTCGTAATAAAAGGTATGTAGTATTAAATTTATTTTTGAAGAAATTTTCTTGTGTGAGTTAGTAAGGTTTTGGTACTCACAAGTTCTTGCATCCATTTAAGTTTGTGTGCGAGTACATTAAATTTTATCATAGGATTTTAATAAGAATACTATAGGAAATAAATATTCTTTATATCCCTTTGAATCAAATTTTGAGCCCACAAAATTCTCACATGGAGTCCTAAAGGCCATTTTGTCCAAAACAATTAGTTTCTGATTAATTAGGTGTCTCTTATAAATTGGTGACACTTCAAAGATGAGATAAAAAATTAAGGAAGTGAATTATAAGCATTAGCAAAATAACATGGGAAAGTGAAAAAAATCACTTTCTCTTAATAATGATACATATGATTTGGGAGCAATTAGAAAAACATGGAGGGTAAACCATAACTTAGCTTAGATGAATTAGGAACACATGTAGTCGTAGGTGGAAATGCATGAAAAAAAGATGGAAATTTAGTATGGGCGTTGGCCAATATAGTTTCCAGGGGGGTCGTAGTTGCATATGATGTATGTTGCAAGTGGGTTGGATGTGCATTTATGAGCGACGCATCCAACACGTTGTGTCTTGGCCCACACCACTTGTGTATAGTGGCCGCATTGTTGGCCAGTTGCACAAGTGTTGGTCTTGTAGTTGTAGTATCGCTTCTCAGATATCCAATCTGTCAAGGCTTGATTAGGTGTTGCTAGGGCGCGGGTGGTAGTCCAATACCAATACAAGTTCTCTCCATAAGGACCGTTGGAATGGCGTAATGCACCAGCACAACCAGCTTGGGGTTTATCTTGGCTTATGGCATATTTGTTGGCATAGTCTTCCAATGTTTTGCTCCAAACTAGAAGTGGAATGCCCAATTTTTGCCTCTCCACATTATGTGCACTTAGAAATTGATTTTGTTGTGTTTGCGCTATGCAACCAACAAAACAACTTATCAACACTAATAGAATAGTAAAAGGTGCATAATTAATATGTTGATTTTTCATTATATGTGGTGGTTGCTAAGTATTGGACAAAAGGTAGTAATATTAACTTCCCCTCGTTATGCGTGTTTGTGCTTCTACTATGATATATACCTATACCTATACCTATATATATATTGAGAGAGAGAGAGATACTGATAGATAATAATGTCAAGGATAGAAATATGCCTATCAAAGTCAAGGCTATCCTCCATCCTCCATGTGATACAATTCAACGTTGTAGCCTAAATTATACGTTATTGTCAAATATAATAAAATGCATGTCTAATGTATTAAAATATAGGTTGGAAAATATGCGCATCTACGCATATTCGCTAATATAATAAGCCAAGGGACCATGTCTTCCAATTAGGGATTAATATTAAATTTGAGTCGGTGTTGTCATGTGTTTATAATATTCAATGATATTGGACTATAATTATCCCAATTGTAGTCTCTTCAAAACAAAAATAGACTCTACATATGTAGAAAATAATTAGACGATAAATATTGTATAGTTTCAATGAGAGTAATGTGAATCATATTGGCCCCTTACTTCTTTCAAGTTAGCCCAACCCTCTATACTTAGCAAATGGGCCCCTCAATCTTAGGGTGCAAATCCTTTGTGTTTGTTTACTTACATGGCAATCATGGTTTCAGGGGGTGCCCCCCCAATCAATAGCACACAACTCTTTTGGCAACAAAGAGAACGTTCTCAACACATTGTGGTTCTCTACCGTTTGTAATTGCATGAAAATCTCTTTTGCTAACAAAACTTTCATAGAATTGAAAATTTCAATTAGGGATTATTATTAATTCTCCTAGGATTATTGCATGGGGTCCTCAACCTTAACGTGTAGATCCTTTTTGTTTGTCTACCTATAGGCCAATCAAGGTTTCAAGGCGGTGCCCCCTCTTAATGAAATTGCTCACGACTCCTTTGGTAATGAAGAGAACGTTCCCAACATGGCATACTTCTACACCATTTGTGAAGAGCTTGAGAATATGTTTTGTTTACAAAACGTTCATAAACTCTAAATTTTCAATTGAGAATTACTATCAATCTCTTTATGATTAGCACATGGGGTCAACCTTAGGGTGTGGATCCTCTCTACTTGTCTATCCAAAGGGCAATCATGGTTTCAAGGAGGTATGTCCCCTTAAACAAATGGCACATGGCAGCTTAGGCCCTTAAACAAACCCTAAACCCTAAACTAGAAGAATATTTTCAATGCATCCTAGTTCTCCACCATTTATCAAGTGCTTGAAAATCTCTTTTGGCAAAAATAATTTAATCAGGGATTGTTATAACTTTAAAGATAGTATGACAATAATGTGGTAATGTGGTTCAAAGAGGTATCATGCTCACTTTGTATCTCGAATCTCTTTCAAAGAGAGACAAACGTTAGATATTATTAATCATGCAAAACTCTTTTGCGAGAGTTCAAGAAGACTAGCAATAAATTTATTTTTCTTGAGTTTTTTATCATAACCTAGGCTCTAGATGTAAAGCATGGGGTCTCCATCCTTAGGGCGTGTTTGTTTACTCATAGGGTAGTCATAGGTTGAGGGATACCTTCCCTCGATGACAACCACAAATGCTTCATTATTCTCACAATTGCTCTTCTAATTACAAGAGCCTTTAATATACATTCAAACTCTCTATTATCTACATATATTTTGTTAACAAAGATATAATAGACTTGAAAGTATACCTTAAGTATTCCAACTACCGACATGTTAATAAACATATAATAAGCTCATGATGTTGAAACACGCTCTTCACCCCATTGTCAACTTCGTTGGAATTTAGGAAATAATTTTAAAAGATAATTGCATCTAATTTGGTTAGGGTGTCTGTTCTGAGCAAAAGGAATTGGTGTTGGGGCTTTGGCTTAGGGTGGGAGTCCATTTTTAATTTCTTATATATAGGTTTCTATGTTAGTCATTATTGTCTAAGTGAAATAAGGTAGCTCAAGATTGAAATGTTCTATCCACCAAATGTTTTAACTTTTAATATGTTCAATTTTGGGATGGCTCTTAGAGCAATTTTGGATATATGCAAATTGAAGGGTGACCTTCGTAGATTTGTGAAGTTGGAGATAGAAAGATTTCAGTAAACTGTTGTTCCCACGTTCACTAAAGGGAACTCAAAGCCCAATGTATTTAAAGCTTTCTATTAACGGCCGAGTTGGAACTACTAACCCCCATGTTGGTTTTTTCCTATGCACCTTCCACCCTCCCTCTGTTGAAGGATTGAGGATTGGGCTTATGCTAGCCGACGATGATTGTCATTAGTCTATAACTCTAGGTACCTAATTACATTAAATAGAAAGTATGTCAAGTGGATATGTACCTAGTCTCATATTCTTGAACTCGGATGGGGGATGATTCCCCGATTTATACATAAGCCACCTTGTATAGTCTTTCTGTAAAAATCTGTCTTAACTAATGGGAAAGTAGTTCTTGTTTTGGGAAAATTCTTAATTGATAGTCCCACATATGCATGGTTAGAGGCTAAAGCTATTCGTACTTGACTTATAGTGCACACACACATCACCTTAATATAAATCAAAGTATAGATATTCATTCAATACTTTGAGTTCTTCTATGTGTCCCCAAGATGCTCATGGGCACCAATAATATGTTACCTTTCAAATCTTTCTATTATTTCATGTGGCTAATAATTGAACCACATGCATGGAACATCCTTAATTGTTAGCCCCCATATGCATGGTTAGAGGCTAAAGCTATTCGTAGTCAACTTATTGTGCACACAAAAGTTTTCTAATACATAGAATATTTTATTCAATACTTGAAGTATTTTCTAGAAGCACCAAATCATTTGTTTTAACAAACACATGAAAATCTCATTCTGAACTATAACTTCTTCATTGTCACATTTTTTAAGCTCATCAACTATAATTCCAATTCATCAATACATAACCAAGGAGTGTTGATGAGGGTGTTCATTCTTACCGGGCAAAACTAGTTCTAGTTAGAAAATATTCCCATATGCACACACACATCACCTTAATATAAGTCAAAGTTGAGATATTCACTTGGTACTTTGGGTTCTTTTATGTGTCCCCAAGATGCTTATGGGCACCAATAGGCAAAATGGTTGATATGGAAGGTAAACTTCCAACCCAATAGGTAATGTTAGAACTTTGTTACGTTATAGATCATGTCGATAGCCTCACGTTCGGTTGTCGAATAATTCCGTTCGACCGTTGATAATTTCCCACTTGCATAATACACTGGCCTATACCAGTTCGGTTCCGACCATTGCATTAGTGTACTGCCGATTGCAATATCTGAAGTGTCGACAAAAACATGAAAATTCTTAGCCCAATTAGGTGGTTGTATGATGGGTGCTTTTGTGAGAATTTTCTTTAGACAGTCGTACGCGTCCTATTCGGCTGTCAACCATTGAAATGGTGTTTCGTGTACAATTGCATGTAAGGGTGTTGCGACATTGGCCAAATAGTGAATCATCCGGCTGTGCCATCGAATCTGGCCTAGGAATCTGCTGAGAGCATTAGGATTTGTCGGCGGTGGCGCCTTCATTATGGCTTTAACTTTGTCGGGGTCGATGGCAATTCCGTCCCGACTAACAATATGACCAAGCAACATACCCTTGTTACACCGAATACACATTTAGCCAGATTTAAACCTAGTCGGCCTTGTCGACACCTATCCATGCATAATCGGAGGTGTTCGAAATGGCTAGCTCGGCGACTGTATACCGCGAAATCATCTAAAAATACTTGCATGAATGCTGATATGTAATCAACGAAAATCTCCATGATTACTCTTTGGAATGTAGCCAGAGCTATTTTTAGTTTGTACATCATGATGACAGTAACAACGGCTCCCATTCAGTGACAAAAGTTGTTTTCTCTTGTTCGTCAAGATGCATTCAAACCTGTTTATAACCACTGAACCCATCAAGAAAACTATAAATTTCATGACCAACCACCACATTAAGGATGCCATTAGTAAAGGTAATAGAAATGCATCCATTACTAGTTGTTCTTGTATCTTCTCTTCATATAATATACCATTTGTTATCATCATTCTCTTTGTCTCTCGGTGTCGTGTGAATCTTCTCACACTATGTAAAATAAAATAAAATAATAAATAATAAAATAAGTACTTTATATTAGCTTAATGGCATGTTATAGAAGATGGATGTTTTAGAAGATAGGGAAAATAGAAGTATTATTTATCCCACATAGATAGTAAACTTACGGCCCTAGCTATATAAGCACATTGGGATCCCTCATTTTTCATTTGTGCTAAGAACACTTTGGGCACTTTGTCTTGATGGATGAAGGTGGCTAAGTTCCCAAAAACTAGAAACCGGCCAGTAAGCGATCTAGAACCAGCCCGTAAGCAAAACTAAAAACTCGCCGATAAGCAAAACCGAAAACTAGCTGGTAAGCAATCTGGAAGGCCCGGTAAGAAAAAACGGAACCGGGCCGGTAAGCTAAACCGGAAATCGGCCGGTAAGCAAACTGGAACCGGCCGGGAAGCAACCCGGAACTTGCCGTTAAGCAACCCGGAACCGGGCCGGTAAGCAAATTTGGAACTGGCCAGGTAAGCAAAACTAGAAATTGGTTGGTAAGCAAAAGCGGAAACCCGCCAGTAAGCAAATCGGAACCGGTAGCAGAGCTGGCGAGGCGGCGGCAATCGGCGACAGAACGGAACCGGCGACCGAACGAGGTTGTACGCAAACCGAACGGATAAAAGGATCATGTGGCTAATTAAAGTGAAGTGAAGGGAACTAAAGTAAAGGTCATGTGGATCGTCGCATGCAACTAAAAGAAAAAGCTATGCAACTAAAAGTAGAGGCCATGCAACAAAAAGTGGACATGCAATGATCAACGGAGAACTCCATATATATATATATATATATATTTCCTACACGGATTCTCTCTCCATTATTATTCTTTTCCTTCTCAGTTCCCTTATCTTATCGAAGCCATAACACTCATAAACCCTAAATTTCCTTACGGAAATCATAAACCCTAATTTTCCTTACGGAAGCCATAAACCCTTAATTTCTCTACGGAAGCCATAAACCCTAAATTTCCTTACGGAAGTCACAAACCCTAATTTTCCCTACGGAAGCCATAAACCCTAAATTTCCTTACGGAAGTCACAAACCCTAATTTTCCCTACGAAAGCCATATCTCTCAAAACCCCTAATTTTCCTTTTCTATTAATCTTAGTTTACCTAAAACTTCTAAATCCCAATCTTGGGACATATTGTAATTTCTTTCCCTTTATTAATGAAATTTGTGAATCTTTCTCATTTTCCATTAATTGTTTAATATAAGCATACGAATTTGATATCTTCCGGTCGGAGGCCCCGGGGTCTTGCCTCAAAGTTCACGTGTTCTCGTCGTATTTTCGCGACATCGGTCTCCTTCTCTCGTGAGTTCCTCTTAGTACTAATCCTCCGATTACATTCCTCCTCTATCTCTAGTACTAATTCCCTCTCTATCTTTAGTACTATTCCTGGTAGGTAACATTCTTTGCAGGGGGGGATGACACTTTGGTTGTCACAATAGAGTTAGAATTCATTTTGCCAAATTCCTAGCTCACCGATAAAATCCTTCATCCAGATTATCTCCTTGTCGGCTTCTACAACTGTCATATACTCAGCTTCCATGGTCGACAATGCCACAACCTTCTGCAGCCTCGACTGCCACGAGACAACTCTCCCTCCACAAGGCATACCATACCCAGACATAGACCGACTGGTATCTACATTAGCCGACATGTCTGAGTTGTTAAAACCTTCTAACATGGGGTTACTTGAGCCGAATCGGAGACACATGCTCGAGGTGCCTCTTACATACCGAAGTATCCACTTAATTGCTGCCCATTGTTGTCTTCCTAGATTGCTCATGAAGCGGTTGATGACTCCGACTACGTATCCAATGTCCGGCCTGGTACATACCATCACGTACATTAGGCTTCCGACTGTTGAGGCATAAGGCACCTTCATCATCTTAGCTTTCTCTATCTTCATCTTTGGACATTGTGTTGCAGATAGTTTGTTGTTCGTCGGGAGTGTCGAACTGACTAGCTTCGTGCTTTCCATGCCGAATCTTTGGAGCACCTTTGTCACATACTTTTCCTGTGCCAACCACAAGAAATTCTTTGACTGATCCCGGACAATGTGCATCCTCAGGATTTGCCTTGTCGGGCCCATATCCTTCATTGAGAATGCCATGCTCAAAGGGCTTCTTAGGAATTTGAATCTTGAAACCCGGGCCAGTCTTCAGGGAATTTCTCCGATAAATGACAAACCATAAAGAATGGTTCTCCTCTCTCGAAAAGCCGAAGAAGCCGAGGGTGGTCGAAACTGGATACAACACCCCACATCCCATCAAGCACATCGGGGATGTCCTATTGAGACATGTTGGTCAGAAGGGAAACATGAGGACCATCTTGCATGCACCGACAATAACCAAGAACTTGGTGTCAGTCGGCCAAATCGTAGATCAAGGAATGCAGGTCCAATTCACTCACCACTGATGCTTCATCGAGGAGGAAGGTCAAATCATCACGCCAGGGCGCTCGGATGGAAGAATGTTCATCCTTGAAACCAATGATGTTGGCATCGCTATGTTCACCAAAGGTAAAAAGGTCGAGTTGGACATCGACCTGTGGCATAAGCGGATAAGCCAGATTAACTTCCGGAAGTTTCAAAACATGTTTCCCGACTGCCGAAGTTCAGTGGCCAGAAAGGCCAAAAATGGGAAGCTTGCGAGCTCGATAAGCAACATCAGCTTCCATTCCGCAACATGAAGAATCGGAGCCGGAATCAACTCGATCTTATCCATTCAAATGTGTGGACCGACACAAAATGTGAACATCGGCGGGGGTCGATATTTCGTCTCCTTCATCGACGATTTCAGCGGTCATACTTGGATCTACCTAATCAGAGAAGAAGAGCGAAGTCTTCTCGTGCTTCCGGGACATAAAGAATAATGTAGAACAAGAAACTGGAAGGAAGATAAGGTGTTTGAGATCGGATGGCAGAAAAGAGTACTTTTCCGGCTAGTTCATTAGTTATCTACAAACCAAGGGAATTTTCCGGGAGTTCTCTTGTAGGTACATGCCAGAGCTGAACGTTGTGGCCGAACATTGGAATCGAACGTTAGTAGAAGCGGCAAGGGAGATGCTGCAGGAGAAGAGCATACCCCGGATTTATTGGGCCCAAGAAATTTGGACATCCGTCTACATTCAAAATTGGATATTTGCCTTAGCGAGAAAGGTGTCGCTGCACGAATTGTACTTCGAGTGGAAGCCGAATTTGGTGCACCTATGGGTATTCGACAACATTGCATATGTGCAGTTGTTGTATGAGAAACGAAAGAAACTCGATGCAAAATCCGAGAAGTGCATCTTGGTTGGCTAGTCCGACAAGCAGAAGGGGTATAAGTGCTACAACCCCCGTTTGAGCAAAGTCCAAGTTAGCCCTAATGTTGTTTTCGACGAATCTACATCATGGTACTTCTCATCATCTGAACCCGAGCCGACTATTGTAGACGAAGCAACGAATTCTGGAACAGGGGGAAGCATAGCAGAATCAGAACAACCGGATATTCTAACTTCTCTTCGGATCAATGGTCCAAATCCGAACTGGTTGAGCTGAAGCGGCCAACCGGATGATGAGCCAGTGAGTAGTGAAGACTGGTTGAGCTGAAGCATAAGGAACCGAGGAGATGGTTCACATGCAAAGAGCAAGGGAAGAAGAAGATGTCAGAATACGGTACCGGCATAGATAAGTCGGATCGGAGCGGATCTGACTACGGAAGGAACAAAGATGGACCTTCGGAAATGAAGTCTACATCTACCTAGAGGGCCAACAATTCGGTGAACTAGGGATTGCGTTGATCCACTTGCCAAAAGCACCCCGTATTTTGATACGGATACAACGAGTATATGGCACATCATTATGCATACATGGTGAAGGTGGCAGTTGTGCGTGAGCTCGACAGCTATGGAGAAGCGACCAAGGATCCGAACTGGCAAAAGGCCATGGGGAAGACATGCACGCGCTCACGAAATATGAGACGTGGGACTTGGTGGACATACCAAAAGGAGTGAAGTTGATCGATTTCCGGTGGGTGTATAAAGTCAAATACAATGTTGACGGCTCCATCAATTGGTACAAGGCCCGGTTAGTGGCGACGGGCTATGCGTAGCAGCACGGAATTGATTATGACAAGACTTTCACGCCAGTCACGAAGATGATGATTGTCTGTGTCCTTCTTGTGGTGGCAATGGCGAAGGGGTGGCATCTACATCAAATGGATGTGAAAAATGCGTTCCTACAAGGTGATCTTGAGGAATAGGTGTATATGGTCTAGCCTCCCTGAACGGACGGAGTAAATGAACACATTGGTTGTTTGCCTACTAACGAATGCCCTTTACGGACTAAAGCAAGCCCAATGTGCCTGGAATGTGAAGATCATGCAACAATTGCGTCAGATTGGGTTTGCCGCGTCGAAATTGGACTTTTCACTCTTCCTCCAGTAGGGTCAGAATGGGCAATGAGCCTTTTCCTTTGTGTGGATGATCTTGTCATCGCCGGTGCCGGCCTAGAAGAAATCAACCGCGTCAAGTCTGAAATTGCGGCATCATTCAAAATCAAGGACCTCAAGGACCTTCATTATTTCCTCAGGATCCAAATGATCCGCACCCCAAAAGGCATACTAGTTAGCCAACGCCATTATGTATTGAGTGTGCTCTTCAAAATCAGTATGACGGAATGCAAGTCCGTCTCCAGTTCTCTAGAAAGGAATGTGAAGCTTCGCCCCTACTCCGGAATGACATGCGACCCGAAAAGTTTCCGACAGATACTAGGAAGCCTCATATATCTAACCATCACCCTGACGGACCTGAGCTATCCAGTCAGACTAATCAATCAATTCATGGCGCATCAGTCTTTGGAGCACCTTCAGTGCACTCACGGAATACTCTGGTATGTTAGCATCAACGCTTGTTGGCTATATCGATGCCGATTGGGCCGGAAACGTCGGTGATCCAAGGTCCACATCCGGATTCGCGTTTTCATTTGGAAGTGTCGCGATTTCCTGGAGCAATAAGAAGTAGCCGATAGTTGCATTGTCGGGTACCTAGGTCAAGTACCATGGGGCGGTTATCACTACGTGCGAAGCCATATGGCTCAAGAGACTCCTAAAGGATCTGAAGATGGAGGTGCGTGATCCGACAACGATTCATTGTGACAACCTCAGCACCATCTAGTTGGTGAAGAACCTCGTTTTCTATGCCCGGACCAAGAACATTGAGGCACCTTACCATTTTGTCTGTGAGCGTGTTCTCTCTGGGGAAGTTGAACTGGTAAAAGTTCCAATGGATCGGCAGGTGATTGATATATTCAACAAACCATTAGACTTAGACAAGTTGCGATAATTTTTGGGCATGCTTGGTATGTAGCGCCTCGATGTGCCGAAATTGAGGGGGAGGAATGAAAGGACAATTGAAAAAGAAGATGTCCGGAAAGCTGAATCAGATACCGATTTCAATTTCGGTCTAACTAAAGGAGTCAGAGTGTTCAGGTCGGCTGAAGAAGCTGAGCACGGATGGACATGTGGAAATAAAACAAACAACCAGAGATTTGTCAAATGCAGGGGGGGGCGACCACAAAGGGAAGCCAGAGCCAAAGCTAGTAAAAAAAAGGGGAGGTAAAGCCAAGAAGGCCGAGAAGACTAAGACACAGACGTGGTCCGAAGTCGTGACGGGTCTAAAGATCGAGGATGAGTTGGAGACAACCAACTCAGACAAGAGCAAGAACGAATCGGAGGCTCCTGATCTAGAAGAAGTGTTTGATTCAAAGGAGCCAAATCAAGTTAAGGCCAAACAGACTAGAAGGCAACGGAAGTCAACATCGACACCAAGGAGCCCACGAATCAAGAAGCACTAGAGCCGCAATAGCGAGGGATCTCACAATGGCCAAGGGAGCAGACAAACTGGTTGAGAAGGTCGAGGTGCACGGAACTGGATGGGTCGTGGGAAGAGGAACTAGACCAGACGAGGAGCGCGAGCTAGGAGGCAAGATGGCTAGAGGGGCTAGAAGGAAGGGCCGGTGGACACACATAGCGATCTGACCTCATGTTGAGCTTGAGGGTGAGTGTTGAGGAGACAAGCCGAACTGGATCCAGATCGGCTGAATAAGCCAGAGTCCGGAATGAACAACTGGTATTTGGAACCAGGAGCCGGATCAGGGAGCCGGTTTGTAATCCGGATTAGTATGAACTGGTACGTCATTAGAGGTCTACAAATCTAGCCTAGTACATGGGATTATGGGAGTCTGTGCCAGTCGCATGAATGAGCATTGAAGTACATGTCGGTACTTTTGTCAGTCCTTTTAAAGAATTGTATAAGAGTGCTCAATGAGCACATTGTATGTATAGAGTGTTATTTTTTTAATTGCAACTATTGTTTTGCTCTCTCTGTCTCTCCCATGTACTCTCTCTTGTGTCTAAGTTTTCCATTAAAACTGTGCATATTCTCTGTTGCTATCCAGGTGAACCGGTTTGTCAAAGCTTCCGCATATTAACTTTGACACTCCAAATACACAACATATACATGTCATCATAACAATACTAAACAGGCACAATAGCCCAATTGGAAGAAGTTGAGTCTCAAATGAACACTGCAAAAAACAAGAACAATAACAACAACAAACAGATAGAAGAACAATAAACATATTGAACAAGAACATGCTCAAACAAAACAATAACAACAACAACAGATAGAAGAACAATAAACATACTGAACAAGAACATGCTCAAACAAAACAATAACAACAACAACAGATAGAAGAACAATAAACATACTGAACAAGAACATGCTTAAACAAAACAACAACAAGAGCATCAAATTATCATAGGACCCCCTTTCCATATGTGAACCTGTACAAGATTCAAGCATATGCATGTACCAGACTCTCAAATATATAGAGGAGAAAAACATGAAATACAACAATACCAAAAAGGACAAGAACAGACAGACAAGAACAAGAACAAGAACAAGAACATTTAAGTTCATCCACAAGAACAGAGAGAGCATCATATCATGAGAGCACCCTCTTTCCATATGTGAACATGTACAATATTGAAGAAAATGCAGAACATGCAACAAAGCCTAAAGCAAGAGGATACCCAGATGTCATAGTGGTTGCAGAGGGGACACAACGAGCATAGGTTGCAACCAAGGAAACACAACAAGTGGAGGTGGTTGTAGAGGGAACATAGGGAGCACACGGAACACAACCAACAAAGGTTGCTGCCGGGAGGACACGGTGAGCAGAGAATGCTTGGAGGTTGTAGAGGGGTCATGGCAAGGAGAGTGAACAGAGCAAGGTTGTTAGGTACGTTAGATACGGTACAAATACCATATGTATATAACGTATTAATACGCGTATAGTACCTCCCAATTTAAAAATAGTTTAAATACGTTTTTTAATATGTTAAATACTTATAAAATACGTATAGTACGTTAAATACTTCTAGAATTTGAAAATTATTTACCTTTCTAAAACATATTTGTAATATTGTAAAAAGTATCAACGTTTACACAATTTTGTGATGTACATTATAGTTCACATCCTAAGATACTTATAATATGGATGTCGACATTCACTTCACAAGACACACGAACACACAAGAGAAAGATCTACACACAAGGCACATAGGTGAAAGGAATCTTTACTTCTTTACAAAATCAGAGCTTCTTTTATAAAATAAGAATCAAGTTATAATGGGTTCTATTGTAAGCAAGTTTGTTTATCAAGGAAAGGAGGGGAAGAGAGATGGAGAGAAGAAATTAGTGAAGCATAAAAGAGAGAAATCCTTGATTGTTGATGAGGTTCCCCAATGTCCAACGACTTCATTGCCTCCTCTTGATGTTGAAGCCTCACACTCTTCTTGGTTGAGATCCCTCTTCTTTCGCCTTTCAATTCCGTAGAGCTTCCACATCTTCTTCTCCTCCCTCCCTGCTTTGTGCTAGTAATCCATTCTTATTTATAGGTTTGCCTTTGTCTTATTCTTGCTTTCTTTTTCGAATAAAAGCTTGACTGTATGTGAGGTGTGTTTTATTTTTATCATGTTTTTTTTCTGTAATCTCAAATTTCACATGCAAGATATTTTTAGAATTCTCTCCTTGTCCGAGAGAAGAAGAATGATCGGTTGTGCAAATGTGGAGATGCAAGGAAGGAGACAAGGGGAAGGCGGGCCCTAGGAGATTGGAGGAATTGGTGTAGAGGTTGGAATCTGGCAACATGGGTGACCGTCGCGACAATTGTTAGTCATTCAAGCCTCTCAAGCCTTGAATGTACTAAGATGAGAGGAATTTGGTAGTACTCACAACGTGGATCAGGGAAACCAAATTGTTTCTTGTTAGAAACCATGTAGAACCCGTTTTGTGGGTAATGGTCTTGACAAGTTTCTTGGATGGGCCAACACAACACTAGTACATGTTCAA
Source organism: Azolla caroliniana (assembly GCF_043228905.1). Classification (NCBI taxonomy): domain Eukaryota; kingdom Viridiplantae; phylum Streptophyta; class Polypodiopsida; order Salviniales; family Salviniaceae; genus Azolla; species Azolla caroliniana. The sequence goes on from NW_028230443.1 coordinate 19,933,367, forward strand.
AGAAACCACAAGCTCAAATGGAAGAGGAGTCGCTCGTGGGGAGCCATCTCGAATGAGCTAGACATGCAATATAGGACATGTACCACAAGAACATCAACATGTAACCAATGGTGAGAAGAGGTTGTTTCGAGTGTGGAGGACCACACCTAGGGTTCAAATGCCCTAAGAGGAAACAATTTCCAATGAGAGTGGCCACTTCCTAACTCAACCTTCGAAAATTAGAGGAGAGGGTGGTGCCTGAAATGGTTGTCGTAGTAGCACATTATGAGGATGAAGGAGAAGAAACCATCATGCGTGTAGGTGCTATCACAACATGACACTTGTCTCACAATCAAACTCAATAATACAACCAAGTACCAATTTGTCCGTCATCTTTGTGTAGGGGTTCACAAATGTGCGCATTAGTAGTCGACGTCTTGATAGAAGCACGGAATGGACGGGCCGAACACCCTTTTTAGCAGTCGACATGGATGGTTTCGAGGCAAGTTTGGGCCTGAATGGATCGACAAATCTATTATTAACTAGTTTGGCAAAAAAAATGGACAAACTTTTGCTGGATAATGAGGACGAAAGAAAATATGATTGTGAGCATGCATAAGAAGCACAAGGGGGTTACGAATCACAACACAAAGACAAACACAACATCCATGGTAGCAAGGCTATGCATTGCAAAAGTGGCAAGTAGAGCTTTGAGGAAGGGTAGTCAATGTTTTCATTGTAAGGCCCTCCTCACAAAGCTACGAACGATAGCAACTAAGGTACAATTGGGTGAAGATGGCTTCGAGAAAAAAATCAAACAGTTCAATGACGTGTTAACAGGGGAATTACCAAAAGCGTTGTCACCACAAAGAGCAATCGACCATAAAATTCAGATTGTGTCAGGGAGCAGACCACCTGTCAAAGGACCATATCACATGAGTGTTGCTAAATTAGAAGAACTCAAATGTCAACTCCAAGAGTTGGAAGCATGTGGGTTTATCCAAGCATGTAGCCAAGAAAGACGAAACACTATGTATGTTTATGGATTACAAATCACTCAATAAGATTACAATAAAAAGTAAGTATATGTTACCCTTGAAGTCTGACTTACTAGATTAGTGACAAGGAACCCAATATTTCTCTCACATTGATTTACGATCTAGATATCATCACATCCGAATAGCCACAGAAGACATTGAGAAAATTGTGTTGAGAACTAGATACGGAAGTTTTGAGTGGCTCGTGATGAGTGTTGGCTTAACCTAAGCACTAGGAACCTTTTGTAGACTTGGGAATGCAATATCAAGATTATTTGGATAAATTTGTTATCATTTATATTGATGATCTACTGATGTTTACTATGTCTTTGGAAGAGCACAAGCAACATGTTGTCCAAGTTATAAAGAAATTACAGTAACACCATTTGTATGCCAAGCTCCAAAAATGCGAATTTGTTGTGGGAGGTCTAGAATTTCTAGGATTTCAAGAAAGAAGGGACAGGTCGAAGATGGATCCCGCGAAGGTGGAAACAGTTCAGCAATAGCCAAGACCCACCAAAGTCATCCAGGTACCACAATTCAATGGTTTTGTACAATACGTCACGAAATTAATTAAAAAATTTAGTGCATTAAAGTTTGTTTGATAGTACATTAAATTTTATCATAGGATTTTAAATTTCTAACCCACAAAATTCTCACATGGACTCTTTAATGCCATTTTGTCTCTTAACACTTAGCGGTCCAAAAGAATTAGTTATCTTGTGAAGTATAATATCTACGGTTTCCAACTAATTAGGTGTCTTTTATAAATTAGGTACATTTCAATGATGTTTCGTAAGTCTTTGGAAGAGCACAAGTAGCATGTCACCCAGGTTCTACAAAGATTACGGGAGAAGTGGTTGTACGCCAAGCCTGAGAAATGCGAATTTGTTGTGGGCGAGTTAGAGTTTCTCGGATTCTAAGTAGGAAGGGAGGGGTTGAGGATTGATCTCACTAAGGTGGAAACAATTCAAAAATAGCGACAACCCATCAAAGTCATCATCGTACAACAATTCATTTGTTTTGTACAATACGTTAGGAAGTCTATTAAAAAATTTAGTGCAATTGCAACTTCACTCACAAATCTTCTGAGAGGCTCACAAATTGCGTTTAACTGATCGGAAATAGAATGTTCAACACACTTTTGACCACTTGAAGGAAGCAATGTGTTCTAAGCTAGTGCTAAAATCACCGGATTTAACCAGGCCTTTCGAAATTCATACTAATGCATTGAATTATGCTTATGGGGCAGTCCTTATGCAGGATGGTCACCCAATTGTGTGAGAGTCAAAAACGTTTTCAGAAATAGAAAGCAGGTGACCTAGCGATGTGAAAGAAATGCTCATGATAGTGTATGCACGACGGAAGTGGAGACATTATGTGCAAGATAAATTCACAGAGGTAGTAACAGATAAAATATCCCTACAATACTCTCAATCATGACCAAGACTATTAGCAAAATAGATGCGGTCGCAAGACATGTTGGCTGAGTTTGATATCGAAATTGTGCATAAGAAGGGGAAGTTGCAGACCCTACTAGATGCATTGAGTAGGTTGTAACAAATTCATCACATTTTCATCATCACGGTTCAAAGATGGCTCGAAGAGATTCAACAAGCTCAAGAAAGTGATGCAGTAGTAAGACAACTAATAGATGAAGTGGGAAGTGGATAGATGGCTCATAGATTATACATGTTGCATGACAGGCAATTATGGAGTGAAGATAAGGTGGTGATCCCTAATAATATACAATTGAAGGCCAAAATATTGTTTGACGTGCATGATTGCCACATGGATGGGCATCGAGGACAAAAATGAACATTAAGGGTCGTTAAAATGTACTCTGTGTGGACTAAAATTTGAGATGGAAATGATTGAGTATGTACGCTCATGCAAAGTTTGTCAAGCAGTGAAGGCAAGATTATGCAAATCATTCGGTCTACTGCAACAAATGTGGATTCCGTTTTGCCCATGCTATGTAATTAGTATGGACTTTATTATTGATTAGCCTCCCTCCAAATGATACAATACTTTGATGGTGGTTGTGGATTTCTTCTCAAAGCAAGCTTATTTCACACCTTCAAAGCTACCTCTGACAATCAATCACGTAGTTCAATTGTTTTTCAAGTTGTAAAGAATCGATGGTGATTCTTGTGTAGCGGAAGAGATGTGTGTTATGTGTATGTGTGAGAGGAAAGAGGAGAGCAGAGAAACACAAGATGGATAAGAGACAAAATGAAGTACTCAAGAAGAATGAGATTTATATTAACAAGGAGAATATGATAAATGAAAATGTAGCATTACAAGGAGTCACAACCGACTTAGTATGAAGCATGAGGAGGGTGCTTTATATAGAGTCACCTTCTCTCTTCATTAACTTTACAACAACCACTCTCTCTCTTGGGGAATGTGAAGACTCATAGTCATGGAGAATATGTAACTCATTAGTTATGTGTCATAGAGTATGATTCTATGACACATAGTTAATGTGTAAAGAGTAGTGGTGTGACTCTTGACCTTTGAGTAATCATAGATTCTCAAAAGGTGTGTTCACATGTTGTGCTATGTTGAGCTTGATTCTCCACACGCCCCCTCAAGCTCAACTTGGGTTGGTTCCTTTCTATTGATGTCCGCTTTGGTTGGTATCCGGTTCGGACGATCTCCGGTGTCCGGTTCGGATGATCTCCGGTGTCCGGTTTGGCTCGTACCCGGTTCAGACGGTATCTGATTCTCGCTTGTACTCCCCCTCAAGGTTGGCAAGTCAAGGATCGTCAATCCAAGGTCTGACATGAATCGCCGAAGCTTGTCGGCTCCTAACGCTTTGGTGAAGATGTCGGCCGTCTAAAAATTTGTGTTGATGTGTTGAAGGTCGACATTTCCGGCCTGTACGCGCTCTCGAATGAAGTGATAGTGCACTTCAATGCTTTGTGCACGCGTGGAACGCCGGGTTCCAAGCCAAATATATACTGCTCATATTGTCGCAGTAAATGGGAGTTGGATCCTTGATGGGGATGCCCAGATCCTTCAAAATCCTCTTGAGTCATACAGCTTCACATGCAGCTACGACTGCGCTCTTGTATTCGGCCTCTGTACTCAAAAGTGCCTGTTACCCATAGGAGTTGTACGGGGCGGTATAAGGGTAAAACACATTAAAGGGGTTGTTCGGTATGTGTAATGTATATGAGTGTGAAGATGAGTATGTGTGATCACATGCACAATTATGTGCACGTGACAAGAGTGTAACGGTCTCTTTTGTAACAGTCATTATTTACCGTTACATTTTGTATTATATAAACCCGAACGGTTGGCCCTCGTTTGAGAGGAAGTCTCACTCTCCCTCACGCTCCCCTTCCATCACTAATCTCTCTGTGTCACAGCCAATCTGAGATGAAAATGTTGATTTACAGCTTCAACTCTCTACACGTTTGTGTGTTTGCTTGTGCTTGTGCTGTGTGTGTGTTGTGTCTCTCTCGTTCCCCTCAAGCTCATCGGTTGGTTTCTATCTATGCTATGAAAACCCTAAGTCCTCATAGAAGTGGAAGAAGAAGAAAAACGTGGGCATGGAGACCATTAGGTATGCGGCTTCTTCAAGAATGGCAATACGAAGTTGTGGAAATGGGAGACCAAGATGGCTTCCATGGTAGCTCCTATGCGTCAAGAGCTCTGCAGCTCAGCTCAACTTCTAGATCATGAAATTCATGTCTCTACAAATATTTAAAAGAACATAAACGAGCATCAACGGGCTCAGCTTCCGACAATCAATCCCTTGAGTCAAGGGTGTCAGGAACTAAACGCTCCCCTATATGCAACGCTCGGCCACAACCGAGCTTAGATTGATGCACAGAAAACGGGAAATGAAAGCACAATACAAAGAAGAGAACAGTGCACAGGAGGTTTACGTGGAAAACCCCAAACTAGGGAAAAAACCACGGCAGCCCACAGGCTGCAAACTATCACTATGTAAGAATGTACAACAGTGAGTTCACGGAGTCAACGACCTCGTGCTCACAATCTTCGCCACAGGCGGCGGTTACAACTGAGGCAGCGACCTCTTTCTCTCTCTCTCTCTCTGTACACTGTTACGCGCTCTAATCTCATGCAAAACAAGAATGACTACAACAACATTACAAAAGTTTGCCCTAAGTCATATTTATACTAATATGACTTTTCGGCTATTTACAAATATAGCCTCGATGGACTCTCAGAAACATATTTACGAATATGTCTCTTCATCCGGTGAGCACTCCTCACCGGGTCTTCACCATCCGGCTCTCCGTAGCCGGGTACTCCTCATCCGGTTCTCACCGGGTCTGCACCATCCGGCTCTCCGTAGCCGGGTACTCCCCATCTGGTTCTCACCGGGTCTGTACCATCCGGCTCTCCGTAGCCGGGTACTCCTCATCCGGTTCTCACTGGGTCTGCACCATTCGGCTCTCCGTAGCCGGGTACTTCTCATCCGGTTCTCACCGGGTCTGCACCATCCGGCTCTTCGTAGCCGGGTACTTCTCATCCAGTTTAGGCCTCGGCCGAGTTTGCTCATCAGCACTAATCTTCTCCCTTCCCATCCGGAGGGACCTGTCTCCCAACAAACTCCCCCTTCACTCCGGCATGGGGAGTCTTACTAGTCCGATCCGCTTCCTACATGCATCCAGCTTGTCGGGTATCAGCACTTTGGTCATCATATCTGACCTGTTCTCGGTTGTGTGGATCTTTGTCAGCGCGAACTCCTGGTCATCTACTCTTTCCCGGATCCAGTGATACCTTCGCTGGATATGCTTCGTCCGGGAATGGTAGGCCGCATTCTTAGCAAGGTGGATGGCACTTTGACTGTCGCAATAGAGCCGGTATTCATCTTGCCAGATTCCGAGCTCTCCGATGAAGTCCTTCATCCATAATATTTCCTTGCCGGCTTCCACAGCCACCATGTACTCCGCCTCCGTGGTTGACAATGCAACCGTCTTTTGCAGCCTCGACTACCACGATACAGCTCCCCCCGCATATGTCATTACATACCCGAATGTAGAACGGCTGGTATCCACATCAGCCGACATGTCCGAATCGGTGAAACCGTCAAGTTGAGGTTTTCCGGAGCCGAATCAAAGACACATATTTGAAGTGCCCTTCAAGTACCGGAGTATCCATTTGACCGCGTTCCAGTGCTCCTTGCCGGGATTGCTCATAAACCGGCTTACCACTCCGACTGCGTATCCTATATCCGGTCGGGTACAGACCATTGCGTACATTAAGCTCCCGACAGCAGAGGCATATGGAATCTTCATCATATCCGCCTTCTCTGCTTTCGTCTTCGGGCTCTGCTTAACGGATAACCTGCAATTTGCCGGAAAGGTCGATCCGACGGGTTTCGCATCTGACATGTTGAACCGGTGAATCACCTTTGTCACGTACTTCTCCTGTGACAACCATAATTGCATTCCCAACATCTGTCTTGCCGGACCCAAGTCTTTCATTGAGAAGGTTCGGTTGAGAGCCTTCTTCAACATCCGTATTTTGACTTGGTCCCGTCCGACGATCAACATGTCATCCACGTACAAGAGGAGTATCAGGAAGTCGCCTCCTTCGAACTTCTTCACAAACACGCAGTGATCGGCCTGCGTCTTGTGGTACCCTTGATCGGCCATGAAGGAGTCGAACTTCCGGTACCATTGCCGGGGGGCCTGCTTCAAGCCGTAGAAGCTGTTCTTCAACCAGCAAACTAGGTGCTCCTTCCCTTTCTCCACGAATCCTTCCAGTTGCTGCATGTAGATCTCCTCTTCGAGGTCGCCGTGAAGGAATGTTGTCTTCACGTCCAGCTGCTCTACCTCGAGGTTCATGCTTGCTGCTATACTCAGCACCGTCCGGATGGAGGTCATCTTTACTACCGGGGCAAATATCTCGTCAAAGTCCACGCCCTTTTTCTGTTGGAACCCCTTCACCACGATCCTAGCTTTGTATCCCGGGGGGTTGCCGGCATCTCCTGGTTTCAACTTGTACACCCACTTGTTTCGGAGTGCCCGCTTTCCTTTCGGCAACTCCACCAATTCGTACGTATGGTTCTCATGTAGGGAGTCCATCTCATCCTGCATGGCACTTAACCATTTGCGGTTGTGGGTGTCATCCTTTGCTTCTTCGAAGCTTTCTAGCTCCCCCTCATCGGTCAGTAGAACATGCTCTGCATTCGGAAATCTCCGGGGCGCCCTTCTCTCTCTGAGAGGATATCTCCGTCTTCGGGCTTCGGTAACCGGCTCCTCCATTTGCTCTTCATCCGAATCCGATTCGGGGTCTTGGCTGGTTCCGGTTTCAGCTTCCTCCACTTCTTCTTCAGCCTGTTCAGTATCCTCACCGTAACCGGCCGGTCCCTCGAGTGCTAACCGGTCTCTTGCCGGTTGGGTCTGCTCATTGTAGAGTCGATCCTTACCGGTCGACTCGGAGTTCGTTATGTTCTTCTCTGACTCCCAATCGGCGAGGGTCTTGTCCTCCATGAAGATAATATCTCGACTCCGGAATACCTTCTTGTCGACCAGGTCCCACACTCGGTAGCCGAACTCATTGTCACCGTAACCGAGGAATATGCATGGCCGGGTCTTTGGATCTAACTTTCCTCTCCGGTCCTTAGCTACATGCACGTACGCGAGACACCCGAACACCTTCAGATGCTGGTAGGATACTTCCTTACCGGTCCATACTCTCTGTGGCTTGTCTCCGTCCAAGGGTACTGAGGGTGATCTATTTATCACATATGTCGCCGTCGACAATGCCTCAGCCCAAAATTTCTTGGGTAGTTTTGCATGCGCTAGCATACTCTGGACCCTCTCCATTATGGTCCGATTCATCCTCTCAGCCAGTCCGTTTAGTTCCGGCGTCTTCGGCACGGTAAATTCGAGCCAGATTCCCTTCGAGCGGCAGTACTCCTCGAACTGCCCCCGGTATTCTCCTCCATTATCTGCTTGAACCGCCTTCAGCTTCCGGCCGGTTTCGCTTTCCACTCTCGCGTGGAGCTTTTTGAAGATAGATAGCACCTGATCCTTCGTCTTCAACGGTGTGGCCCATAGCTTCCGGCTGTGGTCATCTATGAACGTCACGAAGTACTGCGCTCCAGCATGTGACTTCGTGTCTACTTGACACACATCTGTATGCACCAACTGCAGTGGTGCATTACGTCTCATCGGTGGCCTTGGTCGGAAGGAGGTTCGGTTTTGATTACCGGCCAGACAATCAGTGCACTTCTCCAAGTGCACGTTCTTCACTGGAATGAGGTTGTCGTTTGCAAGCCTCTTCATCCCCTTCTTGCTCATATGACACAGCCTCTTGTGTCACACCTCACCGGCAGTGTCGGATGCCACGTTCACTTCCTCCGGACATAACCGGGCATTCATCAGGTACAGAGTGTTGACCTTTCGGGCCCGAGCCACAATCAAGCTCCCCTTGCTGAACTTCATAACACCGTTCCGGATGCTACTCATGTAGCCTTCATCATCTAGCCGACCGGCTGATATCAGGTTCAGACGAACCTCTGGAACGTGTTGGACATCCTTCAGCAGCAACTTGCATTCGGTTGGTGTTGTCAGCCACACGTCTCCTATGCCGACAATTCGGCATGTACCTTCATTCCCCATCCGGACACAGCCATGATCATCGGCTGAGTAGGATGAGAAACATTTCCAGTCAGGGGTAAGGTGGAACGACGCTCCGGAGTCTACCACCCAGGTCATCTCGTCGCCGACAAGGTTTATCTTACTCTCCTCGGTGATGAGCATCAACTCCTCTTCACTTGCCGCGATTGCCATCGTTCCCTTCCGGTCCGGTCCCCTACAGTCTTTACCGTTCCGGTCCGGTGTTCGCTTTGAATCGGTTCTGTCGGTTTCCTTGTCTTTATGGAAATGCCGACAGTTCTTCTGGAAGTTTCCCCGCTTGCTGCAATAGAAGCAAGTAGGCCTCCCCCTTGACTTTGACCGTGTCCCCGACTTTTCCTGGTTCTGGGGGCTACGGTTCCTTTGTCTTCCGCGTTCCGATTCGGTAAGGAGCGCTTTGGAGTCGGAGCTCGTATCCTTATCTTTCCGACGCGCCTCCTCATCTAGCAGGCTCGACTTCACTCTTGCTAGGGATAACCGTTTCCCTTCCGGCCCGGCGTTGCCCAAAGTGACAACCAACATCTCCCAGCTATCCGGGAGGGAACCGAGCAGGAGTAGCGCTAGTAACTCATCGGCGAGAGGTACTTCCAGTGATGTTGCCTGGTGGAGCAGCCCTTGGAAGGCATTCATGTGCTCCGCCATGCTGGAGCCATCTTGGTATCGGAGCCTTACTAGCATCCGGAATACTGAAACCTGATTAACAACATTTTTGTTCTAGAACATAATGCCAATCTTCTCCCAGAGCTCATGAGTCTTGCTCTCTTCATTGAAGTTGTTGTATAGGCTCATGTCGATGAAGCACCGTATGTATGCCGTTGTATTCATGTGCATCACCTCCCATATTGCGGCGTCGATTTTGTCCGGTCTCTTGTCCCCGAACTTAACCACGAGCATGTCCCTCATCTTCGACTTCCACACTGAATAGTTGGAGCCGGTGAGCTTGAACATGGCGCCAAACGATTCGTCCATTTTCTGTGTCGTTTTGCTCTGATACCACTTGTCAGGAACTAAACGCTCCCCTATACGCAACGCTCGGCCACAACCGAGCTTAGATTCATGCACAGAAAACGGGAAATGAAAGCACGACACAAAGAAGAGAAGAGTACACAGGAGGTTTACGTGGAAAACCCCAAACTAGGGAAAAAACCACGGCAGCCCACAGGTTGCAAACTATCACTATGTAAGAATGTACAACAGTGAGTTCACGGAGGCAACGACCTCGTGCTCACAATCTTCGCCAAAGGCGGCGGTTACAACTGAGGCAACGACCTCTTTCTCTCTCTCTCTCTCTGTACACTGTTACGCGCTCTAATCTCGTGCAAAACAAGAATGACTACAACAACATTACAAAAGTTTGCCCTAAGTCATATTTATACTAATATGACTTTTTGGCTATTTACAAATATAGCCTCGATGGACTCTCAGAAGCATATTTACGAATATGTCTCTTCATCCGGTGAGCACTCCTCACCGGGTCTTCACCATCCGGCTCTCCGTAGCCGGGTACTCCTCATCCGGTTCTCACCGGGTCTGCACCATTCGACTCTCCATAGCCGGGTATTCCTCATCCGGTTCTCACCGGGTCTGTACCATCCAGCTCTCCGTAGCCGGGTACTTCTCATCCGGCTCTCACCGGGTCTGCACTATCCGGCTCTCCGTAGCCGGGTACTTCTCATCCGGTTCTCACCGGGTCGGCACCATCCAGCTCTCCGTAGCCGGGTACTTCTCATCCGGTTTCGGCCTCGGCTGAGTTTGCTCATCAGCACTAATCTTCTCCCTTCCCATCCGGAGGGACCTGTCTCCCAACAAAGGGTTGAGTGAAGAAGATGGAGAAAAGGAAGATATGGAAGACGACAAACAATCATTAGCAGCCAACTTCTGACGATGACTACCAGACACAAAGGCGGGCTCGGACAGAGACAACCAACGTCGGACAGCCGGCCAAACAACCGGCGGACAGCGTCTGGTCGGCAAATAGGCAACGGCCAGACAGAAGGTCCGATAGCCAGCCGAACAAAGAGACGGCGGCCAGACAGACGGCAATGACCCAAAGACACGCCTAGAGACATTCAGCCGCCGAATAGACAAACGAACATGGCCAGAACGCAAAGACTGCCGGACACAGTCGACCGACGGACAACTTTGGCAGACAGTACAAGTAGAGCCGGCCAGTCAAGCAGACAACACCGGCCGACGTCCGACAGAGTCGACCGGAGAAAATGGTGACAAACGTCAAACATAGGGTCCCACAGGTGGCTGCCGAACAGAGCCGGCGGACGACGACAATGACAGCCCATGGAGAGACGGCTATGGACAGCCTATGAACCAGGATGGCCACAGACAGACAACATGCAGGAGACGAAGATGATCATTACCACAACCACCACAGAAGATAGAGGAGAGGGTATGACAGAAGCAGAGAAGAAAAGAGGAGGAAGAAGAAGAAGACAAAGATGCACATAGAAAGCAAGAAGAAAGAAGAAAAGCCAAAAGAGGAAAAGCAAAAGAGCCAAAGAGATGGTCGGGTACACGAGAGACTCGGCTGAGCACAAAGGCGCGGAGATGGCCGATGCTGCTAGACACGCGCGACCAAGAGCATGGTAGAGACGCGTGGCCGAAATCATGACCAACAAACGTGGCCAAAATGCACAGCCGAGACGTGTGGTCGAAGCGAAGCACGGTCAAGATGCGTGGCCGAAACGCACGGACCAGAATATGGCTGAGATGCACGGCCGAGAAGTACAACCAAGACGCGTGGCCGAGAGCACCGCCGAGATGCATGGCCGAGAAGCATGATCGAGACTCGCACTTGAGAGTACGGCCCAGATACATGCCCAAGAGTACGGCCGAGTGACAACCGTGAAGACAGCCAAGCAAAAGACGAAGAGCAAAGAAGAAAGAGAAGAGGCGTATGAAGAGAACATTTCAAAAATTGGAGGGCAAAATGCAAAATTTCAAAATTTCAAGGGCCGAAAATAAAATTTGAAAAAGAAAGAAAGAAAAAAAGCTTGAGGGTAAAAATTTTAGAGACCAAGGGTACAAAATACAAAACTCAATTCACATGAAGAAATTGAAAAATACACATACATGTAACAAAATCATGAAAGACCCGTGCCGCAATGGATGAGCCAATTGGTGTGTGATCCAATTGAGCGACATGTTGACCGAACGAGAAGGTTCAAGTCAAGCAATGCTCCAATCGAAGTTATCGATTGTAGAGGTATGATCCGGTCGATGGATTTCCGACTGTTGAGACGACCGATTGAGTTCCGGTCGAGAAGAGTTTCCATGGCGAGTGGGTTCACCGTGCAATGCACTGTCCCACATGCGTGCCATGTGTTACCCGTAGGAGTTGTACGGGGTGGTATAAGGGTAAAACACGTTAGAGGGGTTGTTCGGTATGTGTAATGTATATGAGTGTGAAGATGAGTATGTGTGAGCACATGCACAATTATGTGCATGTGACAAGAGTGTAACGGTCTCTTTTGTAACGGTCATTATTTACCGTTACATTTTGTATTATATAAACCCCTTATGGGGCATGTAATGAATAGGCATTTTTCCCTCTTATTTTGGTGTCTTTGTGTATTTGTGTTTCTCTCTAGCTCTCTCATTATCGTAACCCCCTTGGGAGGGGGATGAAGCTATTCTAGGTTTCACCCCCCACCCCGACAACAGTGCGATGGTAGGTTGCTTCTTACTACTCCAAGATATTGCTCCGCTACCGAGTGAGAAGACAAACTTTGTAGCTTGCCTAGTCTACGTCTGTGTACCCTTCAAGTCATATTGGTGTGGCCAATGCGTAGAGAACGTTGTAATCCATTGTGTCGCTCACGTATCGTAATACTCGTTTAGTGCAATCCAAGTGAATGTCGCATGGTTTTTGCATGAATTGGCTAAGGAGTCCGACTGTATACCTAAGGTCGGGTCGAGTGATCGTGAGATAGATGAGGCTCCCGATCAATTAACGATATTGGGTCGGCTCACACTCTTCTGTACCGGAGTCGACATCCAATTTAAGGTTTCGATCGAGAGGGGTTGCCACAGATTTACACTGATTCATCCCAAACTTGTATAACAAGTTGAGGATGTAGTACCATTGGGAGAACATAATGCCGGCCGGAGTCTGAATTACCTCGATGCCTAGGAAGTAATGAAGCTCCTTCATGTCCGTCATCTCGAATTTGTTGGATAGGAGAGACTTCACCTTGTTGATGTCGACTAGACTTTCACCTCCAATGACTAGATCATCCACGTATAGGATCATGATAATTAGGCTTCTAGAGTCGTATCTTACGTAGAGGGAGTTGTCGGATTTTGACATTCGAAAGCCAATTTGATGAAGATATTGTGTAATCTTCGAATGCCAAGCACGCGGTGCTTGCTTGAGGCCGTAGAGAGGCTTCTTGAGTTGGCATACGGCTTTTGGATGAATGCGCGATTCAAAACTGGGTGGTTGTACCATGTACATCCCCTCGTCTAATTCTACTTGAAGAAAGGCATTCGTGACGTCCATTTGGTGGAGGTGCCACCCTTTTGCCGCTGCGAGTGCAATTATGGTCCGCACCGTCGTCATCTTTGCCACCGGGGCAAAGGTTTCTTCATATTCTACTCCATGTGTTTGTGTGTATCCTTTCGCTACAAGTCGAGCTTTGTAATGGTTTACGGAGCTGTCGGCATTATACTTCACCTTGTAGATCCATCTACATCCGATCGCCTTCCTATGCGGTGAGTGGGAGAGAAGATCCAATGTGTCGTTCTTGCATAGTGCACACATCTCCTCGTTCATTGCTTCGATCCATCGCGGGTCCTTTGTGGCTTCGGAAAAGGTTTCTGGCTCCTATACTGTTGCGACCTTCATCATAAAGGTGTAATGGCACGCCATATACTCATCGTAGCCAAAGTGGATTACGGTGTTCTTTTCACGGCTGGATCAACGTAGCTTCTCGTTTGCGGATTCTAAGGCTTTCTTCACTCCATTTGTCCGGATGTCAAGGCCTTTGAACTCACTATCGAGGGAGTGAGTCGATTCATTGCCATTGAAATGAGTGTCTTCATAGTCCGGCATTTTCGCCTTCCCTTTGTCCATCTTCGGACTCGATCGAGATGTGCTTTGATCGCTCAGGGGCTCTTGTGGCCCACTAAGCCTTGTCGTAATTGGGCTTTCTTCAAACATGCGCGTGAGTCGATCTTCGGCTTCTATCTCTATTTCGGTGGAATCCGGCTTGAGCGAAATCGAAGTCGAAGTTGTCTCTGGTGCGTATCAAGATGCGGACTCGTCGAAAACGATGTCTCAACTTATTCGAGATTTTTGAGTTGAGGGGTTGGAGCACTTGTACCCCTTTTGCTCCAGTGAGTATCCTACGAGGATACATTTTTCCGACTTTGGGTCAAGCTTTTGACGCTTCTTGTCGAGGATGTGCACGTACGCAATGGAGCCGAATATCCGAAACATGCGATAGGTCAGGCTTCTTTCAGAAAAACTTCTCGTGCGGAGTAAGTTCGTGCACACCCGATGTCGTACACCGATTCATGAGATAGACGGTCGTGTTAGCTGCTTCTGCCCAATACAATTTCGGCATGTGCTTTTCGTTAAGCATAGCCCGTGCCACTTCGAGGATGTGCCAATTCTTGCGTTCGGCCACTCCGTTTTGTTGCGGCGTATGTCGACACGAAATGCCAAAAATTCGTCTGAGAAGTACTCCTTGCCTCCATCCGACCAAAGACATCGTACATGTTGGCCTGTGGCTTTCTCGACTTCATTTTCTTAAATTTTTGGAAGTGTCCGAACACTTCGCTCTTTTGTCGCATGGGGTAGATCCAGGTGTGCCTGGGGAAGTCGTCGATGAAGGCCTCGTAGTATCAGCATCCGCCGAATGTAGCCGTTTGAGTTGGACCCCATACATCGGAATAAATTATGTCAAGTACGCTTTTGCTCACGTTCCACTCCTTCAGAAACGGGAGCCGATGTTTTTTGCCGAATTGGAAAGTGGCCCACACGCCTTCAATCTCTTTCTCCGTGATGTTGGGAGCCCGATGACGACTCCTTTCGATTGCATTGTCTTAAGCTTTTGGAGGTTTATATGGCCAATCCGCTTGTGTCATAACTCTATGTTGGATTCAATTTTCATGCCCTTTGCGAACATGGCCGATTTCATCTCGTGTGAGTCGAGAATAAACATTCGGCCCTCTTTTTCGATGAAGCAACTGCCTTGATTAAATCATACTTGCATTCCTTGCTCTACAATTTGGCCGATGGAGACCAAATTCTTCGTGATAGTTGGTACATGCAAGAAATTTTTAATATAAGTTTGCTTACCTTCTTCTCCGAACGAAACATTGCCGATGTGTCGAATCGGGTGCGTAGCGTCGTCTCCGGTTTCGACATAGCCAGGTCGGTCCGGCTCTCAAAGTTCTCGGAACCATTCTTGATGCGACGTCATATGGTTCGAGGCACCAGAATCGACGAGCTATACGTCTTCCAGACCGGAGGCACTAGTAGAAGTAGAGGCCGACATAGAATTTTCTCTCTGTCTCATCACGAACATTCAGCCACGATCCTCATAGTCGGAGTTGATGACGTAGTTGGTGAGTTGTCGGCTAGGGGACGCCGACTCGCGTATCTTCTTACGACATTCTTCTTCGTGGTGACCGATTTTTCTACAATATCCACATTAGACTAACCTTTGTCGGTTCGGACTGGAATGGAAGCTCCCCCTTCTTCTGAAGGTTCCTTGATGGATTCCATCTTGATGCTGAAATTGCGAGTTGTTTTCATAAGTCGGGCCTTGTCCGCCTCGTCCTTGGCTGAATCAGCCTCTTCTTGCACGGCCGCGTCCTCTTCCTCCGTCCGAATGCGTGTAGAGCATGTGGCCTTCCGAGGCGTTGCTCCTTGTTTGATTTCTTCGACCAACAACATAGATTGAAGATTGAAGGAGGGTGGATTCTCCCGTGCTGGTACGGCCGTCCGCATTGCGCCGAATCGTGGTGCAAGGCTATCGAGACATATTTGCACCATCTCGTCATCCTCCACATTTACGGTTATCGAGCCAAGCAAATCACAGGGCTCCTTGATCTTCAAGATGTAGCTCCTGACGGACATATCCCTTTGTTGGATATTATTCAACTCTTGGCGGAGTTGAAGCTTTCTCACGGTATTGTTGGCGGTGAAAATCTTTCGTAGATTCTCCTACGCTTCCTTCGGGGTCTTGGCTTCTCGAATGTACCTAAGCATGTGGTCGTGAACACATGTCACCAAGCAATACATCACTCGGCTTGCCGCTTGCTCCCACGTTGCATAGTCGGCGTCTTCCGGGTTGGGCCAAATTTCTTGTGCTCCTTTGATGTAGCTCCAATAGACTTGGTCGATAAGGTATTGGTGCACCTTGTACTCCCAAGATGCAAAGTTGTTGCGATCCAACTTCTCGCAAGGGAGAGCGCTCCCCATTTGAGTATTCATTGTCGATGTAGATTTCTTCCTTCTTTTCTTTTCCTTCTCTCTCGAACACGAGCTATGTAATCACACTACGATAGCGATGGGCCGGTTCTTCTTGAATGTCGATGTAGAACACAACACATGATCACGATGAGACGACTAGGCTAGATCGAGCTACCAAATCGCTCCGATACCATGTAAAGAATCGATGGTGAGTCTTGTTTAGCGAAAGAGATGTGTGTTATGTGTATGTGTGAGAGGAAAGAGGAGAGCAGAGAAACACAAGATGGATAAGAAACAAAATGAAGTACTCAAGAAGAAGGAGATTTATATTAACAAGGAGAATATGATAAATGAAAATGTAGCATTACAAGGAGTCACAACCGACTTAGTATGAAGTATGAGGAGGGTGCTTTATATAGAGTCACCCTCGCTCTTCATTAACTTTACAACAACCACTCTCTCTCTTGGGGAATGTGAAGACTCATAGTCATGGGGAATATGTAACTCATTAGTTATGTGTCATAGAATATGATTCTATGACACATAGTTAATGTGTAGAGAGTAGTGGTGTGACTCTTGACCTTTGAGTAATCATAGATTCTCAAAAGGTGTGTTCACATGTTGTGCTCTCTTGAGCTTGATTCTCAACACAAGTAAATTTTTAAGTATCATGGATTACTGGAAATCACCGTGTCTAACAAGGATCCTAGGTTCACGAGGGGATTTTGGCAAGAGTTGTTCCTAATTTTGGGGATGCAACTCCGTATATAAATATCAACACATCTTCAAACCAATGGATAGACTGAGAGGTTTAATCCCGGTATCAAATATTATATGCGTTGTTACGTCAAAGTGGATCAATCAGATTGGGTGGAGCATGTCGACATGCTTGATTTCTGCTACAACGCAACTATCCAGTCAACAATGGACTTCCTTCCATTCAAGCTATCAATGGTTAAAGTTCTGACGTCAATTGCCTTGTTACATAGTACTAACAAAACACAAGCAGAAGAGCTCGATATAGCTAAGTTTTTAGAAGAATGGAAGGAGAGAATGCTAGCAGCATAAGTGCAAATTTTGACTAAGACAAAGTCTTAGATGATTAATCGGGTCAAAAAGAAATGTGAAAATGTGGAGTTTTTCTTAGGAGATTTAGTATTAGTCAATGCAGTTAAATGGCCATTATTGTTAAATATAATCAATGATCAGCCCCAAGTTGTAAATCTGTCCCCATATGTGCTTTTACAGTGCACATTTTGTGATAGCACCCCAAATGAGAAGCGGCTAGTTTGCAACTCGACCATATGGATCGATAAGGTGTTAATCTAGGAAACCGTAGATGCGTAGGACACAATGGATTTAGGAAAGAGCAAAATAGGTAATAGGATTGGCTAATGAAGTCAACTAGAATATTTTGTGGGCAAGTTACGATGTGTCATTGACTTCAAGATAAGTACTATCTAGGACTAGCCTGTATCTCGGGAGTTGGGTCATATTAAATGACAAGTCAGTTGACAGAAAATGAATATCTCCACTACTATCAACTGACTTGCACATTTAACGTTATACTCAGACCAAACCTAGAATATATTCCACTTTCTTACACAGTGGTTGGATTGATCATTAGTCCCCACTAATTTTGTAGTGAGCTGGTCCAGATCCCATGTAAGCTCTAAGGTGTGAGCACATGGGTGAACTAACATTGTGAGCTACTCTCATATGTGATAGAAGTTTTGTTTTCATATATCCATCTATGTGGTTGTAACTCTCTATACCTATCTAATCGATTCTCAATATTTCTAATAGTTATCTCAAGGTCTCACACCTAACTTCAACCATAGGTAATACGGTCCATACAAGATAACAAAACATATTGTTACGATCTCGGTCCCTCCAGATGGGATGATGAAGACCCGGTGAGAACCAGATGATGCAGACCCGGTGAGAACCGGATAATGAGTACCCGGCAAGGAAGACCCGATGAGAACCGGATGTTGCAGGCCCGGTGAGAACCTCTCACCAGATAAAGGGACATATATGTAAATATGTTCCAGAGAGTCCACTGGGGCTATATTTGTCAATAGGCCGAAAGTCATATTAGTATAAATATGACCTAGGGCAAACTCTTGGTGGTAGTCGTTATTTTGTTGTATAGAGTTATTGGTGTAACTGTTGTACAGAGCATAATAGAGGGAAAGAGAGAGAGAGAGAGAGAGAGAGTGGGACAGAGTGTGTCTCTATTGTAATTGGCGCCAAGCGAAGATTGTGAGTACGAGGTCATTGCCTTTGTGTTCCCATGTTGTATTCTCCTTACATAGTGATAGTTCGGAGTCTGTGGGCTCCCGTGGTTTTTCCAGTTTAGGGTTTTCCACGTTAACATCCTATGCATTCTCTTCTGTTTGTGTACTTACTTCCATTTCTCCATTTTTTACTGGGTTTGATTATCATTAAGTGATCTAAGTCTCGGTTGTGCCCGAAGATTATTCCACATATTCTCTACAATCTGGTATCAGAGCGAAATGACACAGGAAATGGAAGATTCATTTGGCGGCATGTTCAAGCTCACCGGCTCCAACTACTCAATGTGGAAGTTGAAGATGAGGGACATGCTCGTGGTCAAAGACCTCTGCTTGCCGGTTCAGTTCGGGGACAAGAGACTGGACAAGATCGACACCATGGTGTGGGAGGTGATGCACATGAAGACAACGGCGTACATCCGGTGCTTCATCGACATGAGCCTATACAACAACTTCAATGAAGAGAGTAAGGCTCATGAGCTCTAGGAGAAGATCGACATTATGTTTTAGAACAAAAATGTTGTTAATCGGGTCTCAGTATTTCGGAAGCTAGTGAGGCTCCGATACCAAGACGGCTCCAATATGGCAGAGCACATGAATGCCTTCCAAGGGCTCATACACCAGGAAACCTCGTTGGAAGTACCTCTCTCTGATGAGGCACTAGCACTACTCCTGCTCGGTTCCCTCCCGGATAGCTGGGCAACGCTGGGCCGGAAGGGAAACAGTTATCCCTAGAAAGAGTCAAGTCGAGCTTGCCAGATGAGGAGGCGCGTCGGAAAGACAAGGATACGGGCTCCGACTTCAAAGCGCTCCTTTCCGAATCAGAACACGGAAGACAAAGGAACCGGAGTCCCCAAAACCAAGAAAAGTCGGGGACACGATCAAAGTCAAGGGGAAGGCCCACTTGCTTCTACTTTGGGAAGCCGGGGCATTTCCAGAAGAATTGTTGGCATTTCCGGAAAGACAAGGAAACCGACAATACCGATTCGAAGTGGTCACCGGATAGGAATGACAAAGACCAGAGAGGACCGAACCGGAAGGGAACGACGACAATAGCGGAAACTGAAGAGGAGTTGATGCTCCTCACCGAGGAGAGTGAGTTGAACCTTGCCAACGATGAGACAATGTGGGTTGTCGATTCCGGAGCATCGTTCCACCTTACCCCGGACCGGAAATGCTTTTCATCCTACACATCCGGTGAGCACGGTTGTGTCCAGATGGGGAATGAAGGTACATGCAGATTTGTTGGCATAGGAGATGTGGCGTTGATAGCACCAACCGGATGCAAGTTGTTGTTGAAGAATGTCTGACACGTTTCAGAGGTTCGATTGAACCTAATATTAGGCGGTTGGCTGGATGACAAAGGCTACACGGGTAACATCTGGAACGGAGTCATGAAATTCAGCAAAGGGAGCCTGATAGTGGCTCGGGCCCGGAAAGTCAACAGGATGTATGCTAGCACATGCAAAATTACCCAAGACGTTTTGGGCTAAGGCATTATCGACAACGATGTATGTGATAAACATATCACCCTCGATGCCCTTGGACAGAGACACGCCGCACGGAGTGTGGACCGGTAAGGAAGTGTCTTACCGGCATCTGAAGGTGTTCGGGTGTCTCGCTTATGTGCATCTTGCAAAGGACCGGAGAGCAAAGTTGGATCCAAAGTCCCGGCCTTGCATATTCCTCGAATACGGCGATGATGAGTTCGGCCACCGAGTGTGGGATCTGGTCGACAAGAAGGTTTTCCGGAGTCGAGATATTATCTTCATGGAGGACAAGACCCTTGCCAACTGGGAGTCAAAGAAGAAGGTAATGAACTCTGAGTCGACCGGTAAGAATCGATTTGATGATGTGTAGACCCAACCGGCAAAGAGCCAGTTAACACTCGAAGAACCGGCCGGTTACGGGGAGTACACCGAACCGGCAGAAGAAGGAGAGGAAGCAGGAACCGGAACCGACCAAGATCCCGAATCGGATTCGGATGAAGAACAAACAGAGGAGCCGGTTGCCGAAAGCCAAGGACGCAAATATCCTCTCAGAGAGAGAAGGCCCCCCCGGAGATTTCCGGATGTAGAGCGCGTGTTGCTAACCGATGAGGGGGAGCTGGAAAGCTTCGAAGAAGCAAAGGACACCCACCGCCGCAAGTGGTTGAGTGCCATGCAGGACGAGATGGATTCCCTGCATGAGAACCACACATACGAATTGGTAGAGTTGCCGAAAGGAAAGAGGGCACTCCGGAACAAGTGGTGTACAAGTTGAAACCGGGAGATGCCGGCAACCCCCCAAGGTACAAAGCCAGGATCGTGGTGAAGGGGTTCCAACAGAAGAAGGGAGTGGACTTCGACAAGATATTTGCCCCGGTAGTAAACATAACTTCCATCCAAATAGTGATGAGCATAGCGCCAAGCATGGATCTCGAGGTAGAGCAATTAGACGTGAAGATGACGTTTCTTCACGGTGACCTTGAAGAGGAGATCTACATGCAGCAACCGGAGGGATTTGTGAAGAAAGGGGAGAAGCTGGATCCCCGACAATGGTACCGGAAGTTTGACTCCTTCATGACTGATCAAGGGTACCACAAGACGCAAGCCGACCACTATGTTTGTGATACTCCTCCTGTATGTGGACGTGAATGGTACCGGAATTTTGAAGGTGGAGACTTCCTGATACTCCTCCTGTACGTGGACGACATGTTGATCATCGGATGAGACCAAGTCAAGATACAGACACTGAAGAAGGCTCTGAACTGGACATTCTCAATGAAAGACTTGGGTCCGGCAAGACAGATACTAGATATGCATATCATCAGGGACAGGTCAAAGAAGCAATTGTGGTTGTCACAGGAGAAATACATGACAAAGGTGTTTTAGCAGTTCAACATGTCAGATGCTAAACCAGTCGGATCGACACTCCCGGCAAACTGCAGGTTATCCGGTAAGAAAAGCATGAAGACGAAGGCAAAGAAGGTAGATATGATGAAGATACCATATGCCTCTGCCGTCGGGAGCTTAATGTATGCAATGGTGTGTACCTGACCTGATATCGGATACGTAGTCGAAGTGGTTAGCCAGTTCATGAGCAATCCCGGCAAGGACCACTGGAATGCGGTAAAATGGATACTCCGATACTTGAAAGGCACCTCAAGTATGTGTCTCTGATTCGGCTCCGGTAAACCCCAACTTCATAGTTTCACCGATTCGGATATGTCGGCTGATGCGAATACCAACCGATCAACATCCGGATACGTCATGACATATGCAAGGGGAGCTGTTTCATGGCAATCGAGGCTATAGAAGACGGTTGCGTTGTCAACCACGGAAGTGGAGTACAAGGCAGTTGTGGAAGCTGGCAAGGAAATACTATGGATGAAGGACTTCATTGGAGAGTTAGGGAACTGGCAAGAGGAATACCGGCTCTACTGCGACATCCAGCGGAGGTACCACTGGATTCAGGAGCGAGTGGAAGATCAAGAGTTCGTGCTTACGAAGATCCACGCGGAGGAGAATGGGTCAGATATGCTGACCAAGGTGCTAACGCCCGACAAGCTGGACGCATGCCGGAAGCAGATCGGACTGACGAGGCATCCCATGTCGAAATGAAGGGGGAGTTTGTTAGGATATCGGTCCCTCGGGATGGGATGATGAAGGCTCGGTGAGAACCGGATAATGAGTACCTGGCAAGGAAGACCCGGTGAGAACCAAATGTTGCAGACCCAGTGAGAACCTCTCACCGGATGAAGGGACATATATGTAAATATGTTCCAGAGAGCCCACTGGGGCTATATTTGTAAATAGCCTGAAAGTCATATTAGTATAAATATGACCTAGGGCAAACTCTTGGTGATAGTCATTATTTTGTTGTATAGAGCTATTGTTGTAACTATTGTACAGAGCATAGCAGAGGGAAAGAGAGAGAGAGAGAGAGAGAGAGAGAGAGAGAGAGAGATTGAGTCTCTGTTGTAACTGCCGCCAAGTGAAGATTGTGAGTACGAGGTCGTTGCCTCTATGTTCCCCTGTTGTATTCTCCTTACATAGTGATAGTTTAGAGTCTCTGGGCTCCTGTGGTTTTTCCCGTTTAGGGTTTTCCACGTTAACATCCTGTGCATTCTCTTCTGTTTGTGTACTTACTTCCATTTCTCCATCTCCTACAAATTGTTGCCTCTTGTAACCTCCAAAATCCATAACGTTTTTCATGTTAGCCTACTAAAGCATTTTCATACAGATGAAATTCGGGGTTGTGAGGCAAGCAATAACATGCCATGTGAACCAGAGGCCATATTAAATACACAAGTTTTTCAAGGGAGAAGATGCTACTTGATCAAGTGGTAGGGGCGATCATTGGTGGAAGCTTTGTGGATTACTGAGGAGGCACTACAGCAAGCACGTTTCGAGTGGTTAATGGAGCCACGAAACCGTCCAAGTTCTTAAGGAAAACCATAGTTAGCACGAGGACTAAATGTTGCCACCATGCATAAGTTTCGTGGTCGAAACTCTCACTCCTTATGGGGGAGTGTTACATTTGTTAGGTCTACCTAGAATAAAGTAATTGTTATGATTGTTACGACTACTTAAAATAAAGAACCTTGGAAGTACAAACGATTCAATTGTGAATGTTTGGCATTCCCATGATTCCTATTTAATAGGATGCTACTTTTCCTCGAACGGCAAGCTCCAGTTATTGGAGTTAGTAATACTTATTGAACTACTATAATTATTAGTTTTATTATGCAATGTTTTTCTATGAATTTGTGTTGGCGGTGGTAACAGGAGGTTTTGGCACTCACAAGTTCTTGCATCCATTTAAGTTTCTGTGAGAGAACATTACATTTTATAATAGGATTTTATTAAGAATACTGTAGAAAATAAATAATCAGTTTATCCAGGTTTTAATCAAATTTCTAGCCCACAAAATTCTCACATGGACTCTTAAAGGCCATATATTTTCTTTTAACGCTTAACAGTCTCAAAAGAATTAGTTATCTCATGAAGTATAATATCTACAGTTTCCAACTAATTATGAGTCTTTTATAAACCGGTGACACTTCAAAGACGAGATGAATAACTAGGTAAGCATTAGCATTAGCAAAGTACTTCCAAAATAACATGGGAAAGTGAAAAAAGCTAGTTTGTCTTATTAATGATAGGTATGATTTGGGAGCAATTAGAAAGAACATGGAGGAGGGTAAACTATAACTTAGCTTAGATGAATTAGGAACACATGTAGTCGTAGGTGGAAATGTATGAAAAGAAATGAAAATTTAGTATGGACGTTGACCGATATAGTTTCTAGGGGGGTCGTAGTTGCATATGATGTATGTTGCAAAGGGGTTGGAGGTGCATTTAGGAGCGACACGTCCAACACACCTTGTCTTGGCCCACACCACTTGTGTATAGTGGCCACATTGTTGGCCACATGCACAAGTGTTGGTCTTGTAGCTGTAGTATCAATTCTCAAATATCCAATCCGTCAAGGTGCTAGGGCATGGGTGGTAGTCCAATACCAATACACGTTCTCTCCATAAGGACCTTTGGAATAAAGTAATGCACCAGCACAACCAACTTGTGGTTTATCTTGGCTTATGGCATATTTGTTGGCATAGTCTTCCAATGTTTCACTCCAAACTAGAAGTGGAATGCCCAATTTTTGCCTCTCCACATTATGAGCATTTAGAAATTGATTTTGTTGTGTTTGCGCTATGCAACCAGGAAAACAACTGATCAACACTAGTACAAGAGTAAAAGTGCATAATTAATATGTTGATTTGTCATTATACATGGTGGTTGCTGAATATTGGACAAAAGGTAATATTTGTATTATCGAATATTAACTTCCCCTTGTTGTGTGTGTTTGTGGTTGTACTAGCACACACGCACGCACGCACTGACTGATAGATAATAATGTCAATGATAGATATATGCCTCTCAAAGTCAAGGCTATCGTCCATCCTCCATGTGATACTAATTCAATATTGTAGCCTAAATTATACGTCATTGTCAAATATAATAAAATGCATGTCCAATGTATTAAAATATAGGTTGGAAAAGATTCACATCTAAGCATATTCGATAATATTATAAGCAGAGGGACCATGTCTTCCAATTGGTGATTAATATTAAACTTGAGTCGGTGGTGTCTTATGTTTATAATATTCAATGATATTGGACCGTAATGATCACAATTGTAGTCTCTTCCAAACAAAACTAGGCTCTACATATCTAGAAAATAATTAGACAATAAATATGTATAGGTTCAATGAGGGTAATGTGAATCCTATTGGACCTTACTTCTTTCAAGTTAGACCAACCCTCTAAGCTTAGAAAATGGACCCCTCAATCCTAGGGTGTAAATCGTTTCTGTTTGTTTACTTGCATGGCAATCATGGTTTCAGGGGGTGCCCTCCCAATCAATGGCGCATCACTCTTTTGGAAGAGAACGTTCTCAACACGTTGTTGTTCTCGATCATTTTTAATTGCATGAAAATCTCTTTTGCCAACAAAATGTTCATAGAATTGAAATTGTCAATTAGGGATTATTATTAATTCTCCTAGGAATAGGAAACCAATAGAACATAGTCAATACATCCTATTTCTCCACCATTTATCAAGTGCTTGAAAATCTCTTTTGGTGAAAACAATTCAATTAGGGATTGTTATTAATTTAGAGATAGTATGATGATAACGTGGTAACATGGTTCAACAAGCAATAATGCACATTTTGTACCTCGAATCTCTTTCAAAGAGAGAGAAACTTTACACATTATTAATTATGCAAAAGAGTTTTGCATGAGTTTAAGAAGAGTGACAAGAATTTTATTTTTCCGACGGTTTTTAACTTAACCTATGCTCGAGATGTAGAGCATGGGTTCTCCATGTTTAGGGTGTGTTTGTTTACTCATAGGGTAGTCATGGTTTGAGGGATACCTTCCCTCAATGTCAACCACAAATGCTTCGTTATTCTCAGAATTACTCTCTTAATGACAAGAGCCTTTAATATGTATGATAAATCTCTATCATTTCTAAATTACTTCTAGATATATTTTGGTAACAAAGATACAATAGACTTGAAAGTAGAGCCTAAGTATTGAAACTACCCGCATGTTAATAATCATTGATATATAATAAGCTTATGATGTCGAAACACGCTCTTCACGCCATTGTCAACTTCGTGGGAAATTTGGAAATAATTTTGAAAAGATAATTGCATCTAATTGGCTTAGTGCCTTTGTCCTTGGCATTGGCGTTGGGGCTCTGCCTTAGGGTGTGAGTCCATTTTTAATTTCTTATATATAGGCTTCTAAGTTAGTCCAAGATTGAAATGTTCTATACACGAAATGTTTTATTATGTCGAGTAGGATGATTCTTAGAGCAATTTTGGATATGTCCTGCAAATTGAACGGTGCCTTTGTAGATTTGTGAAGTTGGAGATCTATAGATTTTAGTAAACCGGTAATCCCACTTTCACATGGTTAAAAACACATTCATTCCATTTATGATTAACTAGAACTCGAAGCTTAATGTATTTAAATCTTTCTATTAATGGCCCAAGGTGGAACTACCAACCCCGACAATGGTTGTTTCCTACTCACCTCCCACCCTCTCTCCATTGGAGGACACAGGATCGGGCTCGTGATTCCCCGATTGTGTGCATGCACTGGTTTATATATAAGCCACCTTGATAGTCTTTTTGTAAAAATTTGTCCTTACTAACCGAAAAGTAGCTCCTTTATTGGAAACAAAAGAACTTTCTATTATTTCAAGGGGTTAATAATTGAACTACATACATGGAATATCCTTAATTGATAGTCCCCACATGCATGGTTAGAGGTACAATAAAAAAACGTGCGAAAGCTTGTACAACACCGACATAGCCGACTGCACTGGACAACAGTACACAATTAGGTATTCGCAGAGGATGGAGAATACAAAGAAAGAGAGATTGAGTTAGTAGACAACAAAACTTCTATTACAAAACTCTCAATACATACAATGTGATCATAGAGCACTCTTTATATACAAGTACTGACACAATACCTAATGCTCACTTATGAACACTAACACAAAACAACTAATATATTCTTATTACAAAAATTGGGATATAGCTCTATTGAACCTTACGAACCTATCGGCTTGTCCACTTCCAGCCTATTTGGCTTACCAACTTTTTCCCGATCCTTCGGACTAATCCAGCTTTCGGCCTGTTCAACCAATCCTTTAGTCGATCTGCCTTCATGTTGAGCTCAACACTCTCTCAAGCTCAACTTGGGGTCCCTCCCATTCTTCACTCTAGCTCCTCCTAACAGCATGCCTCCTAGCCTACACTCATCTACCCATCGATTGTCTTGTTTGATCTAGGCCTTCGTTGGCCTTCTTCCCGCCATTATGGCTTCGGTGCCCCTCGACCCGTTGGCTTTGACTACCCTCTGTCATGATGACATTCACTCTAGCTCCTCCTAACAACATGCATCCTAGCCTACACTCCTCTACCCATCGATTGTCTTGTTTGATCTAGGCCTTCGTTGGCCTTCTTCCCTCCCATTCTTCACTCTAGCTCCTCCTAACTGTCGAATACAAGTGTATAATGGACGTATTCACACTATCCCTTTGGGCCATTTGTGTAATTAGCATAAATGGTAGTTGCCCTAAGTCGGTCACTATATATATTGACCTTGTAACCTTTTTGTAAGGTTGGGTATTGTATTATTGCTTTGTGGAATAAGAAGTCTTTTGTGTCTCTCTCTCTCTCTCTGTGCAACGACTAGAAACTGTCATACGCAGGTATTCAGCACTAATCGAATGCTTCTTGATCTTCTGCATAGACGACCTCGTCTGCAACATCTAGTATCAGAGCCTGCACAGTAGTCGGTCCTTCAATCCGCTGTCGGCCGTCGTCTCAGCCTGCACAGCATTCGGTTTCCTGTGTCATTCGAAGAAGAGAGAAGAAGAAGAGAAACGAGGCTTGCATCTCATCGCGTTAGATCATCTTCGCTTGGAGTAAGCCAGCAGGTTGTACTCTGTCCCTTGTGATCGTAACCGCTCGAGGTGAAATCCCCTTGTGCAACATTGACACGATCGTGCTCCATTCGGTTAAACGGCATCCGAAGAGGTCATCAAACGCCGCTCGCCGCTCATTGTAACCACTCGGTGCAGATCGGTCTCAAGACAACAACCCAAATTCGTGCTTCATCTGGCTGATCGACATTCGGGAGGATCAGTTGGATCCGTCTCTCTCGTTGCTGCAGTCAACTGAAGCAGAATCGGTCCAGATAATCGGTTTTAATAATCGGTATTCGGCATATATATCTGAAGCGAACCGGGCTCACTCCGACTCGGCAACATTCGGGAAGACCAATCGGTTCTGTCCCTCAAGCTACCGGAGTCAATTCGAGCAAGTTCCGAAGCCGAACCGACTCGGGTTCAAATCCGACTAGAACGATATCGGGTGAGCCAACCGGCTGCACTCCAACAAGGTTCGTAGTCAACTTTGAACCGAGCTTCGTCAACCGAAACCGAATTTGATGGCATCAACATCCGGCTCGTCAGAAATGAGTCTACGAAAGTTCGATGGATCGAACTTCAACTTCTGGAAGGAGCAAATGCAGGACTATCTCATAGTCAAGGGGCAAATCGATCCCATCGAAAATGAAGAACCTCCAGAAGGATACAAACCAATTGAGTGGCAGAAGCTGGACAGAATCGTCCGCGCCACGATTCGGATGCACCTATCGGAATCGGTATACTTTACGGTGCAATCGTGTACGACAACATTCGAACTGTGGAAAACACTGTCGGACACCTACGAAAAGAAGGTCGCTGCAACGAAGATGTTTCTGATCCGGCGCCTCTACAACTTGCGGATGAAAGAATCCGATTCGGTTCAAGCACATCTCAACGAGTACGAAAGCATAAGCTCCCAAATCTCATCACAGGGGACGGCAATCGAGGATGAACTCAGAGCAATGATACTCATGAGCAGCCTTCCCTCATCATGGGAAACTTTCGTCACAACCGTGTGCAACGCGTCAACCACGGCTGTTAAATACTCCGAAGTCACGAGCGCAATCCTGACCGAAGCAGCTCGGAGAAAGTCTTTCGCCAAAGACTCAACAGACGACGCTTATGTAGTACAAGGTTCGACAGACCGATCGAACATACGAGGAAGAGATTCCTCACGACCGCCGAACAATCAGCGAAGACGGAGCCAGTCACGGGATAACCGAATCTGCAATTACTGCAAGAAACCCGGACACATCAAAGCCGACTGCCGCGCACTCAAGAACAAGAACGACAAGTCTCAGAGATCAGACAAGAAGAGTGGCCGGCATGAGGAGATCAATTACGTCAGCTTCTCAGCTGATGTGCTACCAGACGACCCGAATATACTATCAATCGAAAATCCAGTCGGATCAGAAGTTCTACTCACGACTGAAGAATCGAGCACATGGCTCTTAGATTCGGGCGCGTCATTTCACGTGACTCCTCATCGATCCCAATTTCGGCAATATACGATCCGTCACTCCGACTCAGTTCGAGTCGGCAACTCACAACACTGTGACATCATCGGAATCGGCACAGTAGAGCTCAACCTTGCAGGCGGCTCTACACTTGTACTCCACAATGTCCGACATGTACCCGAGCTCTCAAGGCCATTGATCTCAGTCGGACAACTAGATGAAGACGGCATTCGTGCCGGTTTTTCTTCGGGAGGGTGGACACTCCACAGGGGGAACCTCCTGCTTGCTAGAGGACCCAAGATACACTCCCTGTATCCGTTACATGTTACGCTCAGAGAGGGTAACCTGTTTTTGGTGGATATTCCTGTGTCATCACTATGGCACAGAAGATTAGGACACCTCAGCAAGGCCGGCATCACGCACCTATCTAGAGCCGGATACATCCCCAAACTCTCCTTCTCCGACCATCAATTCTGCGAGCATTGCCAGTATGGCAAACAAGTAGCCGCATCACACCCGACATCAGCACCAAGAGAAACGAGACCTCTCGATTTAGTCCACTCGGACGTCTGTGGCCCAATGCCGCATCAGTCTCTTGGCGGTGCCTCTTACTTCGTCACTTTTATTGACGATTCGACTCGAAAGGTGTGGGCTTATCCAATTCGCACCAAAGATCGGGTCTTCTCGATCTTCTCAGATTGGCTCGCTATGGTAGAAAATCAAACCGACCGAAAGCTGAAATGCTTTCGGACAGACAATGGGGGAGAGTTCAAATCCGAAGAATTCGTCAAATTCTGCCGACAACGCGGCATCCGACGTGAATTTACGGCACCACACAGTCCGGAGCAAAACGGGATTGCCGAACGCATGAATCGGACAATCCAAGAACGGATAGTTTCCATGCTCCAACACTCCGGACTGTCGGATGGCTTCTGGGCAGAGGCTCTACTCACGGCAGTACACATAATCAATATGTCACCCAGTAGACCTCTAGGACTTCAAATTCCTCAGGAACTATGGATCGGCAGTAAGCCGAATTACGACAAGCTGAGGATCTTCGGATGCGAGGCGTACGCCCTTATTCCGAAAGATGATCGCCGAAAACTTGCACCTCGGTCCAGGAAATGCATTTTCCTTGGATATGGATCCGACGGCGAAATGGGATACCGACTCTGGGATCCCGAACGCAGACAAATCGTCCGAAGTTCGGACGTTGTGTTCAACGAGTCGGCTATGAATCCATCAGTCAAAACACCGATCGAAGTCCGAAGGGTCACATTTTCAGATGTACCGACCCTTCAAGAAGGCCCCGCTCTTAACACACGGTCAGCTTCACGGGTAGCTGAACCTTACACTACCGACTCGGACAACTCTGACTCGGCACAGCCGAATGATTCGGTTTCGGACCATCCGACCTCGATACCCGATGCGACCAGTCCAATCATACCTCGACGATCCGAGAGACTGTCGCAACCTCCGGAGAGGTATTCTCTTGGAATTTTCTTCACCGACGCCGGCGAACCGACGTCTTACGAAGAAGCATCGACATCTGTCGATTCCGCCACCTGGCATCTGGCGATGGAGTCGGAAATGCACTCCATTCGGGCAAACAAGACTTGGGATCTGGTCGAATTACCTAGGAACCGACGTGCTCTTCCTTGCAAGTGGGTTTATCGACTAAAAGAGACGTCTGATTCGACCACCCCAAAGTACAAGGCCAGATTAGTTGCGAAGGGCTTCCGACAAGAATATGGCGTCGACTTCGACGAGATTTTTTCACCAGTGGTGAAAATGACAACCCTTCGTTTTCTGCTCGGCGTAGTGGCAGCCGACAACTTGGAGCTGATTCAGCTAGATGTCAAAACAGCCTTCCTCCATGGTGATCTTGACGAGGAAATTTATATGGAGCAGCCAAAAGGCTTCGTGGCAACTGGCCAAGAACATCTAGTCTGCCGACTCAGGAAGAGTCTATACGGCCTCAAACAGGCACCGCGACAATGGTACAAGAAGTTCGACGACTTCATCCAATCGATCGGCTTCTCAAAAAGCGATGAGGACCATTGTCTTTTTACCAACACAGCTCAAGATGGATCACCCATCTTCCTCATCATCTACGTGAACGACATGCTAATTTCTGGACGCCACGCGGGCGAACTTGCCGATCTCATTCGGCAACTGCGGTTGAAGTTTGCCATGAAGGACCTCGGTCCGGCACGACACATCCTTGGCATGAAGATTAGTCGGCATCGCGATAAACGACATCTTTTTTTGTCTCAGACCGACTATATCGGACGTGTCTTGGAACGCTTCAACATGCAATCAGCCAAATCTGCTTCAACCCCGCTCCCCATGAATCTTCGGCTCTCTCAGCGAGACTGCCCGACATCCGGTCCGGAGGGGGAAGATATGAAGTCGGTACCGTATGCACCGGCAGTCGGCTCCCTTATGTACCTGATGGTCGCGACATGGCCTGATATCTCTCATGCCGTAGGAGTCGTTAGCAGATTTATGCACAATCCTGGCCGATCGCATTGGAACGCAGTCAAGCATGTGTTCAGATATCTGGCTGGCACAAAAGACCACGGCATTCTTTTCGGTCCGAACCGAACCTCAGGCGTAGTCGGTTACACCAACTCGGATTTCGCCGGCTGTATAGACAGTCGGAAATCAACAACCGGATACTGCTTCAAATTCGGCAATGGAGCAATCTCGTGGAAGTCGAAACTTCAGGAGTGCACAGCGACCTCAACGACCGAAGCAGAATATGTAGCTGCGTCCGACGCAGCAAAAGAAGCTTTGTGGCTCGGTCGGCTGGCGCACACGCTTCGACAAGTCGACCATGACTCGGCTCCAGTTGTCTACAGCGACAGTCAAGGTGTTGTTGCCTTGTCGAAAAATCCGGTTCACCACAACGCCTCCAAACATATCGACGTTCGATATCACTTCGTTCGGGACTGCGTCATTTCAGGGAAAATCGGTCTAGAGAAAATATCCACAACCGACAATGTCGCAGATGGAATGACCAAGTGTCTTTCGGCAGACCGCTTTCGGTTTCTTCGGCATCAGATGGGCGTAACGACAAACCAGTCCGGTTAGAGCCGGACACAGAGCAGGATGGTTCCCGACAACCGACATCATTTCCTTAATGATCGGCTTCAACTGTTCCGACCCGACCAGTTCGGTCTTCTGCCTTCGGACCTTGCCGACTCGAACAAAGCTGATATGTCCGAGAACCTAAGTCTATACCTGTAATCTTAGATAACCCATGTATACGCCCATTACGGGGGAGTGTCGAATACAAGTGTATAATGGACGTATTCACACTATCCCTTTGGGCCATTTGTGTAATTAGCATAAATGGTAGTTGCCCTAAGTCGGTCACTATATATATTGACCTTGTAACCTTTTTGTAAGGTTGGGTGTTGTATTATTGCTTTGTGGAATAAGAAGTCTTTTGTGTCTCTCTCTCTCTCTCTGTGCAACGACTAGAAACTGTCATACGCAGGTATTCAGCACTAATCGAATGCTTCTTGATCTTCCGCATAGACGACCTCGTCTGCAACAGTAACAACATGCCTCCTAGCCTACACTCCTCTACCCACCGATTGTCTTGTTTGATCTAGGCCTTCGTTGGCCTTCTTCCCGCCGTTATGGCTTCTGTGCCCCTCGACCCGTTGGCTTTGACTACCCTCTGTCATGATGACATTCACATTATGCTTTGAAAGCATTTGAACCCACGTCCTTGCTATACATATGTCAAATCCTTAACCATTGTAATAATATGTTTATATGTATAGTTTTTAAAATATATCATCTAATATCATAACAATATTCCATATTACTCTAGAATAACCTAGAATATTCTAGAGTGTTCTATATACTAGAAGCTTCTAGAATACTCTAGAAACCTTCTAGATTATTCTATATTCTAGAACGTTCTAGAATATTCTAGAGTGTTCTATATTATTGTATAAGGACTTATCAATAGTGTAAAAACAAATAGCATGCGGAAGCAATACAGAACAGAAAACAGAGAACAGAGAACAGGTTGAATGGAGAACTTAACAGTACGCGGGAGAGACAGAGAGATAGAGAGAGAGAACAAGAATCTCTATTCAAAAATTATATCAACGATCTGTACATCGTAAGTGTTCAGCGAACACTTTTATACAAGTCCATACGAACTGACAGAAATACAGTGTACTTCAATGCTCACTTGAGCGTCTGACACTAACTACGAGAGTATTAACTCCCTAGTAGTCTAGTTGCTACTAGGCTTCCGGTTACTGATGGATCCGGCTAACTGGCTCCCCATCTCACCGGCTCTTTTGCTCACCGGGTGCTCATCGGCTCACCAATCCGTCTCGCTCACCGGCTCAGGCTTATTCAGCTGATCCGGCTCCAATTGAGCCTGCCGCTCAACACTCCCCCTCAAGCTCAACTTGAGGTCCAGTCGTAGTGTCAACATCTGTGGCAACCGGTCCTTCTGCCCGGCTCCTTCTGGCGTCACTCCGTCTTGCTCGCACTCCTCGTCCGGTCCGGTTCTGTTTGTCGGGACCCTTCTTGTTCTGCGCACCCCGACCTCCTTGGTCGGCTTGTCTGCTCAACAGGCCCAATTCAGCTCCCTTGCTGATGTGACTTTAGCGCATGCACTATGTACAGAATCACACACATTTAAAACAAGTATATCTACTTTGTTGTACATTATGATTTATAGTGCTTATAACTTTATGGGTCGAAGCATGCTACGGTGTACCAACTTTTGGCCAAAAATTTAGTACTAAATCGAAGAAGAAAATAAACATTAAAAATTGTAAATAAATTTCAAAAAACAAAAAACAAATTCATTACGTCACACTCAAATGCACAAAGATATTATACGTCACACTCGAAATGTCCCTAGCCATATTTAATACATTAATTGTTGCCCCAGTCTCCTAGGTAGAGTTGTACGAAAGCACACCTGGAGAAGGTATCCATTGTGATAGTTGGTCAGTCTCAATATCTCTCTCTCTCTCTCTCTCTGGTATGGGTAGTCGAACGTGTCAATTGGTATGTCTCTCTCTCTCACTCACTCACTCACTCACTCTCTCTCTCTCTCCTGTCTCGAAGTTGTCAGACAGACAGTGGCAGAAAGTTAAAGAAAGACGACATATCTATCACAAGTCTATCTCTCTCTTTCTCTCTCTCACTCCACCTTCGAAGCTCTGTTTCTTTCTTTCTTTCTGTTTCTCTCTCTCACTCCACCTTCGATTCTCTGTTTCCCCGCGTAGTTGTTCTTGTGTTCCCCTCTGTGCCAGGTTCGATCTCTGAACTCTGTATACACAGAGATTTTTGTTTCCCCTGCTCGTTGTATGTGTTGTTGATTTTCCTTCCTTGTGTATGCTCGTTTGTCTCCTCTGCAGCAGCCTCGTCAACAACCTCTTGCATATAGGTGATTTTGAAGGCTTGGTGTGCTCCCAAGGTGTCGAAATCAACACGGTGTGGTACCTCTGCAAGTTGTACGACCTCTAGGTATTCTCTTTGTTGCATGCCCAACTGGTATGTTTTCTTTTTCTAAATGTTTCCTGTCTGTCTGTTTTTTATTTGCATGTGTATGGCCATTTTTAGGGTTTGATTATTCATAGTCTATGTGTTGCATGCCCAACTGGTATGTTTTTGTTTTCTCTGTGTTTCTGTGTTTCTTTTAAAAATGTATGACAATATTTTGATCGAGGTGGTTGTGTGTTAGACATGTTTGTACATGCAACATAAATGGAGTTGGCTATGATGAGTTGCTATGTTTTCGTTTTGTTCTTGTTTCCTGTCCATCTGTTTTATTTTGTGTGAGTTTGACATGGATGAGTGTTTTTCCGACTATTTTGGGTTTTTGTGTGTTTGACATGGCTTGTACATGCGATGTGATGGAGTTGGCTATGATGATTTACAATGTTTTCGTTTTCTTTGACTTTTGTATCCGTCTGTTTTTATTGTCTGTGTATTTGACATGGATGAGTTTTTTTCCGACTATTTAGGGTTATTGTGTGTTTGACATGGTTTGTACATGCAATGTGATGATTTGCTATGTGTTGATCGTAATTGCTTGAGTTTTCTTCTAGTACATGCATATTCATTCCCTGATAATTGTGTTGACTAGGACAATGACGAGAAGGACACCCATAAAGAAGACATTGATGAAAGAGAAAGTGAAGACACCAGTGAAGGAAGGAAGAAGGACACCCATGAAAGAAAGCAAGAAGACACCCACAAGAGAAAGGGTGATGAATTCATCAACACAGAGAAAGAAGATGTACCACTCCATCAGTCGAGACACACCTCTTGGATGGAATTATTTCCTTCGAGCACGACCTGACGTTTATCCAGAGCTGAGAGAGTGGTTGTTAAAAACCTGGGGGTCAGCACATCCCGACACAAGGCGAGGATTCCACATAAGTGGTTTGAAGAGGGAATACATGAATTTATTGAAGACGAGATACGAACATGTTTATGATACAAATCAAATCACTAACAATGAGGTGGGTACTGTTTTTGCACGTGCTTTTGCATGTGAAGTTCAAGGTGGCATTGACGTAAATTGGGAAGATTTTAATCGGCACCGGTCAGAACATTACAAAGGGTCCTCCAGTACCAACACTGGCTTGAAGTCATCTGGAACCTCTCATGTGGATATTCTAGCTATAACACCTATCCACCAAGTTCTAGAGGCAAAGGTACGGGCCACAATGACTGAAAAGCATGAACAAATGATGGCCGGTTGCATAGCTTCTATGAGCTCAAGAATACAAACACTACTTGCTGATTTGGAAGCAGTTAAATCAGCTGAGATACAGGCAGAAAAGAAATTTTCTTCAATAAAAACTACATATGAATGGATTGCATCGACAATCCAAAATTCGGAAAGTGAGGTGTTGAAAGAGGAGTTGAAGAAAGAGCTGAACAATATGGGCACTCAATTAGGTTCACAGATAAGAGACCTTGATACTTGCAGGAATGCACATGAAGAAATAGATAATAAGTTGTCAGCCTTAAAGTTGCATTCTGAGAACCTTGCATGCTTGATGCAGGATTTAAAACAAAATGGTTTTGATACTTTGTGT
Source organism: Azolla caroliniana (assembly GCF_043228905.1). NCBI lineage: Eukaryota > Viridiplantae > Streptophyta > Polypodiopsida > Salviniales > Salviniaceae > Azolla > Azolla caroliniana. The sequence goes on from NW_028230443.1 coordinate 19,969,296, forward strand.
CCATCTGTAATTGAGCACCCAAGTGGTATAGAAAGTACCATTATTAGTATAGCTATATCACGGTATTGGCTTTAAAAGTTATTTATTTCTACTTCTCTGGTATAAATAAGCGAGCAGCTAATATATTATAACTTGTGTTTGCAATCTTCCAGGTGTATATTTTGTGGCCTCGGATTCAAGTTGGAGGCTATGGATGTTGTGATTACACCATGCTTGCACACATATCATGTGTTATGTGCTAAGTATCATTTTGAGAAAGAGAATACATGTATGGACTGTAAAACTACAATTGTGGCTGAGTGGTACTATGCTTGGGGTTTAAAAGTACACCCATACGGTATGTGGCTCTACTATTCTATTGTTTGTATTATATGATGTCAATTAACATTTGGACTAGAACTAGTGTATGCCACAATTCATACTTCAAATTTAGTGTAATCTCTAACAACTATTATGTGGAACCCTAATTATGTGGGTTAGTATTGGCAGTACTCTTAATATATAATTGGTATGTGTAGTTGAAGGGATATTTTCCAGAATTAGTAGTACTAAAAGGGAACCAGGTACAACATCGTCCAATCTATATTGCAACTTGCCTAGTATTAGTTTAGTAAACACTATACTTATAGTACACTGTTGACTGTTAGTATTGTTTGTGTAACTTGGGAATTAGTACTAGTAATGTAATTTGGGAACAAGGTGTATAGTAAATTGCTGAATAATAGTACAATTATTGTAATTTGGAAATGAGGTGTGTCAAACACATATCACGTTTAGTACTAATATTGTTCAAGATTAATACTGTTGGTGTAATTAGTACAAGTTATGTAACTAGGTGTGTAGAACACATATCATGTTTAGTATTGCTTGTGTGCAAAATACCAATCTACATTTGTTGGATTAGTACTTAGTAAGTACTACATGGTTCATGATTAGTACTAGTTCTGTACTTTGTGAACTAAGTTACTAGTACATTGCTCATGATTAATACTAGTTTTGTAATTTGGGAACTGAGTAGTACTTTGTTCCTTATTAGTACTAGTTTTGTACCTTATTAGTACTAGATCAGTAATCTAGAAAATAAGTGAGTAGTACATTTTGTAGGATTAGTACTAATTGTGTAATTTGACTAAGTCAGTGGTACATTGTTGGTATAGTACATTGTTCAGGATTAGTACTAATTGTGTAATTTGACTAAGTCAGTGGTACATTGTTCGGGATTAGTACTCCTTGTGTAATTTGCTAACTAAGTGAGTAGTATATTGTGCATGATTAGTACTACTTGTGTAAATTGGGAACTAAGTGAGCATTACATTGTTCGGGATTAGTACTCCTTGTGTAATTTGGTAACTAAGTGAGTAGTATATTGTGCATGATTAGTACTACTTGTGTAAATTGGGAACTAAGTGAGCAGTACATTGTTCGGGATTAGTACTCCTTGTGTAATTTGGTAACTAAGTGAGTAGTATATTGTGCATGATTAGTACTACTTGTGTAAATTGGGAACTAAGTGAGCATTACATTGTTCGAGATTAGTACTCCTTGTGTAATTTGGTAACTAAGTGAGTAGTATATTGTGCATGATTAGTACTACTTGTAAATTGGGAACTAAGTGAGCAGTACATTGTTCGGGATTAGTACTAGTTCAGTGATTTAGGAAATAAGTGAGTAGTACATTGTTCAAGATTAGTACTACTTATTAATTTGACTAAGTCAGTGGTACATTTTTCAGGATTAGTACTTGTGTAATTTGGTAACTAAGTGAGTAGTATATTGTGCATGATTAGTACTACTTGTGTATATTGTGCATGATTAGTACTAATCGTGTAAATTGGGAAGTAAGTGAGCAGTACAGTGTTCCTTATTAGTACTAGTTCAATAATTTAGGAACTATGTGAGTAGTACATTGTTCATGATTGGTACATTGTGTAAAATGGGAAGCAGCTCTTGTGACCTACATTATATATTTTAGATGATGGTACTAACATTCAAGGTTTTTTTGTTTCTTGCAATGAATGTTGTAGTGTCAAGCAACTCCACGCCAGGGAAGGTAATGGAACAACCAGCCCTTGTGCCTAAACCCTCAATATCTGTTGCACATTCCAAGGTTCAGGGACCATCATTACCAATAACCTATGATTTTTATGATGAGGATGAATGTATGAGAAGGGCCATTGGAGCAGTGGAACATATGCTTCTACAAACAAATTTCCCAAGCTCCGGTCAACATCAAGAAATAGAGCCCAATAAGAAGAGAAATGCAGTTTCTTTACAAATAGAGCCCAGTAAGAAGAGAAATGCTGCAAGAATGTTGTATGGAAACGGCAAGAAAGGCAAAGTTGAATGCAATGGTGAGTCATATAAGTTCTCACCTGTCTGGAGCATTGTCAACCTAATCCATTGTCTAATACCATGTACTTGTGTTACTAGCTGATGATGAAATGATATTTGGTGACGGAGATACGAGTCCAAAACCTGATCATGAAGACGAATTTATCACACTCCCAGGTACACGTCAAAAGCTAGACTTTGAAAACAATGATTTAGCTCATAACAACCCTATTTTTGTTGTTATTATAGATCATAACAACATTGTTGAGCACCTAGATGTTGTGGAGAAGATGACCGAGCCCACCACTTGCAATGGGGTATCTACGGCTGTACAATATGACGATGTAATATTAGGTAAAAATGTGGCCCTAAACCCTATGTTCATTGTTTGCAAACTTTTGAGTATGTGAGTTGATACCAATATTCTTTGGAATCCCATTAATTAGGTTTACAAGAGCAGTCTGATTCCCAAGTGCAATCAAATGAATCGGGAACTTCATGGAGCACAAGTGCAGAGTCAGATTCCCATCAGAGTCAGAATCAAATTAACCTTTGCAAGGAGGCAGACTCTGGAAGCACATCTTCCACACATGAGGATTGTGAGAAAAACGAAGCATTCATATGTGAAGAGCAATTGGCATGTACAAACAACACTATGTCTAAAGAAGCCTATGAGTGTGGAAAGAATATGGCAAGTACTGAAGAGAAGATTGAAGCCCATGAAGAGTGTGGAAAGAATATGGCAAGTACTGAAGAGAAGATTGAGGCCCATGAAGAGTGTGGAAAGAATATGGCAAGTACTGAAGAGAAGACTGATTGTACTGATAATGTGCTAGTACTGTCTAAAGATTCCCATGAGGATCATGGAAAGAACATTGCTAGTAATGAAGAGGATCGTGGAAAGAACATCGCTTTCCCTGAAGATAAGCCTGATTGTACAGAATCCCATGAGGAGTGTAGAGCGAACAACGTTACTAATGAAGGTGGGCCTGATTGTACTCAGAGCGAAAAACGTTGTCTTAAGAATGAGGTGACATCCACCGTACAAGAGGAGTTGACCATGACTACTGCCACGGTCCACATACAGGAGTCTAATAAGAACGAGTGTATAGGCATCGGTGATGATGATAGGGCAATAAAGATCGCTAGGAGTACAAGCATTCAGGAGATGAGTGATAATTTGCCTATCGACAGCACCTTTGTGGATTTGTGTACAAGCATTGCAGTTGCAGAAAACATAGTTGCTCTCTCAAGCTTGCCACCAGTACAAGGTGCCCGCGCATCCACGCCTGTCTCTGATGCCTCTGATGATGAAGTGCCACTTAGTCAGCTCATACCTAAAGGCTTTAAGATAAAGAAGAATGTAAAATTAGAAAAATCTGGCACCAACAAGCGCATTACAAGATCGTCCAAGTTACCCTCTAGTGCCTGATTGTCTTTCGATTGTACTTGAACTTTAGTTGTTAGTGATGTCTGAAATTGAACTATTTGGATACCAAAATATTGTTTCAATTGCCAATGTAAAAAATCCAGTTCATGAATCTGAAATAGTTATACCAGTGTGAAATCAAGTTCATGTTTAAGGATTGCTTCTGTATTTTGCTCGTCAACATATATAAAAAACAATGGGAATATACTTTTTGATCTAAGTATTCTTATTTTACAACGTTTTGTTTCTTTTTTGAGATCATCTCCTAATCCTCGCAAAGTCTTTCAATCTATTATAGATAAAATGCTTGAAAGTCTTCTTAGCCAGAATGTGTGCAAATTGGAGGGTAACCAGAATGTGTGCAAATTGTTGAAGCAATGTGGGCCATATTTTGATGATATGATCCCAAAGGATGAACCATCCACTAACAATAGTAAGGAAACACTTACCTTTTTGAGCTATCACAAATTATTGTTTCAGAAGTTGGATTATTTTGTTAAGGAAAGGAAGGTCTGTAATTTAAAATCCATAGCCTGGATATTCAGGACTTATATACAAGAAGTTAAAACTCAGATGGCTTCACAGGACATATCATGAAACAAAAAAGGATTCTGAGAGAATAATTTTCATTGTTGTCTTCACAGAATTCATCGCCCCCTTTGAAGAATGAACTTACAGTAGAAAATCTTACAATATTAAAGTCTTTAATGAATTCAACTAACAATCTTCTCTTGGTAGCAAAAGAAGAGCAGATTTATGTGCCAACAGAGGACACACCAACTCTTATACAATATTTTTACTCATTTTAACATGGCTCTGCAAAACTCCTATGCTCAAATAACATCAAGAAACATGAGCAATATCGGCAATGAAGAAATCCAAGTCCTATTGACAACAGCTAATATATTATGAAAGATAAGTACAAGTGGTTGAGAGGCATAAACACTTTGGAAGAAAGACGAAATATATCAATTCATTTGTCAATCATCAAAATTAATAGTGAACTCCAAGTGGATGTTTTTCAGTTTTCTGGTACAATGTATTGATAGGGTGACTTTCAAGCATTAAATAGAGAGACCTCCCCTAATATGTGCTCATGAACCTCTTGGGGGACCTTGTAGACAGTGTTGTATCCCTTAACCTTGTGCTTTGCTTGAGTCATATTGAATTTGATCGCAAGAATGGCATCAGCGTAGATTATTGCGATGGGTGCTTCTTTTAGTAATGCATATGTGTTCTTGCACTGCGGCAACTTTGCATAATAGTTTCCATACACGATAGACTCACCAACGTTGAAATTGTTGCCCCAACCATCCCTCACCACTTCTTTCAATAATGTCTTTCCTTGCTTGCACACCACAATGTAGTAGTCTTCTAAATCTTCATTCTGAGGATATTTGAGCACTGCAAAATGATCTCCAACTTCCAATAAAACTGCCAAGTCTTGATTTTGGTTGTAGTATACAATATCGTTTGAATGCACATCCTCTTCAATATCATCTTGTCGTTCAAGCTCAAGCTTCTGTAGCTTCCAGGGCTCCAAGATTGATAGGTTGATGCATTTATCCCAAGCTTCATCTAGACACATGGAACAAAAGCATGATAAACTACGGAGTAACAATTGGGTTGTGTCCTTGCGGCTAAACCCTAACACACAATGGGTGCTGCGTGTGCCTTTCACGGTTTTACAACCATATGATTTAGTTATATATCGACCTCATCAGCGCGAACTTCAACAAACAATCTGTTCTTACCATCATTTGACATCTTCCATGTTAGCCACTGCACAACATCATGTGCATTTTGTAACTTAGCGCCATTATTATCCAACTACTCACTTGTAAGGGCACGTTTGATCACAGCCCCCGCGCCATCATGCTCTCCTTTTCCATGTCCAGACCCGAAGTAATTCCATTGCATGCGAATATTGAATAAGGAGAAATACCTGCTTTGGTATCTCAGGTTTCCAACAAAATTAGTACTATGTTGTCAATTGAGAGTACTACACTTCCATTAATACTGATTTAGTACAAATACAAAACAAAGCATAGCACAATGTATCCATTGAGAACACTCTACACTTATTAAAAGATAAATAGTACTATGTTGTCGACCAACAGTACCTGGCATCCATTTAATACTAACTTAGTATGGATATAGCACAAAGTATAGTACAATGAGTTCATGGAAAGCACTCTACATGTATTAACAAATAAATAGTACAAAATGTTCAATATCGGATAGTACAATACAATGTGTCCATGGAGAACACAACCCTCCTTAGAAGATCATTAGTACTACAAGACATGTACTTTACATCCCCCAATAAACACTGATTTAGTATAGATACAACACATAGTACAATACAGTGTGTTCATGGAGAACGCTGAACATTGATTAATAGATAATCAGTACCACACAGTGTGTTTAAAAGATGAGTACAAGATGAGTACAATACTATGAGTACAACATGAGTAAATACTGATTTAGTACAATTCTCTTAAGGACGGACAATACTATGAGTACAAGATGAGTACTTTACATCATCCTATAAACACAACATAGTACAGATACAACACACAACATAGTACAATGTGTCTATGGAGAACCCTTCACATGGATTAAAACATAATTAGTACAATTCTCTTAAGGACGGACAATAATATAAGTACAAGATGAGTACTTTACATCATTTTGTAAACACAACATAGTATAGAACCAACACACAACATAGTACAATGTGTCTATGGAGAACACTTCACATGGATAAAAAGATAATTAGTACAATTCTCTTAAGGACGGACAATACTATGAGTACAAGATGAGTACTTTACATCCTTCTGTAAACACAACATAGTACAATGTGTCTATGGAGAACACTTCACGTGGATTAAAAGTTACTTAGTACAACATAATACAAACAAAATTAGTATGCATGCATCCATTCACAAGTGCAAGATTCGAATAGTTACAAACATAATTAGTATGCATCCATGTGAATAGTATTGTTTGTTAATAGTTACAAACATAATTAGTATGCATCCACTAACACAAGAATTACTTCCTTACACATTGCATGATAAGTACTAAACATATGGATTAAAAATTACCTGGCGATAAAGTAGAACGATCGTGCTGCCTTAAACTGTGAGGCAGCACCATCAGACCAAACCCAATGACGGTTAAAGGTTAACCCTAGAGAAAATAAATCTGCATGGTGAAGCTTAAAACAATGTTGAACAAATAGTGTATCATGCTTTTTATCATCTGAAATGTAAAATATTGATTTCTTATGTAACTCATCGTCTTGCCTCCAAATAGCAAATATGTACAAGTATTGTACATTGATCATTGTACCAATGCATTGATTGAACCTCATTTTGAACTTTAAATGTATAGTTTTCTGCAAAATCAATAACGGATACGATGACACCCGTTGGTAAGTTATTAATACATTCCTTGAACTGTGAATTTTGCCAATAACTCCGAAAGTTATGTGGAATAAACTCCCCAAGTTGTTTATTAAATTCTGAGACAAGGGTAGCAACACATGTCTCCTTATATACTTCCTTGATACGCTTAGTTACAACTCCCTTGCCAATATTTTCAGTCACATACTCCAAATATTTCCATTTCACGATATGACTATTTCCCATATCAAGCTCCTGCCTACAAAATAATGGTAGCGGACAAACCTTACATGTTCTTAATAGACATGTACGACGATGCCACTCACATGATGGTTCTTTTTCACAAACACAAGACCTCCATAGCTCAGAAACGGATGCATAAGTCATGTTTCGTGCATTACACCTATTATCCTCCCCATTTGGTCTACAAATCTCACAAGTGCAGACACATAATTTCCCGTGTATACCCTTAGAATCAGTACGCATTGCATTCACTGCTAGCCTTAACATGTCCATCTTCACATGGTACACACAACAACATGTATTCCTCTCATTTAATTTACTAACATAAAATGGTTTCAAACCTTGGAACTTGCGGAATCCAACAGTCAAGCTTGGATGTTGGTCTTTAAAGTTCATGTACAATTCAGCCTACATCAACCAATATATATAACAAACATTAATATACACTTGGTCAAAACACAAAGTTATGGAATGTGAATTGATATAAAAAAATGGAATACCTCTGTCATCTCCAAGAAGTGTCTAGGGTGAATCTGGTACTTACCCTGACTTATTCGTTGTCTACACACGTCCTTCTTATTTGGTGAGACACGCGTATTTTTGGCCCAAAATGAATCCACTTTCTCAATAATCTATTGAGATAAGGCATCACATCGTCGTCTACGTCCCGACCCCAGCCACTTGAATTTGCTTGAGTGTATATTTCGGCGATGTTTCCTCAAGTTCCTTCTTTGAATACCCAGGGCTAAGGCAACTTTAGTATCACTATATTTTTTTTCTCTCGCACCGTTCACAACCATGTGTAGGGCTGCCCTCTTTGCAGCAAGTTTGTCTAAGCTCTCTACACCTTTCACTAAGTCTAGGGATGACTTCATAGACTCCACAATCTCTTCTGAAACACATTGGTCCCTAAATTTTATTCTCTCCATGTCTTCATTCAAACTTTGATGGTGTAACACTCTACAAATAATATCCCTACGATCCTCTTCACTAAATCTCTTCGTTATTTCTACCAAATAAACTATGTGAAGAACCAGTCGTCTCTTGTTCCTTTCAGATATGCATGAGTTACTTGACAACTCACTCTCGTTAGGAACCCCCATTCGGTCACTAGATTTATCCACAAAAATTAAGTGTCTTGCGAAAGTAGTTAATGTTATATAGACTCAACCAAGAAAACACAATCAAATGTTTTTAAATGTGGCCTGCAAAGTGAGAAATATTTTGTTTCAAACATTAGAATTACATATCAAATATGACAAATGTCAATTCTAAAAATTTAGTACTGAAATATGAAGAAATGAAACATTTTAGTACTGAAAATAAAAAAATGGATGGAAGGAACCTCCAATGGTGGAGGGAGCGTTGGATATGCCGCCTCGATTTGGTAGAAGGAACCTCCAATGCCGCCTCGATTTGGTGGAAAAAGCCCCAAATCACCACGACATCAACTGCAATCAGTGGAAGTAAGAAAGTCGTTGTCGAAGAAGTGACTATTGGCTGCTACCTAAACCCTCAAAACAGTCTTTGTACCTCAACCTAAACCTAACAAAAACAGAAACCCTAAAAAAATCAGAAATCCTCAACTCAAACTCTCCAACCAGACATGGATGTCTGAGATTTAGATTGAAGGAGAATCAGAAACGTGACATGGATGTTTGTCATGAAAAGCTCAGAGGGATAGAGGAAGAGCAGTATGAGGGGAAGCGCCAAAATCGACGTGAGGGGAAAATAGCCCCCAAAATGGAAGAACATCTCCTCACGTGTTCCCCCCACTCCTTCTACAATAAATGACACTTGTACTACAGTCACCCCACTCTCCAAAATCGATTTCCTTTTTCTCTAATTTTTTTTCTGGATTATTCAGTACTAACAGTATTGAAAGTACTGACAAATTTTGTGGCCAAAAACAGTACTTTTCTGGTACACCGTAGCGTGCTTTGACCCTTATATGCAAGAATTATACATCTATGTATCGAAATATTTTAAAACCCACTTACAAGCACTTTTGTTTTTACACCACTCGTATAAAGGTGAGTGGTTTTCCCTACCACATGGTAAGCACACCACTCAAAAGTAATCCCCTTAAAATTGATTGACCTCCACACAATTGGAGTTAGACTGTAGACTAAAGCAATTGACAAAAGGGCAACTTTGTATTTCCATGGTGCCAAGAGGGCTCAAGAGAGAATTGTTTATTGTTGCAGTTGATCATTATATATGGAGGGGCTTGGGCTTCTAACTAGCCTAAGCTATGTGGCTAACTATGGGAAATTTTATGTGGAGGCTAAATGTTATTGAAAAATTATTATGTTAGCTCAATATCATGTAATTGTTTTAGTGTTTGTTACCAATATGGAACATTGTCTATCTTCAGTCCTTCGAGATAGACCTCAAGGGGATTGTGTGGCAAGGTATGACACCACACGAGGCGTGAGCCGTTATCTGTCAGTTATGTAATAATGTGTATCTATGGGTGAAGGTTCACGACTACGATCGAGAACTTGAGTGCGCTACTACGCTGACTCTTACCCTACGCTGACACTTACGAATAGCACAAAGATTACACAAGACAGCACGGGTTGCACAGACACAAAGAATCAAAGAAGATAAGATTCTATTAGAAAAAAAAACCTCACGCTCCAAAATTACACGCTACCTCTTACAGAGGATTTCTGCCCTTTATATACACAGGGCGTTCAGCCGGTCACGCTTCTCGCGTGAACCGTTACATCTATTTCCTTAACGGTTCTAATACATTTTTCATATTTCACGCATTTATGTCCGGCGGTTACAATTCTGGTGGACAACATCTGGCACGCCTGGGGAACAGTTTTGAGCTTCTTCCAAGGTTTTCGTGAGTTTTTTGATTTCTCACTTATTAACCCTAGCCGCTTCCTCACTTATCTTTGCCCATATCTGGGATTCTTTCACATGTAGTTCCTCTAGCCGGCCCATTTCATTGTTCATGTGGACTTCTACTTGATGCGTCACCTCGCGTTCTTGTACGAGCTGCTCATCGTACCACGCTTTCTTCTTTTCCAATAACTCTCGGAGTCTGGTGAGATTGTCGCTTCCGACTTTTGGGTTTCCTTCAGTAGCTTCTTGTTTTCTTCTTTCATGCTGGTGTGCGATGTCATGAAGATTTTCGGCAACAGTATGAGAATTGTGTGCAACGAACGAAATCGAGAAGGTGCAATGTGGACATGTGAAAGGGGTGAAGGCCACACGCATATGCTAGCATGTTGTAAATAGGATTGAAATGAGAATCGTAAAAGAAAAGCTAGATGAAAAGTTAAACATGTGCACATGTGATGTGCGCTCAATTGTAAATATAAAATTAAAACTAAAGCCTAGTAACATCTAAGTGCATACATAGGGTGGACGCTAGGCTTGAACCTTGCACCTCCAAGATAGGAGACAAATTAAGTTACCACTAAAGCCACTAATGAGTGCTTTAAAATTTGTATTTTTTTTTTTCATATTCAGTATTTTGTAGGAAGCAAACATATAGAAACCGTGGGCGCAAAACCATGGTTCTAGCTCGTGGGTTTAACCCATGGTTTTTGCATGGAGAGACCTATAAATGCCTATAGTTGGGCTTGTGTAAGAGGGAAGTGGTGTAAGTAAGAAAGAAACTTTTAATCAAAGATCTGAGTTCTCCTAATGGTGATTTTGTTGAGAACTTGACGTTCCTTATGTCCCACGCTCGGCGGCAACCGAGATTCTTTACATACACAGAAAAACAGGTAATTAAACGCGACACAAAAGAGGAGAAATGATACACAGGAGGTATACGTGGAAAACCCCAAAATAGGGGAAAAACCACGGCAGCCCACAAGCTGCAAACTGTCACTATGTAGGAATATACAACAGTGAGATCACTGAGGCAACGACCTCGTGCTCTCAGATCTTCGCCACAAGCGGCGGTTACAACAGAGGCAACGACCTCGTCTCTCTCTTTCTCTCTCTCTCTCTCTCTGCACAGTTACGTGCTCTGACTTCTTCTTGCACCAACAAGAAATAATAACCACACAAAAACAACAACACTACAAAATTGCCCTAAGTCATATTTATACTAATATGACTTTTCAGCTATTTACAAATGTAGCCTCGATGGGCTCCATCCGACTCTCCGTAGTCGGGTACTCCCCATCCGGCTCTCCGCAGTCGGGTACTCCTCATCCGGTTCATACCGGGCCTACACCATCCGACTCTCCGCAGTCGGGTACTCCTCATCCGGTTCATACCGGGCCTACACCATCCGACTCTCCGCAGTCGGGTACTCCCCATCCGGTTCATACCGGTTCGGCCTCGGCCTGTCGGCCTCGGCCGAGTTTGTTCGTCGGCACCGTTCTTCTACCTTCCCATCCGGAGGGACCTGTTTCCCAACAGATTTATCTTGTCTCGTAAAACTAAAGTCAAGGGTTCAATCTCAATCTCAATGTCTCTCTCTCTCTCTCTCTCTCTCTCTCTCTCTCTCTCTCTCTCTCTCTCTCTCTCTCTTCTCTCTCTCTCTCTCCTCATCTATCTATCTATCTTCAATACTTTCTCGCTTACATTGCTAAAAACATCGAATCCTTCTGGTCTAGGATCCCGGTGGTCCCGCTTCATTTCGCGAACACAGGAGGATTTCCTCGACGTCTTACTTGGTGAACCTGACATGAAAGAGGCGGTAGGAAGGATCCAGTCGAGGATCGACCGATACTTGCAAATGGCATCCTCAAGTAATCAAGTGGGAGAATTCGAAAGGATGATGCTAATCATCGAACTTACCCATTCATCAAAAGTAAAATAAAAATAAAAAAATATGATAAAAAATAGAGTTTTAAGCTAAATAGTTCTAGTAAAATAACAAAGATGTTCTATATAAACAACATGGTCTACAATGAAAATGATGTTATACTAGGCCTAATTTCATTTCCATCAAGTCTTTCGAAGAGAAGCGGGAGGTCAAAGGGTTTCGATGTGGATGTGGCCCGTGGTCCCAATGTAAAAATTACCCCAACCATAGCATCTAGTCGACGTAGCTCACGTTCCCTTATCTTCTTAATCTTTTGTAGTCCGTGTCGACTGGTTTTGAAGCCCAACATCCGAGGACGTTTGGTTGTTCTTTGCATTTTGGCTTCCTCAAGAGATAGGTTGAGCGACGTAATTGTATCCATATTTATCGTCTCCCCTTGTTCCTGAAAAATTATACTAGTTACAAGTTGATGAATAGTAAAAGGGTTATGGTTAACACTTTGTAATTTATTCTCCCTATGTTGTTTTAGCTCTAAGATATATCTAGCTAGTCACTAGACATCTGGGGTATCTAATAGTTTGGAGAGGGTCGTAACATGTCTTGGTATTACGCCCGGAGAGAGAGAGAGAGAGAGAGAGAGAGTGTGTGTGTGTGTGTGTGTGTGTGTGTGTGTGTGTGTGTGTGTGTGTGTGTGTTAAAGACAGAGAGAGAGAGAGAGAATTGAAAGGAAAGTATTATATTGCACTGTAAGATAGATTACAAAGAGTAGGGAGCAGAGAGCTATAGAATGACGTTGAACTAATTTGGTTTTGGGATGATTGATAGATCCCTATTTGTTGAGCGGCAAGCTCAATTGGAGCCAAATCGGTTGAATAAGCCTGACCCGATGAGTGACACGGATCGGTGAGCCGATGAGCACCAAGTGAGCAAAAGAGCCGGTGAGTTAGGGAGCCGGTTAGCCGGATCCATCAGTAACCGGAAGCCTGGTAGCAGCTAGACTACTAGGGAGTTAATACTCTCGTAGTTAGTGTCAGACGCTCGAGTGAGCATTGAAGTACACCGTACTTCTGTCAGTCCGTATGGACTTGTATAAAAGTGTTCGTTGAACACTTACGATCTACAGAGTGTTGATATAATTTTTGAATAGAGATTCTTGTTCTCTCTCTCTATCTCTCTGTCTCTCCTGTGTACTGTTAAGTTCTCCATTAAACCCTTTTCTCTGTTCTCTGTTCTTTGTTTTCTGTTATTTGTTTTTACATAGTATCAGACTTGTGTTTTTACGATGTGTTTAGTGAACACTTTTATACAAGTCCATACGGACTGACAGAAGTACGGTGTACTTCAATGCTCACTCGGGCGTCTGACACTAACTACGAGAGTATTAACTCCCTAGTAGTGTAGCTGCTACCAGGCTTCCGGTTACTGATGGATCCGGCTAACCGGCTCCCTAACTCACCGGCTCTTTTGCTCACTTGGTGCTCATCGGCTTATCGATCCGTCTCACTCACCGGCTCAGGCTTATTCAACCGATCTGGCTCCAATTGAGCTTGCCGCTTCCGCACGCTATTTGTTTTTACATGGTCTCAGAGTTGTGTTTTTACGATGTGTTTAGTGAACACTTTTATACAAGTCCATACGGACTGACAGAAGTACGGTGTACTTCAATGCTCACTCGGGCGTCTGACACTAACTACAAGAGTAATAACTCCCTAGTAGTCTAGCTACTACTAGGATTCCGGTTACTGATGGATCCGGCTCACCAGCTCGCCAGCTCACCGACTCTTTTGCTCACCGGGTGCTCACCGGCTCGATGATCCGTCTCGGTCACCGGCTCAGGCTTATTCAGCCGATCCGGCTCCAATTGAGCTTGCCGCTCAACAAGGCGGATCGGCCCCATGGGCATGGTTGACGAGGCGGGTCAGCACGCAATGGAGACGGCCGGCAAGGACAAGACTGACGGCACAGAGACCGCGTACACAACAGCTCCAGGACTTCCACAAGCAGGGGTAGTCAAGGTGGAGCCGGAGGTTGGCAAGACAAAGCCGCCACGGAATGCTGGTATTGTGGCAAAAAGGGCCACACAGAAATCAAGTGCTGGAAGAAGCGCGCCGATTCGGATAGATCTGGATCCGGAAAAACCGGTCAGGAGAACTAACAAAGCTCGCATTACACGCAAGGATCAAAAGGATCCGGAACCAGGAAGACCGGTAAGGGGCCATCCTTGGTGATGAAGCACAAGGCAAACTTGATGAACAAGACCACTTCCAAATCGGAGGAAGTGTGGTACGTTGATTCTGGTGCGTCAAATCACATGATGAGCCACAAAGAGTGGTTCTCTTTCTTGGAGAAACCGGAACAACCGGGAGTTGTCGAAACTGGAGACGACACTCCTCACCCAATTGTGCATGTCAGAGAAGTTCCCCTGAGCAACATCGGACAGAGGGGGAAGCTGATGAACGTATTACACATTTCGACTATCACGAAGAACCTGGTGTTGGTCGGACAGATCTTCGATCAGGGAATGCAGGTGCGGGTTACGCACCTTGGGTGTTTCATCGAGGAGGAGGGCCAGACTATCGCGCAAGGGTGCAGAGATGGGAGGATGTTCATCCTCGACACCAATGACGTCAGCACCACCTTGTTCGCCAAAGGACAGAAGGTCGAATCGGACATCGACCTGTGGCACAAGCGGATCGGCCATGTCAATTACCGATAGCTTCAAGACTTGCAAACGAAACAAGTTGTTTTCGGTTTGCCGAAGTTTAGTGGCCGGAAGGCCCAAGTATGTGATACCGGCCAACTTGGGAAGCAACAACGGCTTACATTCCCCGCCGAATGAAACCGTAGCCGTAACAAGCTCGACCTTATTCATTGGGATGTATGGGGACCGGCACAGAAAGTGAGTCTTGGCGGGAGTTGATACTTGAGCGGAAGAGCCAAGTCTTCGACTGTTTCCGGAACCTCCAAAGCATGGTGGAATGGGAATCAGAGAGGAAGATCAAGTGCCTGCGGTCAGATGGCGGAAAAGAATATTTTTCTGGCCAATTAAACAGTTATCTGCAGCAAACAAGAATCCGGAGAGAGTTCAGCTGCAGATACACACCTGAGCAAAACGGTGTGGCGGAAAGGAAGAATCGGTCGCTTGTCAACGTGGCAAGGGCAATGCTAGAAGAGAAGAGCATGCCCCATTTCTACTGGGCAGAGGTGGTCCGGATGACCGTCTACATCCAAAACCGGATCGGTGACAAGGTGTCCGCGCATGAGCTGTATTTCGGGCGCAAGCCAAATTTGAGACACCTTCGGATTTTCGGCAGCATAGCATATGTGCATGTGCCGGATGAGAAGCGGAAGAAGCTGGATGCAAAATCGGAGAAGTGCATCCTCGTCGGCTACTCACATGAGCAAAAGGGGTATAAGTGTTATAATCCCCAGACGAAGCAGGTCCGAGTTTGTTGCGATGTTGAGTTTGATGAGATGGCATCATGGTATGCCTTACCAGCTCCGACTTCTGACCCCGACCCGATACCGGAAGATGAGGCTAGTGAACCTGAACCGGAACAGTTAGAAGATGATGAATTTGGGACTCAAGAAGAGAATCCGGAATAGTTTCGGTCGAGTGGGCCGAACGAGAGACTGGGTCAATCCGACCAGTCAGAAGAAGAACCAGTGAGTAGTGAAGACTGTGCGGTGCTCTCCCTGCACAAGGAATCAAGGAGAGGGTTCACGTGCAAAGCGAAGGGGAAGAAGAAGATGCCGGATTATGAAACCGGTAATGATGAGTCGGATTAGAGCGGATCTAACTCCGGACAGGAAAATGAAGAATTTTCGACACTGAAGACAGAACCGGCCAAGAAGGGCCTCAAACCGGGTAATGGTGGGTTACGCCGGTCAACCCGCCAGAAGGAACCTGTTAAGCGGTACGGGTACAATGAGTACATGGCGCATCACTATGCGTACATGACCAAGGTGGCGGAAGTGCGTGAGCCGGAGAGCTACGCAGAAGCGGCAAAGGATGCACATTGGCATGCCGTTATGGAAGAAGAGATGCGGGCACTTCATGCCAACGATACATGGAACCTGGTTGACCCTCCCCGTTACAATAAACTGATCAGATGCAAGTGGGTGTACAAGGTAAAGTACAACGCCGACGGTTCAGTTAACCGATACAAGGCCCGGTTAGTGGCAAAGGGATACGCACAGACCCACGGAATCGACTACGACGAGACCTTCACTCAGGTAGGGAAGATGATGACGGTTTGTGTGGTGCTGGCGGTTGCAGCGGCAAGGGGCTGGCATCTTCACCAAATGGATGTGAAGAATGCATTTCTTCAAGGAGATCTTGAAGAAGAGGTCTTTATGATACAACCCCCCAGTTTCCAGACGGAGATGAACAAGTCGACGGTATGGCGGCTAAAGAAGTCACTTTATGGCCTGAAGCAAGCCCCCCAAGCTTGGAATGCGAAGATCACGCACCGGTTGCGTAAGATGGGGTTTGCGGCCTCCAAGTCTGACTCTTCGTTGTTCATCTGGCAAGGTCTGGACGGTCCGGTTTGCATCTTGTTGTACGTTGATGATCAGGTCATCACCGGACCCAGACTCGATGAAATCAGCCGAGTCAAGTCCCAGTTGTCGGATGCGTTTGAGATGAAGGACCTGCGGGACCTTGACTATTTCCTGTTGGGATTTCGGTCCCTCCGGATGGGATGTCCGGAGATGAATGACGGCAAGCCCGGTTGCGGTTACGGAACCGGATGATGAAGAGTACCCGGCATGAAGCCGGATAAAGAGTACCCGGATACGGAGCCGGATGATGAAGACCCCGGTTACGGAGCCGGATGATGAAGACCCCGGTTACGGAGCCGGATGCTGAAGACCCCGGTTACGGAGCCGGATGATGAAGACCCCGGTTACGGAGCCGGATGATGAAGACCCCGGTTACGGAGCCGGATGCTGAAGACCCCGGTTACGGAGCCGGATGACGAATGTACCCGGAGAGAGATCCGGATGCGGGGACATATTTGTGAATATGTTTGCCAAGAGCCCTTGAGGCTATATTTGTAAATAGCCCAAAAGTCATATGTGTATAAATATGACTTAGGGCAAACAGTCTTATGTTGTTGCTCATTTTCTGTTTTCCACGAAGAGGGAGCGAAGTGAGAGCAGCCGAGAGAGTGTGAGAGACGAAGAGGTCGTTGCCTCAGTGTATTACCGCCGCCTGTGGCGAAGACTGTGAGCTCAAGGTTGTTGCCTTGTAGCTTCATCATTGTACATCTCTGCATATAGTGATAGTTGGAGTTTGAGGACTCCCGTGGTTTTTCCCACTTAGGGTTTTCCACGTAAAATATCCTGTGCACTCTTCTCCCCATTATCTTCGTGTATTTGTAATTCCTGTTTTCTGAAAGTTAATCCTATTTCTCGGTTGTGGCCGAGCACTGCGTATAACAAATTGGTATCAGAGCGACGGTAACACAGAAAATGGAAGGCGGCGGTAGTGGGCCTCCTGGCATGATGGTGTTGAACTCACAGAACTACGCCGACTGGAAGATAAAGATGGAAGACCTTCTCATCGTCCGAGACCTATACAAACCGATCGACAATGCCGAGATACCCAAGGGGGTAATAGAGTCGGAGTGGAAGCTCCTGAACCGGAAAGCCGTAGCGACGATCCGGCAATATGTCGATGTAAGTGTCCTGCAACATGTGGCGAACGATACGAACGCCTATGAGATGTGGAAGAAGCTGTCGGGCCTCTATGAGAGGAAGAATGCGTTGAACCGGACCTCCCTGATGAGGAAGATAGTGAACCTCAAGTACCGGGACGGCGAGAGTATGGTGGAACACGTAAGCACGTTCATGGGATTCGTGAACCAGCTTGCGGCGATCAAATTCCCGTTGGAGGATGCAATGCAAGCCATCATCCTGATGTGTACATTGCCGGACAGCTGGGAGAACTTGGTGGTGACTCTCAGCACCTCCTGCACCGAAGATAACTTGTCCCTACAAACGGTAAAGACAAGTATTTTGAACGAAGAAGCGCGTCGGAGAGATAAAGAACCGGTTTCTGATCAGAAGATGCTGCTTACCGAATCGGATCGGGGAAGACAATGGAACCGGAGTCCGCAAAGACGGGAGAAGTCGGGGACCCGGTCGCAGTCAAGAGGAAGGCCAACATGCTTCCACTGTGGGAAGCCGGGGCACTTCCGGAAGAATTGTCGGCACTACCGAAAGGACAACGGAGCCGACGACACCGATTCGAAGAAGTCACCGGAGAGAAACGGTGCATACCGGGGAGCCACGGACCGGAGAGGTCCGGATCGGCGAGGGCAGGACCGGAAAGGAACGACGGCACTTGCGGCAAGTGAAGAAGAGATAATGCTTATTACCGAAGAGAAGGAGCTGAACCTTGCCGGTGTAGAGATGACCTGGGTGGTCGATTCCGGAGCGTCGTTCCACCTGACCCCGGAGAAGAAATACTTCTCATCCTACACAGCCGGTGAGCACGGCTGTGTCCGGATGGGAAATGAAGGCACATGCCGGATTGCCGGCATAGGAGACGTGTGGCTGTTGACATCAACCGGATGCAAGATGCTGTTGAAGGATGTGCGACACGTTCCGGAGGTCCGATTGAACCTGATCTCGGCCGGGAGGCTAGATGATGAAGGCTACACGGGTAGCATCCGGAACGGTGTCATGAAGTTCAGCAAGGGGAGCCTGATAGTGGCTCGGGCCCGGAAGGTCAACACCCTGTACCTGATGAATTCCCGGCTATGTCCGGAGGAGCTGAACGTGGCAGCCGACACTGCCGGTGAGCTGTGGCACAAGAGACTGTGCCACATGAGTGAGAAGGGGATGAAGAGGCTTGCAGAAGACAACCTCATTCCAGTGAAGCATGTGCATCTGGAGAAGTGCACCGATTGCCTGGCCGGTAAGCAGAACCGAACCTCCTTCCACTCAAGGCCACCGACGAGACGTAGCGCACCATTGGAGTTGGTGCACACTGATGTGTGTCAGGTAGAAACGAAGTCACATGGCGGAGCCCAGTACTTCGTGACTTTCATTGATGATCACAGCCGGAAGCTGTGGACGGCGCCGTTGAAGACAAAGGACCAAGTGTTGTCCGTCTTCAAAGAACTCCACGCGAGAGTGGAAAGAGAATCCGGCAAGAAGTTGAAAGCGATACGAGCGGATAACGGAGGGGAATACCGGGGGCAGTTCCAGGAGTACTGTCGCTCGAAGGGAATCCGGCTCGAGTTTACTGTGCCGAAGACGCCGGAACTAAACGGGCTGGCCGAGAGGATGAACCGGACCATAATGGAGAGGGTCCGGAGTATGCTGGAACATGCGAAATTACCCAAGGGGTTTTGGGCTGAGGCAATGTCGACGGCGACATACGTGATAAACAGATCACCCTCAGTACCTTTGGATGGAGACACGCCGCAGAAAGTGTGGACCGGTAAGGAAGTGTCCTACCGGCATCTGAAGGTGTTCGGGTGTCTCGCATACGTGCATGTGGCAAAGGACCGGAGAGGAAAGCTAGATCCAAAGACCCGGCCATGCATATTCCTCGGTTACGGCGACGACGAGTTCGGCTACCGAGTATGGGACCCGGTCGACAAGAAGATATTCAGGAGTCGAGACATCATCTTCATGGAGGACAAGACACTCGCCGACTGGGAGTCGGAGAAGAAGATGAAGAGCTCCAAGTCGATCGGTGAGGATCAACTCTACGAGGAGCAGTCCCGACCGGCAAGGGACCGGTTAACACTCGAGGAACCGGCCGAAGAAGATGAAAATGATACCGGAACCGGCCCCGATCCCGAAATGGATTCGGATGAAGAAGAATCGGAAGAACCGGTTACCGAAGCTCCGGAACGGAGATATCCTCTAAGAGAGAGAAGGGCCCCCCGGAGATTTCCGGAACCAGAGCACGTGCTGCTAACCGACGAAGGGGAGCCGGAGAGCTTTGAAGAAGCAAAGCATGACACCCAGAGCCGCAGGTGGTTGAGTGCCATGCAGGACGAGATGGATTCCCTGCATGAGAACCACACATATGAACTTGTGGAGTTGCCGAAAGGAAAGCGGGCACTTCGAAACAAGTGGGTGTTCAAGCTGAAACCGGGAGATGCCGGAAACCCCCCGAGATACAAAGCCAGGATCGTGGTGAAGGGGTTTCAGCAGAAGAAGGGCGTCGACTTCGACGAGATATTCGCCCCGGTAGTGAAGATGACCTCCATCCGGACGGTGCTGAGCATAGCGGCAAGCATGGACCTCGAGGTAGAACAGATGGACGTGAAGACAGCATTCCTTCACGGTGACCTCGAAGAAGAAATCTACATGCAGCAACCGGAAGGATTCGATAAGAAAGGGAAGGAGCACCTGGTATGCCGATTGAAGAAAAGCCTGTACGGATTGAAGCAGGCTCCCCGGCAATGGTACCGGAAGTTCGACTCCTTCATGACCGACGAAGGGTACCACAAAACGCAGTCCGATCACTGCGTGTTTGTGAAGAAGTTCGAAGGAGGAGACTCTCTAATACTCCTCCTATACGTGGACGACATGTTGATCGTCGGACGGGACCAGGTCAAGATACGGACGCTGAAGAAAGCGCTTCACCGAACCTTCTCAATGAAGGACCTGGGTCCGGCGAGGCAAATATTAGGGATGCACATCATCCGGGACCGGAAGAAGAAGCAGTTGTGGCTGTCACAGGAGAAGTACGTGACAAAGGTGCTTCACCGGTTCAACATGTCGGAAGCAAGACCGGTCGGGTCAACCCTCCCGGGAAACTGCAAGTTGTCCAGCAAGCAAAGCCCCAAGACAAAGGCTGAGAAGGAGGACATGATGAAAGTACCATATGCCTCTGCCGTCGGAAGCTTAATGTACGCAATGGTGTGTACAAGACCGGACATAGGATATGCAGTTGGAGTGGTGAGCCGGTACATGAGCAATCCCGGCAAAGAGCACTGGAACGCGGTCAAGTGGATACTCCGATACCTGAAGGGCACGGCAAACGTGTGCCTCCGATTCGGCTCCGGTAAGCCCGAACTCGAAGGCTTTACTGATTCTGATATGTCGGCTGATGCAGATACCAGCCGGTCCACATCAGGGTATGTGATGACGTATGCAGGGGGAGCTGTTTCGTGGCAGTCGAGGCTGCAGAAGACGGTTGCGTTGTCAACCACGGAGGCGGAGTACATGGCGGCTGTTGAAGCCGGCAAAGAAATAATATGGATGAAGGACTTCATTAGAGAGCTCGGTATCCAGCAGGAGGAGTACCGACTCTACTGCGACAGTCAGAGTGCCATCCACCTTGCGAAGAACGCGGCCTATCACTCCCGGACGAAGCACATCCAGCGAAGATATCACTGGATCCGGGAAAGGATAGAAGACAAGGAGTTCGCGCTGACGAAGGTCCACACGGACGAGAACGGGTCGGATATGCTGACCAAAGTGCTCACACCCGACAAGCTGGGAGCGTGCCGGAAGAGAGTCGGATTGGAGAGACATCCCATGCCGAAGTGAAGGGGGAGTTTGTTGGGATTTCGGTCCCTCCGGATGGGATGTCCGGAGATGAATGACGGCAAGCCCGGTTGCGGTTACGGAACCGGATGATGAAGAGTACCCGGCATGAAGCCGGATAAAGAGTACCCGGATACGGAGCCGGATGATGAAGACCCCGGTTACGGAGCCGGATGATGAAGACCCCGGTTACGGAGCCGGATGCTGAAGACCCCGGTTACGGAGCCGGATGATGAAGACCCCGGTTACGGAGCCGGATGATGAAGACCCCGGTTACGGAGCCGGATGCTGAAGACCCCGGTTACGGAGCCGGATGACGAATGTACCCGGAGAGAGATCCGGATGCGGGGACATATTTGTGAATATGTTTGCCAAGAGCCCTTGAGGCTATATTTGTAAATAGCCCAAAAGTCATATGTGTATAAATATGACTTAGGGCAAACAGTCTTATGTTGTTGCTCATTTTCTGTTTTCCACGAAGAGGGAGCGAAGTGAGAGCAGCCGAGAGAGTGTGAGAGACGAAGAGGTCGTTGCCTCAGTGTATTACCGCCGCCTGTGGCGAAGACTGTGAGCTCAAGGTTGTTGCCTTGTAGCTTCATCATTGTACATCTCTGCATATAGTGATAGTTGGAGTTTGAGGACTCCCGTGGTTTTTCCCACTTAGGGTTTTCCACGTAAAATATCCTGTGCACTCTTCTCCCCATTATCTTCGTGTATTTGTAATTCCTGTTTTCTGAAAGTTAATCCTATTTCTCGGTTGTGGCCGAGCACTGCGTATAACATTTCCTTGGGATCGAGGTGATCCGAACCCCCGACGGCATATTGCTCTCACAAAGGCACTATGTGTTGAATATGCTGTGCAAGTTCGGCATGACGAAATGCCGACCTATCTCTACTCCCTTGGACTGGAACTAGAAGCTCCGTCCTGACTCCAGACCCGCCTACGATGAGCAACGGTTCCGACAAATTGTTGGAAGCCTTATATATTTGATCATCATCCGGCCCGACATCAGCTATCCGGTCAGTGTGATTAGCCAATTCATGCAGAAGCCAACCGTAGAGCATCTTCAGTGCGCACACAGAATACTACGGTATGAGAGCGGCATGAAGGACTGGGGACTGTTATACCAGCGTAGTATAACCGAAGAGCTGGTCGGTTACACAGATGCCGACTGGGCTGGCGATGCATCAGATCGCCGATCAAACTCCAGTTATATGTTTTCCCTAAGCAGCGCAGCTATTGCGTGGAGCAATAAAAAACAGCCAACAATTGCTCTGTCGAGCACTAAGGCTGAGTATCGAGGTGCTACCATTGCCACCTGTGAAGCCATTTGGCTTCGGCGACTGTTGGAAGACCTACGGATCGAGGTACCGACCCTGATTCTGATCTACTGCGACAACATAAGCAGCATGCAGCAAGCCAAGAACCCCGTATTCCATGCTCGCACAAAGCACATCAAAGTGCACTATGACTTCATGCGTGAGCGTGTCCTGAGCGGTGAGGTCGAACTTCAGTATGTTCACACGGATCGGGAAGTTGCCGACATCTTCACCAAACCACTCGGATCAAACAAGTTACAGCACTTCACCGAAATGCTTGGTGTTCAGCATCTCGACGTGCCACACTTGAGGGGGAGAACGGGCAAAGACACCGGAACGGGCAAAGGCAAAGAGATTGTCGATCGCGCCGGTGAGGGAAGAACCGACGAAGGGAGAGCCAAGAAGAAGAAAGGAGCCGAGTTGACAAAGGAATTCGACACATCCGAACAAGTCGGAACAAGCGACAGCAGCGGCAAAGTCAAGAAGGACAAAGCCGACTGGAAGAAGAAGGCCAAGACCCGGACATGGTTTGATGTGGTGAAAGGCCATGAGCCAGACGACGAATCAGGAGCAACCGCTTCGGACAAGAGCTGGAACGAATCGGAGACAATCGATTCAGTTCAACAGACAGATTCGGAAGAGCTAGATCAACTCAAGGCCAATAGGACGAGAAGGCAGCGAAAGTCGACGCCAACACGAAGGAATCGGCGAACCGGCACGCGCCGAAGTCACAACAGCGAGGGAGCTGAATTGGGCCTGTTGAGCAGACAAGCCGACCGAGGAGGTTGAGGTGCGTAGAACAAGAGGGGTCGTGACAAACAGAACCGGACCGGACGAGGAGCGCGAGCAAGGCGGAGTGACGCTAGAAGGAGTCGGGCAGAAGGACCGGTTGCCACAGATGTTGACACTACGATCGGACCTCAAGTTGACCTCAAGGGGGAGTGTTGAGCGGCAAGCTCAATTGGAGCCGGATCAGCTGAATAAGCCTGAGCCGGTGAGCGAGACGGATTGGCGAGCCGGTGAGCACCCGGTGAGCAAAAGAGTTGGTGAGCTGGGGAGCCGGGGAGCCGGTTAGCTAGATCCATCAATAACCGGAAGCCTAGTAGCAGCTAGACTACTAGGGAGTTATTACTCTCGTAGTTAGTGTCAGACGCTCGAGTGAGCATTGAAGTACACCGTACTTCTATTAGTCTGTATGGACTTGGATAAAAGTGTTCACTAAACACATACGATGTACAGAGCATTGATATAATTTTTTAATAGAGATTCTTGTTCTCTCTCACTGTCTCTCTGTCTCTCCCATGTACTATTAAGTTCTCCATAAAACCTGTTCTCTATTCTCTGTTTTCTGTTTTCTATCGCGTCCGCACACTATTTGTTTTTACACGCCTCCGTGTACAGCATCCGGTTGTCAGTGGGTGCACTTGTTGACGCACCGACATGGTTCTCCTCTACAAGAAGCATCGACTGTAAGTCGAAAAATGACGGCATATTCTCCCTCGTACATACTGTTGTCCGGAAAGCTCGGAACTTAGACGCCAGGCCCCCAAGACAAACCTGTACCAACTCGTCTTCCTCTACCGTGACGTTGATAGAGGCAAGCGAGTCGCAGATCTCTTTGATTCGGGCCGTGTAATCAGCCACCGACATGTCCTTCTGTCCGACATTGCTCAACTCCTGTCAGAGTTGCAGCTTCCGGGATGTAGTGCTTGCGGTGAGCTGTTGTCTACGCGGTCTCTGTGCCGTCAGTCTTGTCCTTGTCGGCCGCCTCCATTACGTGCTGACCCGCCTCGTCAACCATGCCCATGGGGCCGATCCGCCTTGTTGAGCGGCAAGCTCAATTGGAGCCGGATCGGCTGAATAAGCCTGAGCCGGTGAGCGAGACGGATCATCGAGCCGGTGAGCACCCGGTGAGCAAAAGAGTCGGTGAGCTGGGGAGCCGGTTAGCCGGATCCATCAGTAACCGGAAGCCTAGTAGTAGCTACACTACTAGGGAGTTATTACTCTTGTAGTTAGTGTCAGACGCCCCAGTGAGCATTGAAGTACACCGTACTTCTGTCAGTCCGTATGGACTTGTATAAAAGTGTTCACTAAACACATCGTAAAAACACAACTCTGATACCATGTAAAAACAAATAGCGTGCGGAAGCAATAGAGAACAGAGAACAGCGAAAAGGGTTTAATGGAGAACTTAACAGTACATAGGAGAGACAGAGAGATAGAGAGAGAGAACAAGAATCTCTATTCAAAAATTATATCAACGCTCTGTAGATCGTAAGTGTTCAACGAACACTTTTATACAAGTCCATACGGACTGACAGAAGTACGGTGTACTTCAATGCTCACTCGAGCGTCTGACACTAACTACGAGAGTATTAACTCCCTAGTATTCTAGCTGCTACTAGGCTTCCGGTTACTGATGGATCCGGCTAACCGGCTCCCCAGCTCACCGGCTCTTTTGCTCACTTGGTGCTCATCGGCTCACCGATCCGTCTCACTCACCGGCTCAGGCTTATTCAGCCGATCCGGCTCCAATTGAGCTTGCCGCTCAACAAATAGGGATCTATCAATCATCCCAAAACCAAATTAGTTCAACGTCATTCTATAGCTCTCTGCTCCCTACTCTTTGTAATCTATCTTACAGTGCAATATAATACTTTCCTTTCACTTCTCTCTCTCTCTCTCGCTCATTAACACTCTCTCTCTGTCTTTAACACTCTCTCTCTCTCTCTCTCTCTCTCTCTCTCTCTCTCTCTCCAGGCGGAATACCAAGACATATTAGAACCCTCTCCAAACTATTAGATACCCCGGATGTAAAGTTACTAGGTAGGTATATCTTAGAGCTAAAACAACATAGGGAGAATAAATTACAAAGTGTTAACCATAACCCTTTTACTATTCATCAACATGTAACTAGTATAATTTTTCAGGAACAAGGGGAGACGATAAATGTGGATACAATTACGCCGCTCAACCTCTCTCTTGAGGAAGCCAAAATGCAAAGAACAACCAAACGTCCTCGGATGTTGGGCTTCAAAACAAGTCGACACGGACTACAAAAGATTAAGAAGATAAGGGAACGTGAGCTACGTCGACTAGACGCTATGGTTGGGGTACCTTTTACATTGGGACCACGGGCCACATCCACATCGAAACCCTTTGACCTCCCGCTTCTCTTCGAAAGACTTGATGGAAATGAAATTAGGCCTAGTATAACATCATTTTCATTGTAGACCATGTTTTTTATATAGAACATCTTTGTTATTTTACTAGAACTATTTAGCTTAAAACTCTATTTTTTATCGTTTTTTTTATTTTTATTTTACTTTTGATGAATGGGTAAGTTCGATGATTAGCATCATCCTTTCGAATTCTCCCGCTTGATTACTTGAGGATGCCATCTCCAAGTATCGGTCGATCCTCGACTGGATCCTTCCTACCGCCTCTTTCATGTCAGGTTCACCAAGTAAGATGTCAAGGAAATCCTCTTGTGTTCGCGAAATGAAGCGGGACCACCGGGATCCTAGACCAGAAGGATTCGATGTTTTTAGCAATGTAAGTGAGAAAGTATTGAAGATAGATAGATAGATGAAGAGAGAGAGAGAGAGAGAGAGATTGAGATTGAACCCTTTACTTTAGTTTTACGAGACAAGATAAATTACCATTAGGATAACTCAGATCTTTGATTAAAATTTTCTTTTTTACTTACATCACTTCCCTCTTACACAAGCCCAACTATAGGCATTTATCGGTCTCTCCATGCAAAAACCATGGGTTAAACCCACGAGCTAGAACCATGGTTTTGCGCCCACGGTTTCTATATGTTTGCTTCCTACAAAATACTGAATATGAAAAGAAAATATACAAATTTTAAAGCACTCAGTAGTGGCTTTAGTGGTAACTTAATTTGTCTCCTATCTTGGAGGTGCAAGGTTCAAGCCTAGCTTCCACCCTATGTATGCACTTAGATGTTACTAGGCTTTAGTTTTAATTTTATATTTACAATTGAGCGCACATCACACGTGCACATGTTTAACTTTACATCTAGCTTTTCTTTTACGATCCTCATTTCAATCCTATTTACAATATGCTAGCATATGCGTGTGGCCTTCACCCCTTTCACACGTCCACATTGCACCTTCTTGATTTCGTTCGTTGCACACAATTCTCATACTGTTGCCGAAAATCTTCACGACATCGCACACCAACACGAAACAAGAAAACAAGAAGCTACTAGAGGAAACCCAAAAGTCGGAAGCGGCGATCACCGGACTCCGAGAGTTATTGGAAAAGAAGAAAGTTGTGGTACGACGAGCAGCTCGTACAAGAACGCGAGGTCACGCATCAGGTAGAAGTCCACATGAACAATGAAATGGGCCGGCTAGAGGAACTACATGTGAAAGAATCCCATATATGGACAAAGATAAGTGAGGAAGCGGCTAGGGTTAATAAGTGAGAAATCAAAAAACTCACAAAAACCCTGGAAGAAGCGCAAAACTGTCCCACAGGCGTGCCAGGTGTTGTCCGCCAGAATTGTAACCGCCGGATATAAATGCGTAAAATATGAAAAATGTATTAGAATCGTTAAAGAGATGTAACGGTTCACGCGAGAAGCGTGACCGGCTGAACACCCTGTGTATATAAAGGGCAGAAATCCTCTGTAAGAGGTAGCGTGTAATTTTGGAGCGTGAGGTTTTTTTTTCTAATAGAATCTTATCTTCTTTGATTCTCTATGTCTATACAAGCCGTGCTGTCTTGTGTAATCTTTGTGCTATTCGTAAGTGTCAGCGTAGGGTAAGAGTCAGCGTAGTAGCGCACTCAAGTTCTCGATCGTAGTCGTGAACCTTCACCCATAGATACGCATTATTACATAACTGACGGATTACAGCTCACGCCTCGTGTGGTGTCATACCTTGCCACACAATCCCCTTGAGGTTTATCTCGAAGGACTGAAGATAGACAGTGTTCCATATTGGTAACAAACACTAAAACAATTACATGATATTGAGCTAACATAATAATTTTTCAATAACATTTAGCCTCCACATAAAATTTCCCATAGTTAGCCACATAGCTTAGGCTAGTTAGAAGCCCATGCCCCTCCATATATAATGATCAACTGCAACAATAAACAATTCTCTCTTGAGCCCTCTTGGCACCATGGAAATACAAAGTTGCCCTTTTGTCAATTGATTTAGTCTACAGTCTAACTCCAATTGTGTGGAGGTCAATCAATTTTAAGGGGATTACTTTTGAGTGGTGTGCTTACCAGGTGGTAGGGAAAACCACTCACCTTTATACGAGTGGTGTAAAAACAAAAGTGCTTGTAAGTGGGTTCTAAAATATTTCGATACATAGATGTATAATTCTTGCATATAAAGTTATAAGCACTATAAATCATAATGTACAACAAAGTAGATATACTTGTTGTAAATGTGTGTGATTCTGTACATAGTGCTACATGAGAAAAGCCATAAATCTAGAGATACGTAGATGTCAAATTAGAACCAAGTTTCAGAAATGAAAAAAGTGATCTATTTTCTAATGTACCGGTAAAAGAAATATTGTTCCTCAATGTATTACAAAAACTGTAAATGTATTCGTTGATGTTAAAAATATATCTCCAAAGGGTATGTATGGAATATAGTTCTACAAATTAATTTTAAAAAATGTTTTTCGTACAATCTCTTAAGGTTCTAGTTTAAAAATATGTTGTAAATAATAGTTAGACATGTTATACTTCGTCCAATAACTACTCCAATGTATATCACATCTACAAGGCTACGAGATTTTCATTATGGAATTCTTATTTTAACAACATGATCTCATGCCTTTCATCACGTGGCCTATCTGTCCTTGTAATACATTAAGTGGAAAATCATGCAAATATGAAGTATCAAGAATTGCGTCTAGAAATATCAAGAATTTCCTTCCAAGATGATGGGTGGGTTACAACTTTAATTTATGGAATAAGTTGTGATGGCCAAAAAGTTATTGAGTTGATATCAATTAAATTAAAACCTATATAAATACTAACGTAATGAAATGGAAAGCAATTTACATTCAAATTACATTTTAAAACAAGTCTCTAGATTATGTATATGAAAACCATTTATTTTGTTCATTTTTTCTATTACTTAGGACAAATATAACATGATTTCTTGAGACACTAAACTAATTATTAATTGGACACATTGATTTCCCTATGCAAAGGCAAAACCTACGTCAAATTCAAAGTCACGTATATATAGTGGTAGAACAACCTGCCATCATATGTTAATATAATTGGCATTGTCTTTTAAAGCACAATATACATGTGGGTGAACTTAACATGGTTGTGGTTCTCAAGTGAAATCTACATAAACAAGTTGGCAAATTATATTTCTTTCTATAAAATAGATGTTTAACTATAGAATATAAGCCAGATATCTTATATTTTCATGTGCATATAAATAGATGTTGCAATAGTGCATCTTTGATTTAGAATCTAATAATGAAAATTTGTACTCTTACATCATGAATGAAGGAAATAAGTCAATGCTTAATATGAAAATGAAGTAAAAGTCAAAAGTGTATAGTTCAGAAATGCACTATATTACTTGGGGTAGTGCAAGAGAAAGTTGTAAGAGAGCGTACAGAAGAAACCCACAAAGGAAGGGTGTAGAGTTCAGGTCTCATAACAGTGTATATTCAAAAAGATTCAAGGCAAAGAATCAATCAAGTTTAATTGTAGCTATAATAGGAATAGTCACTTTAATAGACCAAGGAGAGGGGACAAATTTATGTAGAAGAAAATAAGTTTTGAGGAATAGTTGAAAGAAACCTTGAAAGCCACTAAACATTTTTAGGAAATCAATGCTAGTAGGATACAAAGAGATTCGAGACTAATAAGTAAGGATCAAAGACACAATAAGAAAGGATTACGACAGAGTTAGGGATACAAACTCGGTGGTTTAAGGTGTAGTGTAAGAGTAGAGCTACGATCGAAACATACTTGGGTCTTGTACATAAGATATTAATGGATAATCATAACATTAAGCTTGAATTGATATCATCGCCAATGTTCAGAGTGGGAGGGATATCATTCGCTCTTGGGACTGGGTTAGTAGTGTTGTGTATACTGATTGTCACAACAATTGGGTTGTGTATCTACCATTGGGCCCAAGCAGTGAAAGAAGCAATTTTGTCCCATGGAAGTACTACTACCACTACTATTGTATCCACACCACCACCTCCTCTTGTGATTCATGACCACAAAAGCTTCTTCTCGATTGATCAAGTATGTGTGTAAATGTCCTTTTCTATATATTATACATGCTATTAAATCCAAATCTTCTTATGCTTGATTTGAACTCATTCTTAACCACCCTTTTTAATGCCAAATTTAGCTCTGTGTACTCAATTTAACCATGTTTTATAGTGTTATGTTTAGTTCCGTTTACCCCAACTTTTGATCATATTACGTTGGTAATGCTCAATTTAGCTCATTCTAGCCAAAATTCAACCATCATGTTTTTAAATGCTTAATTTAGCCCATTCTACTCAATAGTGTCCTTTTTATTTTACTCAATGCTTAATATAGCTTCTCTTACCCAATTTAGCCATTTCCTAGTACCTAAGTTGGGTACGTTTACCCAATTCAAGCATTTCTAATTCTTCAATTAGCTCAATTTACCCATTGAATCATATTTTATTCTTTCGTAATCTAGCCTCGTTTACTCAATATGGATCCATCGGGAATGTTAAATTTAGCTCATTCCGCCCAATTTAACAATCTTTTCTTGAGTGCTTAGTTTAACCTGTGTTTACATAATTCTTAACCATTTTCAGTAATGCGTGATTGAGCTACTTTTTACCCGATCTAAACACCCTTTTCAATCTCTCAATTTCGCAATTCTCAATCAATTCAACCACGTCTAATATATATGATTTAGCTTTTTGTACTCAATTTAAACATCTTTTTCTTTATGCTTAACTTAGCTGCTTTTACCCAACTTTATCCAATTATGCCTAATCTACGTGTCTTTTATCCTATTTAACCATCCTTTTTAATGGTTCAATTAGCTACCAAAATTAACTGAGCTGAATCACCCCAAATTACACAATTATTCTCGCTTAAGCTAAAATCTCTTACGTTTATAATTTTTGGCCAAAACTAAAATAAAATAAAAATTAGCTGATTAGATTTAATATAATTTATTTTGATTTATTTTATTTTTAAAACTTTTTCTATTTTTTTATTTTTTTAATTTAATTTTAATATATTTTAAATTGTATTTTTATCACTTTAATTTTTAAGTTTTTTTATTTTATTTGGTTTGTAGTTTCCTATGGCTACTGGTGATGTTCCTGTGGTTTACATGCCTGGCCATGAGATGCCAACATTCATTGCTCTTCCATGTCCATATTATCCCATTGATTCAACACTAATCTTCAAGAGAAAATTAGAGATAAGAGTGGACAATACTATCGAGTGTGAATCTACCCATCTCGCCAACCCGTTATGAAACAAATAAAAAGTATGTCCCCTTGACACGTTGTGAAGACGTCAGTGGGGTCGCACAAAATGTCATCTCTCTCCATATTTAGCTTTAGACCATTACATCACCTTGTACATACATAACTATCATGGTTTAGCATGCCTAGTCATTTGATTATCGTTCAAGATTGCGATGATTCTGGTGATCTGCACATTGCTTGCCCATGGTAGGTTCTTGCGGCCATTGTATAGTTGCTTGACTAGTGCAGTTCCATTTCAACCATTGTGCATATGTACTCCAAGCATAGGTTCTTTTTTATCGATTGTCTCAACAATTGTACACATGTACGAAATAGAGCATCATATATGATGCATACAAACATCATGTCTCCCACTTCCTCCAATGACCCCCTTGCTGTCAATTGTCACATGCTTACCTTTGTACATCAATAGCTAGAAAAGTACCCATAAATTCTTTTCACTTCCATGATGGTTGGAGCACTACATATAAACTTTGTACATACATATACTTTTCATGCTGATTTAATCCCAAGAGGTTTTTTACTTGACATTGTAAATGATCGATATCTCCATATTACTTCTAAGCAATTGTTGTCAACTAAATACATGTCATTACTCTCAATCAATTCAAAATGATGCATTTGTACATGTCACTAATCCACTCATTTGCATTCCAAGATGGATGGATTGTCACATGTTCACATTTGTATAGAAATTGTCCATTTCTTGTAAATTGTCCTTGTAGGATTGGTTCAATTGCATAAATGTTTATATCTTGGCCATGCAATAATGTTGTTGGTATTTCCATTAGTAAAGTTTCTTCCAATGCCCACACCCACACGCTTCTCCTTGATTGTGATATTTGATTTGTGTTTCATGATAGATGGAGCATTATATAAGTACCTTTCATATAAATTTGTTCTAGTAGTGGCATTTGTTCTTGACATTGTACATTGTACTATTTCACAAACCCATGTGTTAATTATTATCTATATTTCAATTATTTTTTATTGCTCATGATGTTCTAAATTCATGCTAGTAAAGATTCCTTTATTGTTGTAACTTAAAATATACCTCTCCTAGTGTGAATCAAATACAAAAATTAAGCATTCATCGTCCATATTCTAGATCATAAAATATTGTTCTTTTATTTGTCGTTTGGCATCTATCAATGGGTGATAGGAGGATAAAAGCATAGAGAAGTGAAACATCTACCTAAGAGTAGTGTCGTACCCTAATTGATTGGTTATAGGGGTGATGCCCATGGCACTAATGGAGTCACCTATGTATGTAGCATCAAAATATCCTATGCTTGTTTACCATGTCAACATCATCAGGTGCGAATATGAACATGAAATTGTTGGTACAATAATACTTGAAAAACTTAGAGATGATTGGGGAGTGTCAAAGAACTATACAACCAAAATTAGGACATACGGTTTTAACATGGATTGCACACCTAAATTTAAGAAGTTTAACAAGTGTGACGATGAATCTATAAGAATTAATATTTTTAACTGATGGAGGTTTTTATTGTATTAAGGAAATATTCATTTTATAAGGAACACTTGATTTCTCTTTCAGTATTGTAATGTTTGAATTGGTGTGACCATTGAATCATTTCTTCTATTAAAAAATCTTCAACTCTTTTCACAATGGAAAAAAATAAGTTAGCTTGTCGAATATTTAAATACATCGATAATATAAAAATGCAAATCTAATATGAATTAAACTTTCTTTTTAGCACTTGTGATAACATCTACACATTGATTAACAATGAGTCCTGTACGTAATAAACACAAACATGTAAGACATTTTCCTTGTCCATTGTTGACGAACATGCTTACACCAGCCCACTTAAATAGAAGAGGGACATATATGGTCAATGGGCAAAACGAACTTGTGGGAAGTTTGCACCCTTCATGAGTATTATGCAAAGTTGTATTACCCTTTCAAACAAACAACTATTTACATAGAAGAAATTCTAGGACATGTCTCATTCTACTAATATAATAGCTCTCACTTTTACTACTTAATAAATGCTATCTCTAAGTTCATTTTCAAGAATCAAGATGTTGGGGAAAGTATAGCCAACCCATTGGTTGGCGTGAAAGTTCTTTTTTCACCTTTATTGCAACACATAGTAGAAAATGGAACACATCCTTTATCCCTCCACTCAACTCAATGTTCGTCTTTCCTTGAATAGTCAATTGGTCAACTTTTGTCTCCTTTTATGTGTGTTCGTTATTGAGTCTTTTGGCTATGACAAAAAACATCAAAACATAGCCTCATACATATGACATTTTGCTTTTTGATGGTCTCTACATCCCTACATCAAGACAACGCCAAATACTTGAGCGCAGATTTAGTGTCCATCAAGTAACTTTTATAATGTAAATGTTGTGAATAAATGAGAGAGAAAGCATAAGATGAGTGGTATACAATAATCTTTCAATGAGGTTTCTTCTTTTAATATGCTCCATTAGACTCATTCTTCAAAGAGAAAAAATCATAGATAACAAATTATCAACAATATGGACAATAATAATATGTTGAGTATGGATGCAATAATAAGATATTGTTAGCAAGGTATAACTTTTACGTTTACTACCATGATGATTTTGCCATGTAAATGATGTATCTTCGATCAAGAACAATAATAAATATGCCCATTAGAGGACTTTAAATTTGTGGTTTATTCTCAAAAAAATGTTCAACAAAGGCGTTCATGATATACAAACATGATTGATGCTCAACATCGCATAAAGCATAACCGATATCTACAAATTGTGGACCAATTTACTATGTTTAATATGCATATATAATTTACATTTTAGCTGAACAAGAAATAAGACAAGATGTAAACATGTGAAACAAGCTATTATTGTGTCAGCTTTAAAAAGAAAGATTTAAAAATGTGGAAGTTTGAAAAGCATTCAAGTATCAACAATATCTTTCAAGTTTCAACCAAAATAATAAGATCTAACTAGAATAGATAATTACATTAAAATGTCATTAGAATTAGTTTTCACAAACAAAATTTGTCAAAAACTAGCAAAACATTCGGAGGAGAGGGTCACGACCTTCTTGTGGGCATGGTGTCACGTACAACATCATTTGGTCAAGCACACGCCGGAGACACTAATCGAATGGTCTAGACAACAATTATTTTGGAACCCTCGGGTGCGAACAAGTGACGACATGATGTTAGGGCAGCTTAAGGGCCTAGCACGGGGAAAGCTGGCGCAAACAGGGCTCCACTCTATAGATGATTGGAGACGCACGGTGGCTTTAGGAGGAGCCTAGGAGGTCCCATTCCCTCCCCTCAAGGGAGCTATGAAAATGTGGAGATTGATAGTTGAGGCAGTTGATAGGGTTTTGATAGGGGAAGTGAGAGAAGATGCTTGGTTCAGGCTCTTTGATGAGGCTGGAATGGTTAAGTTGCTGAAGGGTGTGAACGGATCAGGAAGAGATACAATTTTTGGGGAGAGTCAGAGTAGGGGCGCTTGGCACCCAATCCGCGTGGTGGCGTAGGTTGATAACATCTGGAAGACAGACCCGGATGTTGCTAAGGTGGAACCCCATTGGAAGTTATGGGTATATGGTTGTCGTCCCCTCATCAAACTAGAATGGGACCCAGGGGATTTCAAGTGGAAACATGATGGAAAATTTCTCCATTTTTTCGAGTACAACACCAAACTGGGCCGGAATTTTCAACTGCAATTAGACGGCCCCTTACGCAGTGGTTGGCGTACATTGGGCATCCTTGATGAGGTGCTCATTACCTTTTGGAAGGGTCTCTGGCGTCTCCACATGCCGGAAAAGATAAAGTGTTTTTGGTGGCAAATCAGTCATAATGTGGTTCCCGTTGGTGAATGGCTAGGTAAACGTGGCAGCCCGTTAGGCTGCCCACTTTGCCATTCAGCTATTGAGACTATGTGGGATTGCCCTCAAGCTCAAAAGGTATGGGATACAGTGACTTGCCTCCTTACGACATGTGAAGTGGAAGAAACAACATCGTGGAGTGCTACGACCTGGATTGATCACTCCGTTGATAGGTGGATGGACGCCTTCAATGCGGATAATTGGTGCTACATATGCATGAGAGGCAAAATCGCCAAGATTCGTTTTGAGAGAAGCTTGCAATCCGCATCCCCTAGGTTCCCAGAAATTTGGATGTTGATCGCAGGCTTCACCATGTGGTATGTATGGAAAGCGCGTTGCCTAAAGGTCTTTCAAGATTTGGTGTGACCCCCCAAGGAAGTGATCATGGACATATGGATTGCACTTATCAGCTGCCTACGAGGGCAATTGGACAAGGTTTGCAGCCATTCCAATGACGTGGTCATTGCTCGTTTGCGCTTTTGGAAGAAATGGCGGAACACGCCTATGGTGACACGAGGAAGTGGCCCGAGGTGGAACTACCATCCCCCATGCTGGTTGTTTCTGACTCACTTACCACCCTCCCTTTGTTGTAGGCCCCAGGAGTTGTCTCGTACTAGCCAACATTGAAGGGCACCGTTTTTAGCTATAGGTACTTACATTAAGTAGTCAGTCTGAAAGGCTATGTAACTAGTCCCATTTTCTTGAACTTGATCGGAGGGAGATTCCCCGATCTATGTATAAGCCTCCTTGTACATTCTCTTTGTAATAATCCTTCCTAACTAATGGGAAAGTAGCTTCATTTTGGGGGAAAAGAAAAACTACAATAATGGGTGCAATCTAAATACTTAAAACTGAATTATAATAACATGTGTGGTGATGTCTTAGTAGGTGTCTTGTCTTGTCTACATGTTCATCTAACAGTGTGTTTTGGTCAACCTTGTTTTTTATTGTTCTTAACCTAACATTCACATATCTCATCAACGAATCCTCCAAATTCAATGTGCTTATCAAAGACAAGTGGCAATCATACCTTGAATGAGATTTGGAACATCCTCTACTTGATTTCCACAATTTCAATGACTTAGCTAGTTGAGAACCATTTGTCAAAACTCTCTTTTGAGTAAAGTTGTTAAAGAAAATTGGAAACATTTGAAAGATGTGATCTTTGAGGTAGTATATCAACACTTTCAAAAGTGAGCTTTGGAATAGAATGGTGGAAATTAGCATGCCATTATAGTATCAAGTTGTTATTGCACAATTATATGAGCAAGTTAGATGCCAACTAAAAACTGAGAGTGGTTTCTCATAATACATTTTAAGAAACATGGTGGTTAAGCAAGGATGTCCATTGTCACCAACACTCCTTGGATTATGCATTGGCAAATTGGAATAAGTGGTGGATAGGGTTGCCAAAGAAGAAGGATTAGATGCTTTTATATGTAGATGATGTGGTTATCTTCTCATATAATGTTGATGGTATGCAAGGTTTACTTGGAGCATTAAAAGCATTTTGCCAAAGTAGTGGACTAATTGTAAATGTGGCTAAAACAAAAATGATGGTAGTGTTAGGAAACAAGTCCCTCCGGATGGGAAGTGAGAAGAACAAAGTTGATGAGCAAACTCGGCCGAGGCCGAAACCGGATGTGTAGTACCCGGCAACGGAAGACCCGGTGAGAACCGGATGTGTAGTACCCGGCAACGGAAGACCCGGTGAGAACCGGATGTCTAGTACCCGGCAACTGAAGACCCGGTGAGAACCAGATGACGAGTACCCGGCAAGAGCCGGATGGTGAAGGCCCGGTGAGAAGTGCTCACCGGATGGTGAAGGCCTAGTAAGAAGTGCTCATCGGATGAAGGGACATATTCGTAAATATGTTTTCTGAGAGTCCATCGGGGCTATATTTGTAAATAGCCGAAAAGTCATATTAGTATAAATATGACTTAGGGCAAACTTAGTAAAAGTAGTAGTCGTCATTCTTGTTGGTGCAAGATTTGAGTGTGTAACTGTGTACAGAGAGAGAGAGAGAGAGAGAGGAAGAGGTCGTTGCCTCTGTTGTAACCGCCGCCTATGGCGAAGATAGCAAGCTCGAGGTTGTTGCCTCGGTGCTTTACTATTGTACATTGTGATATAGTGATAGTTTGCAGTCTGTGGGCTGCCGTGGTTTTTCCCTAGTTTGGGTTTTCCATGTAAACATCCTGTGTACTCTTCTCTTCACTGTGTTGTGCATACATTAATCGTTTTTTGTGTTTGATTCTAGGCTCGGTTGTGGCCGAGCGTTGTTCATCGGGAGCGTGTATTCCTGTCAGGTAGTGTGAACCATCCAGTGTTACCAATACCCGATGCTTACATACAAGGGAGAACATGTACAATTTGTACAAAGCTTTAAGTATCTTGGTATCGATGTACCATAAATAAATGGTGTGTATGTTGTGAGTCTAGACTTTAAGATTGTTGGAAAAGTTATTATATGCTGGAAAATAAATGCAACCAAAGTGATCCTCATGGATAGGAAGTGAAACTAATGTTATTTAATGACATGGTAACACAAGTTTTGCTTTATGGAGTAGAAGTGTGGGGAGGCACTATCTCTCGTAATACATGGAATGAGATTGAGAAGATTCAAAAGATGTTTTTAAGGAGGCAATTGAGAGTGAAATACACCACCTCCTATCAAGTTATGCTTTTGGAAACAAGTGTTCGACTTGTAGAGATATTAGCACTACATAAAGTATATAGATACATTACAAAAGTCAAGAATATGCCAAATCATAGATTACCATATCTTGCGTGGAATGTTGGATGTAAACTACAAAAGAATCACAAAGAGTAAAATTCTCTCATTCGGTTGGGTAGTTGACATCAAAAAATGGTTCAAAAGATGGGATGTGGAAGATCTCCTCGAGCTTTCATGTGATGCTACAAAATATGTAGTTATTGAGGAAAGGTTAACAGACCCACTAAGGAAGAAGTGGAAAGATGCTAAAGGACAAAATTAGAATATTACATTGCAAACATCAATCCTAAATGTTGGGTTCTATATAAGACAAGATGGCTTATTGATCATGTTCAACCTTATCACATTACTAACATGAGTATTACCTGTCATAGAGCCTTAATACTCCTTCACACTCGGTCACACAACCTAGGTATTTAGGTTGCAATATAGAATAAAATCAGCCAAATATAAAGGTATGCAAGGAAGGGCTAGTGGATGATGAGTATCAGTTGCTTTTCACATGCTTCACATATAGTGCAATTCATGAAAGCTATGGTGATATATTAAGGGGGGGTGATGACTTGAGTGTCACACTAAAGAGAACACCTAGAAGGTTGAGATCATATGTGTGTGCCTTATCTATTCATCGAGACTTGGTGCTTCAAAGTATGAATGTCCCTTCTTAGGAAGGAGACACACATACAGATAACTTTTGTACTTAGGCCCGTGGGTCAATATTGGCATCTTTATGGATGCTAAAAATATCTATCTATCTATCTCTTCTAATTAGGGCGACTAAGGTAGATTATGAAATTGGCCTTAGCTTAGACTAATCTAACTTTGGCCTTAACCTTGGGCCGATTAAGAAATTAGCCTTACCTACCTAGGGTCAATAATAAAATTAATCATAGCTAGGGTAGGTTTTTTAAATTGGCCTTAGATAAGGCTAATTTTGGTTTGGGCTTAGCTAGGTTTGATTTATCCCTTCGAAACTAGCTAGATTGGAATGTAAAAATTTTGATATTTTGTAAAAATGTGCATTTTTGCTCTTTTCCACACCATATCTAAGACATTGGCAATTTCTCTATTTCTTTCATAAATATTATTATGATGATGAGTTTATACACCCTTCTTTTTTATGTTTTCCCCTTTTGCACTTGCCACATCGAGATATTGGGCATTTCACCATTTCTCCCACAAATAGTATTACGATGATGATTTTGTAAACTTACGTTTTTAGTGTTTTTCACCTTTGCACATGCCCCTCCACATTCCTTATTTCTCCTTTAAATAGTAGGGAAAAGTACCAAGATACCCCTGGAAGTTCGTCTATTTACCAAAATGCCCCTGGAAGTTCCAAATTTACCAAACTACCCCTATGTCCAAAAAAATACACTTTATAAAGTAAGTACAAAGGACCCAAAGAATCTCTTAAGTAAAGAAATTTGTGTTTTAAGGGTATTCTGGTAAATAGGGCTTGTAGATTTGAGTGTATAATTACTTTATAAAGTGTATTTTTATGGACATAGGGGTAGTTTGGTAAATTTGGAACTTCTAGGGGTATCCTGGTACTTTTCCCTAAATAGTATGATGATGATGGTTGCTAAAATAAAGTGGAAGGTGAAAATGTTTTGTAATTTGTAGTGCACCGACTACATTATAGAATGAAAAAGTGAAAACCATGAGAAGAATCTTGCATGTTGTTTACATTGACAAAGCAACATAACATTCTCAATTTGGTTAGGAAATAAGAGGGGTTTTATTGTTATGTGAGTCTTCTTTAGGGAATTGCAGTAAAAGGTTGTTGATTAACTTCTTGTTTATATTTCAAGCTACCTACGTGAGGACCATGATTATGGTCAGGGTATTCTAGTACTAAGAGAGGATTACAACAAATATATGTTTATTAGAGTGTGATGATCATTTAGAATTGGGTAATATCCTATATAACTATGGTTGGGACATAGTAAATGTAGGACTCAAGACTAGAATATGATGGTACTACTTGCTACTTGGTATATAGAGTTCCCACTCATTTGTAACAAGCCTATGATTTTTTGGAACTAACATTTAACATGTTTTTCTATTAATAGCAAATCATAAAGATGTTTTCTTTTTCCAAAAAAACTCCTTCCATTAGTTATGAAATTTTACAAGTGTTATATACAAATCAATGTAGGGATGCAATAGTTCCATCTTATGTGGATGCCCACTGACTCAAGAAAGGGAGAGGACGACCAATGTTGGATGAAGGCTAGTCGTTGTCTTTCAACTCCATCGGAACCGCCCTTGAGGTCATCGTATTGGCGCTTTAGAGTGGCTACAACTTCAGTCCATGACATCAATGTATTGATTGGAGACTCACATGCATAGATATAGAACACATTGAGGATAACACTTGTTTATCATATATTTCTTGGAGTACCCATTCTCATCATCAATGACTAGATTTTTGAACATTTGTGCATTTGTTTCCTTTTTCAAAATGCAAACCGTTGTCACGTACTAAGACATTTTAAAACCACGAAAATTTGACGTTACACACAAAAACTAGGGCGAAATGTCAGTGATAATTCAAGAGATGGAGCGCAAACAACATATGACTACCGATATCAAATATGCATGTAAAGAATAGCAGGTTGCAATGCTTTATGAGATGTTCAAAGAATTGTGAAATAATATTAGACTTGCATCACGGCTAAAGTAAAACTTGGAGGGCTAAATTTACATTGCGAGAAGTGAACAATATGAGTATGTGTGAGCTTTTGGGTAGTGTATTTATTGTTCATTGAAATAGGTCACATGATGGATATATGTCCAAGATTGAACAAGAATATTTTTTTAAAAGCTTTGCATATACATTTACTCACCTTTTGACATATATTTATTTCTTGCGATGTTTTGTTTTCCATCGCACAATCAATTATAGTTATGGCTGAGTGTATTGCAAATGTGCCAAGCCATGGAGAAATATTATACAACTTTAGTTATTATCATTGTTTATCTTCAAGTTTGTGTAAAAAGTGTTCAGAATGGATTTTTGATGGTGTGGAGAGAGAATATGCATGCGCAAAATGTCGAGACCATTGGATTGTTTTATATTACCACAAGACAAACAACTTAACTAGTACTAACTAATTGAACTAATTAATGATCAATGGTTGAGAAACAACAAAATTACTATTGATTGATTGAAGTGGCTAGTATATGGTTGGAATTACTTGGAAAAGCTAGTAGATTTGTCTTAAACTATAGCATGATTTTTATTCTAGACAAAATGAATGTGATGTTCATCAAGTGAAGTGAGGGAGTTTGCATCAATGGGAACCATACAATAAAGATAAGTATGAAACTAGATTGTCCTTGACTATTAATGTCCCAATAAGGTGTAAACCATAAATAAAAAACAAGCTAAAAACAAAGGAAAAGACATCTCCCTTTGTGGGAGTAGTGTATGGAAGGGTAAAACTCCAACAAAATTAGGAAATTACAAAAGTAAATCTATTCACCAGGATACCTCTAGGCTCTAACTATATCTACAAGTTCATGTGTGCACAAGCAAAGCAAGGAAACCTTGTAAAAATATTAAGAAGCAATTCTCAATGAGTATCTTTGGAGTCATGTGGATGCACCTTATCATCACCATCACAGGAAGGGTCTTTATAAGCTTGTCTTGAAGAATCAAATATTAAGGGGCTAGGAAAGGCGAGGAATCTTGGAGTATATTCTCCGGCCATAAAGACAATAGGAGGACATGAAATCTGGGAAAACAAAACACATGAAAATCAGAAAATATTGAAAAATAAATAAGAGATTTTATTATCAAACAAAAATGCCATCAAAACATGGAGGTGAGTGAATATGAAAAGCCAACAATAAGAATGTAAAAGCATAAGATGGCAAGCTCTTACATTATCCATGGTTTTGTTCATGCTCATCATTGATGAGGGATTCATATAGTTATGATTAGGAGAGAAACTAATGTAATTAGCATTAATAGAGGAATTGATGTGGTTAGTATTAGTGGAAGAATTAGTTGAGGGTGATGGTGGATTGTAAGGATTAATGAGCTTCTTGAGGTGGAACCAATGATAGCAAAATGAGAAGATTGCAGAAATGAAGATGATGGTGAGGACCACCATGCCAGTTCCCAATGGAAAAGAAAGTCCCTCTTTCTCATGTGTTGATGTTGACACTTCATATCCAAACACTAGGGGCACTTTATCATTGCTTATATTACTACTCCCAACATTAATAGCAAGAAAAATGAGGCCATTCACCCTACCCATCCTTGATTAATGTTCCCCTTCTAATGGTTAATTTTGTCTTTGGCTTTGGAGATTTTAGGCCTTTATGTTGCTATAACAAATCCTTAGTCTTTACTTACAATTCAGAGTGGATTGTTTAAGTACCCTAGATTATCCAATAAGTCATGTTTCTAGCCTCACAAAGACTATAATATCATCATCACTCTTCCTTAATGTTACTCAATTGCTCACTCAATTAGACCAACAACTTACAACAATTCCCTCAATTTTATTTTTTTACTCTTTGTACTCTCATCCATCTAACTCAATCAACTCATTTTTGTTCCCAATTGTGCTGATATCTTCTCAAGTCCTTAACTATCATGTATAGTCCATATATGGATCTTCAAGTCTTTTTGCTAAATATTATTAACTCTTCTCAAATCCTCACTTATTATGTAATTATTTTTACTAAGGTTAGTCATACTCGTCATCTACATTCACTTCACAATCCCAATGAAAATTTCTAAGATATTCAATTAGATAATTTGATCTTGAACCACCAATGGTTCTTTGCCCTTTGTTTAAGCTAGATTCTAATTGAACTTAGACATGGAATTGAACAAAGTTCTGCTTATTCTTCACTCAAGTCCTCCCCCTCATTAGGTCTCACTCTTCAAGATCCTTTACTATCCTCTCCTCCTCACTCTGGAAATCATCTTCTTGCACGCTCAAGATCTTGTCCTTTTAAAGGAATTCAAGTCCTTATCTATATATATTCCTCCCCTCTTTATCTAGCCTTTCCTCAATAGTCCTGGAAATTGTGGTAATGAAATCAATCTAAACACACCACATTCATCATTGTTCTACGAGCTCTTGTCAAAAAAAATTGTTTGCTTGATCTTTGTGCTCAAAACCTTGGGTTGAGCCTTTTGAAAATATCCTTTCAAAAGATACTCGCCATTTGGGAATATCTTGACTTTTTGCACTTTTTGTTATTTGCACTTTGTTATAGGGGTTGTGTTATGAAGATCCCTCCTTGTTAATTATGTTCGAAATCCTAAAAATGTTTACATTATTAACCAATAATACAAAACCTAATAAAAGATTTGATAACCTAATAGCTTCGAAAATTTTAAACAATCTACTAGTTATGAGGTGAGTCAACATCTCAACAGAAGATTACTTTTATCTTAACTTCTAGTAATAACATGGAAATTGGTAGGAAAGAGATAAGATGAATGTTGTGTAAGCAAGTTAAAATTTACACAAGTGGGGTAAATAAGGTTGTGTTTATCTTAACAAAATGTGCATGATCTTGTGTTCTGACAAAGGATATATCATATAACCCTATTAATTTGAAGGGGCCCACCTTCCACCACCATCATAGTTGCTTGCATGATTTTTTGCGGTCATTCATAAAGGACGGTAAATGATTGGACTCAAAACTTTGTCAATATAGCCAATATCATAGAAAATGTGCATATGCTCGATGAGTCACCAATTAGCCTTGGATCATTCTTTAAAACCTGATCTCTTGATGACTTTTGCCATGTGATCTGTCGATGTAGTAAGATGTGATGCAAATCATATTTCAAAACTATATAAATGATTTGATATAAGAAACTTTAGAAATTAACATGCATGAATTTTATAACTTTGTCCCACTCGACACTTATCTTGAAGCATTCCACAACCAAAAGTACCCAAACGTACTCATATGTGACCCTTTCATTGATCTTGTACACATACACATGATAAGAACATTGCATATATGCACATCATATCAATGGAAATCTTCTGGTTTAGTTACATTCCAAAATGTGCACTTGCTGATTTCTATTATCTATCTTTTTGGCAATTTCTAATTTACATTCATTCTTCCAATATATCTTTTGAGAATTTCCACTTAGGGGCCACTCTTCCAATTAAAGTTCCCCTTAGGATTAAAAGAATTTTAGTATTTCCTAGCTAAAGAGTGATGTTATTATTCTTGAAAATCTTTACAAATTGGTAATTCAAGTGGAAGTTATAGATATGTGTTCGAATATTACAAGTTACTATTATCAATATAGCACAAAGAATTGTTTCTTAATAATACATTTGAGAAACTATTCATATCCACACGACTTTCCATGAACTTGGATATAGATCCCTCCAAAAACTAAGGTTCTTCATAAGAAAGAATGAACCAAAAAATGATTCTTCCTCCATATTTAGTGGTTAGTATATAAAATATGAGCTTAAACAATACAATGTCTTAAGACTATTTTTTTTTTCCAAAGAAGAATATAC
Organism: Azolla caroliniana; assembly: GCF_043228905.1. Classification (NCBI taxonomy): domain Eukaryota; kingdom Viridiplantae; phylum Streptophyta; class Polypodiopsida; order Salviniales; family Salviniaceae; genus Azolla; species Azolla caroliniana. The sequence continues at coordinate 20,013,936 of NW_028230443.1, forward strand.
TCCATTACTTAAAATGACATACAATACACAACTTTAGACATTACCTACTTCCATATGGGCTACACCACTTATTTATCTTACACTAAATAGCCCACATGTTTGTTCTCCATGTTTGTCGTGTCATTCACGCCCCTCTATCATCTAATGGGAGGGGGGAACAACCATCTCGGGTACTACGTACTGCCATCGTATATCCACTCCAATTTCTACAGCCATCGGTGTAGTACACCATCGTTTTCTAAAATTTAGCCTCATTAAATCTGAAGTATCATTTGTTCCATCAATCCACTAATATTGGGCCCTCAATGTAGTTATTAAGGTGTGCCATATTAGCTTAATAGATTTTGTTGGAGGCCGTTTGTTTGCTGAAAATACCCTGGTACATCTTGCGGTCCAAATGTTCCATATGATAATGGGTGCTAGCAACATCCATAGATCTTCAATTTTCTGCTTCTAGGCATTACTTCTAGGTGCACTGTTACTAGCGATCAATCAAATAGTTCCATTCTCCCCTCTGTACATAGTTGTACATGTGCTATCAAATTTCTCTACGTCATCATCAAGACAATTCCAATAAGCATGTCCCCAATTGAGGGTAAATGAGCTAGAGGCATGACAAAGCAATCGTAATGCCCTTCTCCATACAACCGTAGCCTCATGACATTCCCAAAGACAATGGGAAATGCTTTCTAGTTGTCCACATGCACTACATCTAGGGTCTACATTGGGGCCTTTAGCCCACGCCCCTACTGGCAAGGCTCTATGCACAATAAGCCATAAGCACATCATTATCTTGCGGTCACCGTTGTCATGTCATATCATTTTCTAGAATTTAGCTAATCTCCTTTCACTAATGCCCTCTTGTATCTAAAATTTACGAGTTGCAATGTCTTTGTGTTCTTCGTTTTAGGATAATTTGCCTCCCGATTTTCGTGTTGTATCTGAAAAATTGCACCAACGTGGCACCATCACTTTGACCTTGAGTTTTCTAGAAATACATCGCGGGGTCTCATGATAACTTATTTGAATGCCCTTTTGTCGGCCAACACACTGTCGTTGGTTTGAGCTCACTCGGCTCAGGGTCAACTATCATATCCTTTCCATTTTTTACAAGCAACCTAATCGGCCTTTCAGTTTGATAGGTTGGTTGCTCACATATTACCATTCTATGCTCTATTTTGTAGTAGCATGCCTCATTAGATCCAACTTTCATTCCCTTAATTCCAATTAGATAATTTTCAGCATCGATAAGTCATGTCCATTCCATTTCAGAGGGACTTATGGCTACATCTTCCTCTTAAGACTATTGTGAAACGCACATACCAAAGGGACACCACACTATTGTAATCTCTATATCAAGTTGTACAAGTTTTCATTTTTGTTTATGTTTACACATGAATATTTTTAAAAAAAAATGGTTATACACTTGTATGTTTACACATAAGATTCAATGCATATATGTTTATGCTCTGGGATATGCAATGACGAAGCTTGAGGGATAGGGTTCAATATATGAAGACTGTCATGGACATGTCCATGATGCATAACATCACTTTTTCTATCTGTATTAGATGGTGTGGTTTTGGAAAGATTGGTCAATAAAATGAGCCAGGTAGCCCAAAGAAATTGAACATCATAACATAATGAATCATAAGGGCGTGTGGAACAACTATTATGATTGAGGAAATGTTTTGAGATTGTGTTTCTAATCTGAAACGTGTTCCATTTCCTTGGCCCGCGAAGGCTGAACATGAAGGAAGCCCCACGTAAAGGTTATCTCACATTAACACACATAAATTTTCCTCATTTATTTCCATGCCTCTAACATATGTATTTTAGAATTTTTGTTAACTAATGCGAAGTAGTGTTTTTTGGAAAAGAAAAGATAAGATGCAACATTTTGCATATGATATGCAGGCTTGTGAATCCTCAATCTGGCAATCATGGAAAATAAAGCATTTCCTTCTTCATTGTTAAACTATGAAGCATAGTACTTAATATACTCGAATGCATTGGCAAGCATTCTTTTTCATACGAATGTTAACGAATACGTATGTTATCAAAACATTCTTATGTTTTTTTTTACACTTTTTACCTTAACTTTTTTATCTTCAAAAAAATTTACCTTATAATAAATAATGAATACAAAAGTATAGTATTTACCATACTTCGAGGGTGTTTACCATACTCGAATGATTGAAACATTCTTGAATGTGAATGCACGCATGGTTCAAACTTCATACTATGCTATAAAGCTTCTTAGGAGAAGAGTAATGTATGATTTTATATACGAAGGGAAGGTTAGGATTTTATTTTGTTTTTTGTTTTTTTTTCCAAAAACAAAACTCCTTCCATTAGTTATACAATTTTACATATGAGATTAATATATACAAATCCTTGTAGGGACGCGATAGGTCCATCTTATGTGGATGCTCACCGACTCAATAAAGGGGGAGGTCGACCATTGTTGGATGAAGGCTAGTCGTTGTCTTGATGTTGGGTAGAGAAAAATGAGTAGATATCTAGTGATATAAGCAGGGTCCATAAAGCATGAAAATTGGGTCTCGCTAAGGGTTTCCATAATGATCATCATAACTTTGATGAGGATATAATTTATTTCTATTTTTATGTTCTAACCAACTATGTTGCAAACAATGGACACAAGTTGTTTGTAGAACAACAAGGAAAGAAGCTTGGAATATCTCCTTGAAATGGATATTCTAATCATCTTTCATTATGCCTACTTTTTGCATTGTCTATTCATGATGCAACATTATATTCATAAATGCCCCCTACATAGAAGCCCCATTAGAAAGTATATTAGTACTCAAGCAAACTCCAAACATATAAGTTTTTGATGGTTTCTCATGTCGGAATGATATCGTAATGGTTCTTAAGGATCCACATAAAACTATTTTTCTATGCAAGTTTGGCACATTTGCCTACAAACAAATACATAATTGTGCTCACAAATGCCTTGGGTACTTTACCAAAGGGGAATTTAACTCACGTATTTTCCCTACCCCTTCGTTAAGGCAAAGCCACATGTCGATGGTCTATATTGTGGACTGACATTGAGTGTACACCTTGCTGCTCCCTTCGAGAAATGTCAAAACACCAATTGTTTGAGAACCCATTGAATTGGTGTTGGGTAAACATGAGTCGGTACTAGATCACATGATGTCAAAACATGACATCATCATGGATTAAGCAAAGATCAACTTCATGTTTGATATGCCACCTTTGACCAACAAAAAACATGCATAAGGTTCCATGACCTACATCAACTACTACCCATGATTCATCAAAATGTTCACAATGAAATCAAGTATTACACATGATTCATCAACTATTGAAGGAAATCATATGGATAAAGGAATGCAAAAAATCCTTTAAATGAATTAAAGAGTGCCTAACTAAAGCATCAATTCTCAAGTTCCCACACTAGAGCAAGGTTCTCCATGTTCACATCGGCACTTCAACCTTCGATGTTGAAGTAGTTATAGCCCAACCTAATGTACTTCCCTATAACTGTTTTGCTGAGACACCACCTTATCTGAGTCCATAACAATTACTCTACAATGGAAAGGAAGGCACAATACACTATGATCTACGATGCTAAGAAATTTAAACAATACGTATTTGTATATCATTTCTTGTTTTATGTGGATCATTGATGGCTTTTACTTAAATCCAATCAACACGACTTGGCAAATGGGGAGAATATCTCACTAGATCATGACACTAATACTACTTCACCCCCACCTCAAGCAAACTCTTCCCTTGATCTCAACTACTGCTTTACTTCTCTACTTCTTCTAGCGTGTGTGTGTGTGTGTGTATGTGTGGTTGGCCTCCTCATGAGTGTTGTAAAGCCTTCCGGAATTCTTCCTCAGTTTTGTTGTAGACAAGGCTTTAGTTCCCGTACCACTTCTTGATGTTGCGGAAACCCAAGTTTGATGTAATCCCTTAAGACCTATAAGATCTTACTTAATAAATACCCTAACGAATGCAAACAATGACCACATCACATGATGTTAATGTGACACTCATTCGGGGTGCCAGTAGGGAAAATTTTATAGTTGAGAATGTTATATATACAAATCCCAATAGGGACACAATAGTTCTATCTTATGTGGATGCCCATTGACTCATTGACTCAAGAAAGGGAGAGGACGAACATTGTTGGATGAAGGTTGATAGTTGTCTTTCGGCTCCATCGCTTGTTACCATTCTCACATTATATTTAACAAGAGAGGTTTAATCTGGGCTCTATACCCAAGACCGCACAATATGAATTGTACAATTTGATGCGACTTTGTTGGGCGGCTAGGTTGAGAGGCTTGCTTCCAAACTCTAGGCCCCCGTTGATTGCTTCGATGGTGGCACCAAACCCAGTACCGTTGACCATAGCCTTATAACATGTGGGTGATCCTTGGGTCATCCAGAACCAGGACAACCGTCTTGAAGGAGATGGGGGGATCTAACACGACGATTCTCGGGGTTGTTGAGTCCATCGAAACTGATGGCATCTCCGACAGCCTCGTAGTTGTAGTTCCACGAGAGCTGGATGGGGCCACGACCGTACTGTTGGCCGGATGTGCACGGGACGTCGGATGAAGTGTCTGCAGTAAGTGGCCTTGTTAGCCTCAGTCCACATATTGCCCACCTGGGGTCACAAACAATGAAACACCAATCATCAATCCATATATGGATAGATGGATCAGGATCAATGTGACTTACTTCTGGTCTCGTGTGTGAGTACTGGTTGAGATAGTAGTCGTATTGGCTGCAGTACTAATCATACGGGGGAGGGCTACAACAGAGATTATTTGCACACGTGGCGCCGCCTCCGCACTGCTGGGCCAAACACGTGGAAGCTCCGTACAGGAGGAGGAGGAGGAGGAAGAGAAAGAGTGAAGAAACTCAAGTGAACAGAATCAAGTAAGTATACACACAAATAAATGTGTCTATTTTTGTGAATGAATATGCAAAGGTGAAAGAGTAGGTGGAGGAAGGAACAAAACATAAAGATGAAAACTTAATAGATTAACTAGTATGGATGAACATACATGAACGATAGATCTTATTTGCAATATGTCTTTCAAGCTACAACAGAATCCTAACTCACATAAGTCACTAAAGCTACTACAGAGCTTGTATATATCATATAAGAACTCAATATAAAGCATACATTGATTGTATCAAAAACTCTAACCAACACACTGGTGGGATATATTGCTATCTGAAATAACAACCAGAAAGAACTAAGATATGCCTATGACCTAGAAGGGGGATTCACTACTGGATGCACAGAGAGCATTTGCAAGGCTCTACCTTTTTCGTCTTCATAAACCGCCCTTTTATACCTTTATGCAACTTGGACGAAAAAGGAAAGAGAGAAAGAAAAGCCAATTGAGGGCTATGATTTAGGGAGGAGAGGAGATTTAGATTCTGCGGTTGCACACCTTTAATCTCGGCATCATCCACGGCAAAAAGGTGCTTCAAAGAGGAACCCGAGCCAAGCGGAACCCAAAAAACACCGCCCGCCCGCCCTGCCCTGCCCTGCTAGTGGCTGGAGGAGGCTGGGGACGCTCCGCCGGAAGATAGAGGTTGCTTGATATAAGGCTTCATCTAAAGATGTTATTGTGTGTCGTGGGGTTAATTGAGAAAACATGAATGAGATCTTATGATAGATCACGTGTGAAAGCCACAATTTGTGTGTTTCGGGTTTCGGGTTTACTTATGATAGATCATGTGCGAAAGCCAAGTGAGTGAATTGTTGTGTCAGTGTCACACCAGACATAACTTGAAGAGAGATATATGTATGTATGCTCTTGGCAAACTATTGTGTCACATTTGATTGGTAACTAATGCCATGGAGTATTCATTCATTGCCTTGAAGGGAAAGAAATAGACTCGTAGACCTTGCTTGACTCGATGGATAGACTCTCACGTATGTATGTATGGTTTCTTTACAAGTCAGCATAACATGAGATCCTAGTAAATATGTGCACCATTATGGTCTAATGTGGCATCCCTCAACAACGAAAACAATATGATTTCCTTCACTACCAATATTGTTATTCTCAACATATTCAATTGGTATGGTGAATTTTGTTGGAAATAGTTGAGACACTCGCACACAATGATGATCATATAACACAACTATAGAAAAGGAATGACAATAAATCATAAGATCATAGAACATAATCAAAGAAAGAGACAAAAGATAGATAGAGAACCAATCAAAATGTTCGAGATGACAATGGTACTATTCACAATACTCACTAAATCATGTACACTCAAAATCTCCCAAAATGACCAACAACCTCCAAGCAAATACATATGGTTTTCACCTTGTCATTTCTATCTTTACTCATCATGAGACTACAATCACGTATATCTTTTCCGTTCTCCTAGGATAGACACAGAAAAACAAATTGATTAAGAAGCCACATATCACCTCACATCAAGGGTAGAATGGCTAAGTTTTTTGAGATTTGGGAATAACGAGGTTGGATATGCATTTGGACACAACAAACCACACATTAAACTCTTTGATGGCAACTTCATTGCAATCAAACAAATTCATGATCACCTACATAGCTAAAAACGTAATATCTATAAATAAACTCACAAACAACAACGTCTAGAGAATTCATCACAAACATTCACACAAAGGATGTCTTAACTGATAAGGTTGTTTTGTGTCATATGCTTAAGAAGCATATCAATACACAATTTAGACACATCCAACTACACCACCCTATTATGGCACCATCAATTAGGCCACCTTAACCATTAGACAATGGTTCACATGGCCAACCTACCTAAAAAATCCAAACTATTCCTTTGTGAAGGGTGTATCTTTGGTAAGCTCTCTAACCCTCCTTTCCCTCGACACCCTTCAATGAACACCAGACCCCTCCAACTAGTACATGTGGATTTATGTGGTTCCTTATCAACTCCATACCTATCTTGAAATGCACCTTTCTGAACATTCATAGATGGTTTTAGTTGTTTCACAATCATCACAAACAACAACGTCTAGAGAATTCATCACAAACATTCACACAAAGGATGTCTTAACTGATAAGGTTGTTTTGTGTCATATGCTTAAGAAGCATATCAATACACAATTTAGACACATCCAACTACACCACCCTATTATGGCACCATCAATTAGGCCACCTTAACCATTAGACAATGGTTCACATGGTCAACCTACCTAAAAAATCCAAACTATTCCTTTGTGAAGGGTGTATCTTTGGTAAGCTCTCTAACCCTCCTTTCCCTCGACACCCTTCAATGAACACCAGACCCCTCCAACTAGTACATGTGGATTTATGTGGTTCCTTATCAACTCCATACCTATCTTGAAATGCACCTTTCTGAACATTCATAGATGGTTTTAGTTGTTTCACAATCATCACTTTTCAAAATATAAAATCTAGTGATCGAGTCCTTAAAAGATTCAAGGCTTGTTATAAACTTGTAACAACACAACAAGATCTATCCCATAATGTTTCCAATCAAATAACTATAGAGAATTTACGTTCCAAAATTTTCAAAACTATTTAAAATATCATGGGATACAATAGAGATTTACAATCTCTTATACCCCTCCACAAAACTCAAGAGATGAACAATCAAACCAGTAGGATGCTCACAATTGCTAACTCTCCTAGAACATATTGGGAAGAGGTTTCATATATTAAATAAGACATATAATATATTCTATTACGATAACCCACTTTCATTATGGTTTTGTAAAAGTCCAAATTATACTCAAACCTAATCTAGTCTTGGGATGTCCATATTATGCACTCATACCACTAGATACTTTATCTACATTACATAAGCATGTAGTCCACACATTTCCCCTCCATCTAGTTTATTACGTGCATAACCATAACCACACATTTTCCATAGTTTTTCCTAAGCTTATGATGAGTATGTGTGGGTTGATTATGAAAGGAACAAGAATATGAATTGTAATATTTAAATCTACGGTGTGGGATAGCTATTAAGTGTGGTATCACTTGATCACATCAAATAAAGCACTCAAGTGTGAATATACTAGGTCCTAGGGTTTTTGCCTGTATAAGGAGGCTAGTTACCTCCTTTTTAAAGAAGGCTTCACTTATGTGGAGACTATGATACTATAGCTATTGCTCTTGTTAGCTAAGCATGTGTGTTCCTAGGGGTGATTGGGTGGTTTGACACCACTCTTTCCCTTCTTTAGTTTATAATTCCTTATGTTTTGCTTAATTAATTTGTTAGACTCTTAACATAGTTGTTCTAATTTCACGCCTTGAGAACCCAAACAACCACAACAAAGTGAGCCACAAGTTCCAATCATAAATACCAATTGTACCCAACCTTCTAGAAAGTATTCATAATGTGAAACCTTCATGCACCTTGATTATTCACGTTAACACTCTCGCAAAATTTTTTTCCCATTACAAAGATCCTTATGCCTTTATGGTAAAATTAGAGACTTTGGTAATGACGACAAAGTAATTCAAAATGTTGTCAAATGTCTCGTCTCCCACTAACGAACAATGTGTGGAACATAACAATAAGCTCTACACCCATTTCTAAGAAAGTCTAAACTAGTTGAGATCTCTTTGATCTCATTAGCAAATTAGATGCTCTTAATGTAGATAAAAGATGTGAAATAGAGCTCACTTTCTTTGTACCCATCTGCCTTTATGTTAGATAAAGTATTCCTTATTATCCATTGATTATAGATGAGGCAATGCAAAGTCCATATGGTGTTGAATGGAAATCCACCAACCATGGACAAAGATCGCGAGTTTCTCTGAACTCATCTCCCTGTTAATCATATCAAACATTCGTAATTATCCTTTGACTATCGATGAGGCAATGAAAAGTTCATATTGAATGGAAAGTTGCTAACCTTTGAGAAAGAACGTGGATCTCTCTCTTTTAATAAAAAACTCTAGTGGCACTTTCAATATGTTGTTCACCTATCTCATGCAAATGGGCGTTGAAGAGAAAAGTACACCGTGGTTGTATAATTGCATGTAAGGAAGCATGTCTTGTGGCTCATAGTTTCTCTCAAACAAAGGACTTGATATTAAATCACCAATTCTTTGCATGACATCCTCAAGGCACGCCATTCTTGACATCAAGGCATATCGTTTTGATATAGAAACTATATGAAAGCTTGTCCATCCTAATGGGGGAGACAGATGGCAAGCCGAAATCGGCTGAGAGACCAAATGGAGTCGGTCGAATGAGAGTCGGTCGAATGGAGTCAATTGAATGGTCCAATGCATTTATACATACATACATATATGTATGTATATATAGTTGTGAGTGGACTGATGAATATTATTATCTAAGAGCGAGAGAGAAGATAATATCAGAGAGAGCACACAACCATGTGTGTGTGTGTGAGAAGCGCAAGAGAAGAACTGTGACTGAGCGCGAGAGAAGAGCATGAAGCAGAGAATTGAAAGAGAGTGAGAGGGAAACAAAGAAGAACGGAGAAAGAGAGTGAAGAAAGGAAGAACAAATGAAGATAGGGAGATAGAAGAAAACAATAAAGACAAGAAGAAAAAGAGGCTTTGTGGTGGACAAGGTTGAAACCCTAATTAAGGTCTCATACAACGACTTGGTGTACACCATATCCCAAAATAGGTTTTGTCATTTCATATTGTTGTTGTGTGAGCTTCATCCTCTCTGCAGTTTTCCTCGTGTTTTATATTCCTTGATTCATAGTGAAATTTGTGTAATCATTTCTGTACACTCTTGGTTCATAGTGAAATTTGGTGGCACTCATGGTTTTTTCCTTGATTTGGGATTTTCCACGTAAATCCAGTGTCATTTATTTTCTGTTCTGTGTTTTCAAAATATCCCGTGTTTATCTTTGAGTGTAATCATATCAAATTGGTATCAAGGCGCAAGGTTCTAGATGGAAGGGGGTGTGAGTGGCTTTCCGGGAATGATTGTCCTGAACTCACACAACTACTCAGATTGGAAGATCAAAATGGAAGATCTTATGATAGTCAAAGATCTCTATGAACCCATAGAAAAAAGTGATATATCCATAGGGGTAATAGAATCTGAGTGGAAAATCCTAAATAGAAAGGTTGTGGCATCTATAAGGCAGTGTGTAGACGTAAGCATCCTACAACATGTAGCAAGTGATACAAATGCCTATGAGCTGTGGCATAAACTCTTTGTCCCGTATGAAAAGAAAAATTCCCTAAACAAGATGTTGAGAGACAAGCTCAACATTGGGTGCATAAACGGGTGCGTAACCTAGTGTGTAGATTGGGTGCATAAAACCGTACACAAAATATGGCTGTAGTGGTATGTAAACCGAGAGGCCGTTAGAATGTTATTCCTCGTAAGGAATAATTTTGGGGGTAAGTGTAGGATGCTCATATATGACCAGTCAGGTACTGTAAGTACTTGTGTTAGCCCAATAGTCAGTGCTTGTATAAAAAGGTGCTCACTGAGCACGAAGAATGTACAGAGAACATACAGAGAATTATTTTTGAATATAGTTACGTTTTCTGCTCTCTCTCTCTCTCTCTCTCCCCCCCCCCCCCCCCCTCTCCTTCTCTGTGATTTCTGTGTTTTATCGAACTGTCGTAATTCCGAATCGTATACTCAGTAGCTTACGCATACGCTTCCGCACACGTATTCTTTTACATGGTATCAGAGCGCGAGGGTTGAGACTCCTCTGCAGTCGACAGAAAGGCTTGCGATAAAGACAAAGTTAAGTTATTGTTTTTTTTTCGTAAAGGATAAGACAACAATATGGACAGAGGAATGGGAAGCTCGCTACCAACATAGAAGCTCGATAGGAGCAACTACGCATCTTGGTCATACAACATGCACCAATATCTGCTTGGTCATGGTTGCTGGAGTTATGTCGAAGGAGTTAATGATGTAGCACCCGAATCAACACACAGATTTTTCGGCTTGGGAACAAATGGCAAACAGAGTTCTTTACTGCTTCGCGTCCTGTATGAGCGACCAACTCTTGAGCTACATTCGGGATGCTAAGATGCCAAAGGATGTGTGGGCGAATCTCAATAGGATTTTCGCTGCTAGCACAACGACCAGGAACCTGCAGCTCAGGTAGGAACTCAGTAATGTCCGACAGAAAGATCTGTCTATAGCCGATTACACGACCCAAATCAAGGAGATCTACGACTCTCACGCCTCCGTCAACGTGAACGTTGAGAAGGACGAAATGGTGCAGGTTTTTCTTGGTGGGTTAGTGTCAAAGTTCGGAGCGTTCCGGATGGCGGTCTGCTAGCTTCAGTCGATGTTGCTAGTGAGGAAAATCACGCGGGTGCGTCAACGAGTACGCACACCGACAACGAGATGTTGTACACGGAGGAAGATGGGCCTCGTAGTTGTGGCGGACGAGGCGGATCGGCTCACAATGGAGGTGACCGAAAAGAGCAGAACGTGTGGCATAATCAAAATGCCGGAAGCAATTCCGAACCCTTTGGAAGTAGGGTGAGTCATAGGGGTGCCGGAAGCCGACAAGAGAAGGCCGCGACAGAATGCTAGTACTGTGGCAAGAAAGGCCATAGGGAGAGCAAGTGCTGGAAGAAGAGAGCTAATTCGGACAAAGCCGAATCGAGCGGAAGAGACACAGGAAGGCGTCAGAAATTGCACTATGCTGAAGGGGCTCCGAACGAGCCAGAAATGGATTGGGCCCAGCCTTCGTAATGAAGCACAAGGCCAATTCGATGGTACCTCAAAATCGAGCGAGGTGTGATATGTTAATTCCGGAGCATCAAATCATATAACGAGTCATGAGGAATGGTTCTCGTATTTGGAGAAACTGGAAAAGCAAGGAGTGGTCGAAACAGGAGATGACACTCTGAATACCATCGAACATGTCGAAGAAGTTCCACTGAGCCACGTCGGGTAGAAAGGGAAACTTATGAATGCGTTGCACTTCCTGACAATAACCAAGAACCTGGTGTCGTTCGGTCAGATCGTCGACCAGGGGATGCAAGTTTGATTCACGCACCTTGGGTGCTACATCGAAGAGGAAGGCCAAGTTATCGCGCAAGGGCGCCGTGAAGGGAGGATGTTTATCCTCGACACCAATCAAGCTGGAACAACGTTGTTCGCTAGAGGACAGAAGGTCGAGTCGGACATCGATCTATGGCACAAGCGGTTCGGCCAAGTTAACTTCCCATGGCAAATGCAGACGAAGAACATTGTTTTCAACTTGACGAAATTTCGGGGCCGTAATGGCCAAGTCTGCGAAGCCTGCCAATTCGGGAAGCAACACTGACTTCCATTCCCCAATGAGCGTAATCGTAGTTGATATCCGTTGGATTTGATCCATTCAGATATGTGGGGACCGGCATAGAATCTGAGTCTCGGTGGAAGCCGTTACTTCGTAACCTTCATCGATGACGTCACTCGACATACCTGGGCATGCTTAATCGTGAAAAAGAGCAAAGTCTTTGTGTGGTTCTTGAAGGTGAAAAACCTTGCGAAAAGGGAAACAGGGTGTAGGATCAAGTGCCTCCGGTCCGATGGCGGGACAAAGTACTTCTCCGTCCAATTCACGAGTTATCTATAGAAGGAGGGAATTTGACGCGAATTCTCATGTAGATATACGCCGGAGCAGAACGGCGGAGTCGAGCAGAAGAATCGGATGATCGAAGAAGCCACTAGGGCAATGCTTGAAGAGAAGCATATGGCGAAGTTTTACTGGGCTGAAGCCATAAGGACGACTTTTTATTTGCAGAATTAGACTTCTGCTAATGGAGGAGTGTCGCCACATGAGTTATATTTCGGAAAAAAGCTGAACTTTGCACACTTGAGTATTTTCGGCAACATTGCATATGTGCATGTGCCGAAGGAGAAGAGGAGGAAGTTGGACGTCAAAGCCGAGAAGTGTATCTTGGTCGGCTATTCAAACGAGCAGAAGGGGTATAAGTGCTATAACCCCTAGACAAAGGAAGTTCACGTAAGTCGAGATGTCGTGTTCGACAAGTTTTTTATTTGCAGAATTAGACTTCTGCTAATGGAGGAGTGTCGCCACATGAGTTATATTTCGGAAAAAAGCTGAACTTTGCACACTTGAGTATTTTCGGCAACATTGCATATGTGCATGTGCCGAAGGAGAAGAGGAGGAAGTTGGACGTCAAAGCCGAGAAGTGTATCTTGGTCGGCTATTCAAACGAGCAGAAGGGGTATAAGTGCTATAACCCCTAGACAAAGGAAGTTCACGTAAGTCGAGATGTCGTGTTCGACAAGTCCGCTTCGTGGTACTTACCTTCACCTCCAATACCTCATGATTCCATTCTGAATTTTGAAGAAGAGGTCAGCGAGGCAGAGATGCTTCTGCCTGATGAGGATATCGAAGCTCTAACAGAGAATCCGATCTCATTTCGGCTAAGTGGGCCGAATGAGGGGTTGGGTCGAGATGGCCAACCAAATGAAGAGGCGACGAGTTGTGGAGACTCGGTCGTGTTGTCCCCGCATAAACAACCGAGGAAACGTTTTAAGTGTAAAGGAAAAGGGAAGAAGAAAATGTTCGAATACTATTTCGGCAGTGCCGAGTCAAACTAGACCGAGTCAGATTTCGAACCAATCGAAAAGGAATCTCCATGGAAGAAATCGGCCGCGTAAAGTCTCAACTTGCGGCATTGTTCGAAATGAAGGATCTTGGCGACCTTCATTACTTCCTCGAGATCGAAGTGATCCGTTCCCCTGAAGGCATATTGATGAGTCAACGTCATTATGCGCTGAATATGCTCTTCAAGTTCGGGATGGTAGATTGTAAGCCCATCTTGACCCCTCTAGATAGAAACGTAAAGCTTCGCTGAGATTCGGGAAAGGTGTGCGACCCGACATGGTGTCGTGAAGATTTTCGGCAATGGTGTGAAAATCGCATAAAACATACGAAATCAAGTATGAATAATATAAAACAATAATAGTAAAAATACTATTTTAATATCTTGGTACAAAAAGATGGAGGTCTTCAAGAGCTTTCGAATGCACTTTACTACATAACAAGCGGACATGTAAATCTCAAGTTATGTGGGTAGGAAGTTTGCAAAGGAAAAGAGAAAGATAAAACTGTGAGATATCCCACATAGATAGGACAAATAAGGATCCCACCTTATATAAGGCAGAGCAAAAGTTATTGTCTTTGTGTCTATGTGTGGAGCATAGAGAGTTCAAGGTGACTTGACCTAAGTTAATTGGATGAGTGGGTGTGGGCTAGCTACTTGTAAAAGTTTTTGACCAACCAAAACCGGCGGCAACTGGTGATGGAGCCGGTGAATCGACGACGGAGCCGGTAAGCTGGCGGCGACCGGCCGGTTACCGGCAAGCAACTCGGGATGCGAACCGAACCGGATTGGGACAGACCAAACAGATGCAAAATCGGCGGCAACTGGTGACGGAGCCGGTAAGCTGCAAGTGACCGGCCAGTTACTAGCAAGCAACTCGGGATGCGAATCGAACTGGATTGGGACGGACCAAACGGATGCAAAATCGGCGGCAACTGGTGACGGAGCCGGTAAGCTGGCGGCGACCGGCCGGTTACCGGCAAACAACTCGGGATGCGAACCGAACCGGATTGGGACGGACCAAACGGATGCAAAATCGGCGGCAACTGGTGATGGAGCCGGTGAGCTGACGGCGACCGGCCGGTTACCGGCAAGCAACTCGAGATGCGAACCGAACCGGATTGGGATGCGGATTGGGCCGGACCAAACGTATGCAAATCCGACGGATCAATCGGGTTAGTTGATCGCGATGCATGGTGTCTTAAAGATATTTGGTTCAATAGCCTAATAGTATTTTGTGCATAAAAGAAAAAGATGTAAGCAAGACTCGAACTAAACGCCTCCAAGATAGGAAGGAGTAGGCTTACCATTAAGCCAAACCATTTCTTTAGGGATTATATTTTTATCATTATAGCTTTACATGTAAATTCTTATGTGTGAGAGCTTAGATGATGACATGGCAAGCATGCATTTCATGCATTTCGTGCATGTCTTGCACCGTCACATGCACCATATGCATGGGGGCATCTATAAAAGAGTGGAGGAATCAAGAAAAAGGGGAGTTCTTTATTATCAAGGGAGCTTTGTACTTTATATCAAAATTAATATTAAGAAGAAAATTGGTTATCCAATTGATGTATTAATCTTGTTCTTCAAATCTAAAGTCAAGAGTTCAATCTAATCTCTCTCAATCTAAAGTCAAGCATTCTATTTTATCTCAATCTCTCTCTCTCAATCTATCTTAAATCCTTTCTCGCTAAAGCTAGTGCATACTTCGAGTCCTTCCGGTCTAGAACCCCAGCGGTTTCGCCTCACGATCCGCGCGTAGTGACGGATCTTCACGACAACGGTTTCGACAGATTGTTGGAAGCCTCATCTACTAGATGATCACTCGGCCGGACCTCAACTATCCTGTCGGAATGATCAGACAATTTATGTCGCAGTCCACGGCCGAACACCTTCAGTGTGCGCAAAGGATATTACGATATGTCAACGGCACGAAAGACATGGCGTTGTTGTATCGTGTAAATGTAGCCGAGCAATTAGTCAGCTAAACCCTAAACCCTAAACCCCGGCGGTTCCGCCTCACGATCCGCGTGTAGTGACGGATCTTCATGACAACGGTTTCGACAAATTGTTGGAAGCCTCATCTACTAGACAATCACTCGGCCGGACCTCAATTATCCGGTCGGAATGATCAGACAATTTATGTCGCAGTCCACGGCCGAACACCTTCAATGTGCGCAAAGGATATTACGATATGTCAGCGGCACGAAAGACATGGCGTTGTTGTATCGTGTAGACGTAGTTGAGCAATTAGTTAGCTAGACGGATGCCGATTGGGCTGGAAATGCCCACTATTGTAGATCCACATCCGGATAGGCATTCTCATTGGGAAGTGCGGTGATATCGTGGAGTAGTATGAAGCAGCCGACAATAGCACTATTTTACACAAAGGCCGAATATCGAGGGGCGACAATCACTACATGCGAAGTCATTTGGCTGAAATAGTTATTAGAGGATCTGCACATAGAGGTGTCCGATCCAACGACGATCTACTGCGACAACCTCAGCAACATCCACCTTTGCGAAAAACCCTGTATTCCACGCTCGAACCAAGCACATTGAGGTGCATTACCATTTTGTCCGTGAGCGTGTCCTTTCTGGTGAAGTCGAACTAGCGTATGTTTCGACGGGTAGGTAGATTGCCGACATCTTCACCAAGCGCCTTGGTCTTGACAAGTCACGACATTTCTCAGTTGAGCTGGGTTTGCGACAGCTCGACATGCTGAACTTGAGGGGGAGACAGGAATAGGAACATGAGTGTGAAAGGAGTGGTACTAACCGTGATGCCAAATTGGATGAAGAATTTGATTTCGGGCCGGTTGAAGAAGCCGAAGAAGAAAATAGGGGCCGTATTCACAAGGAAGAGCCGAAGACAACCAAATAAAGGGGAAACAAAGCCAAGAAAGGCGTAAAGGCCAAGACTAAGACATGGTCGGACGTAGTTAAGGGTTTGAAGACAGAAGACGAATTGGAGACAACCAATTCGGGTGAAAGCGGGAATGAATCAGAAATGTTCGATTCGGATACGCCGAGTCAACTGAGGGTCAAGCGGAGAAAAGGGTAGCGAAAGAGGCGCCAACACCCCGACAGCAAGGGAGCTGAGAAAGGCCGCATGAGCAGACAAGCCGACCGAAAGGGTCGAAGCGCATGGAATCGAACGGGGGTTGAGGAGCGTGAGTGAGGTGTGAAGCCAGGAGGGGCCGGAGCGAAGATCCGGAATAGCATATGGAACCTCAAATTGAGCTTGAGGGGGAGTGTTGAGAGACGAGCTCAACATTGGGTGTGTAAACGGGTGCATAACCCAGTGCGTAGACTAGGTGCGTAAAACCGTACGCAAAATATGGCCATAGTGGTATGTGAACGGAGAGGCTGTTAGAATGTTATTCCTCGTAAGGAATAATTTTGGGGGTAAGTGTAGGATGCTCATTTATGAGCGGTCAGGTACTGTAAGTACTTGTGTTAGCCCAATAGTCAAGGCCTGTATAAAAAGGTGCTCACTTAGCACGAAGAATGTACAGAGAACATACAGAGAATTATTTTTGAATATAGTTACGTTTTCTGCTCTCTCTCCCTCCCTTTCCTTCTCTATGATTTCTGTGTTTTATCGAATTGTCATAATTCCAAACCGTGTACTCAGTGTCTTACGCATAATGGAAAGGGTAAGAAGCATGTTGTCAGATACAAAATTGTCGAAGTCGTATTGGGTTGAGGCAATGTTATAAACAGGTCTCCCTCAGTGCCTCTAAAGCGTAATGTCCCACAAAGGGCATGGACAGGAAGAAGTGTGTCTTACCAACATTTAAGGGTGTTCGGATGCTTAGCTTACATGCATGTTGCTAAAGATTAGAGGTCAAAGCTAGACAACAATTCCAAGCCTTGCATATTCTTGGGGTACTCGGAAGATGAGTTCGGGTACAAGATGTGGGATCTTCTTGATAGGAAGGTGGTAAGGAGCCTTGATGTTGTTTTCATGGAAGACAAGACGATTGAAGACTGGAGATAGCAAAAACCAGTGTCGTCTCCCCAGTCGACTACAGTTGTGGAGTCAGCACTAGTCGATCCCGCTTCCACACAACCAGTCAGCAGACAACAATCAGCTGATGAAGCCGAATTTGAGTTGGCTGACACACAACAGCAGGCTGATGCACATGAATTTGAGTAGGAAGATGAGCTAGTAGAAAAAACTGAATCTGAGTCGGTTGCTGAAGGAAGAAGATATCCTCTAAGAAGAAGGACGACCTCCTCTCGGTATCCAACCAATCAATATGTTCTCTTGACGGATGAAAGGGAACCAGAATGCTATGATGAAGCCATGACTGATGTATACAAGGAGAGGTGGTACAGTTCCATGCAAGAGGAAATGGATTCCTTGCATGAGAACCACACCTATGAGCTAATGGAGCTGCCTGATGGAAAGAAGGCACTTAGAAACAAATAGGTATACAAATCAAAGATTGGAGAAGATAACAAATGGATCTTTCCATTTAAGGTATCATTCACTATTGCCTTTATTTATTTTCCTTCGTTTTGATCTAGTGTGCCCATTTTGTGATTTCCTTAGCTTTGTGAAATCTAGCTTTATTGCATTTGCCATCCCTTTAACATGTCACTATATCATGACATTGCCAATCTACAATTTGAGATTCTAATTCTCTCAATTATATAAAAAACACTTCATAATAATTCAAAATCATAGTTAGAAAAATTAGGCTTAATTATGGAGAACAAATTTAAATCTAATATGATCATAATTAGAAAATGAATCTTGTGATTCAATCTAGCTATGGGCCCAATTTGGTTTGGTTTTTTGGCCTGAAACCAAACCAAACAACGTAAAAATTACCAAACCATTTAGAACCAAGCCATTTAAACCAAAGTGTTTATAAAGTCGGTGAAATAGAGCCGTTTAAACAAAACCATTTATAAAAAATTGGGAACCAAACAAAACCAAACCAAACCAAACCATCATAAATCAAAACCAAACAAAACCATCTAATCCTAATAAATCGAAACTAAACCCACCCATTAAACCCAGAATCCATTTAAACCATTATGATATAAAATAATTTGTTAAACTATTAAGTTGAAATTCAAGCCATTAAATTGGAAATTATATTGTTAAACTAGATTGACATTGCTAAACCAAACTTTCTCATAAAAAACCATAAAGTTAAACTAGATGTAGAGTGTTAAACCATAAAAATTATAATATCTCTCTCATTGAAAAAAAGAAACAAGAAATTAAACCATGTATATATTGTTAAACTAAATAATCACAAAGTATTTCCCTTTGAAAAAAATATGTCTTGAACTACTTTCATGTCTTGGATCTCGAATTACAACTTGCATTGTCATTCTTTTGTGAAGAAGTAACATGATTCCTATACGTGCAAAATACGTAAAATAATAACTTACTAGTAATAAAAAATTAAATAAAATTCAAATAAAAAACAAATGAATAAAAAGTATCCATTGGAAAAGGTATAATGGCTTCGTATATCTCCGGTTGCAACTTGTATTGTCTTTTTGTTGTGAAGAAGTAACATGATTCTTTTACGTATAAAATACGTACAATAATTACTTATTAGTCATAAAAAATAATAATTAAAGAATCAAACTAAAAATAAAATAGTAAAAAGTATGCACACCTCGTAATATGTAACCTATTACCACATCTTCATCAACAAGATCATCCAAATTAATTTTTAGTTCTTCATAAACTTCATGAAAATGATTTGTGATTAGACATTAGATTCTTGTAAAACTTCTATTCATGATCAAATACATATTTTGTCTTTGAATATGCACGAACGTAGTTTGCTCTTGTAATCAAAGGTCATTCTTGTGCTAAATTAGCCTCTTCAATAGGTATTGATGATATTGGTATAGTAAGGTAATTACATGCCATCCTATATAGTTGTGGCATTGCAAATTTATTATCATGCCACCATTGTAAAGGATCCTTGTCCATGGCAGCTAAAGGAAGTCTTATGAAGTACTCAAATTTGATCATAAATAAGAAACAAGGCTTTTATTATTTACACCCATTAACCTCCAAAATTTACTACTATTATCATTTGGATGCATTGTGGTTAAAGGTGGTTCGACATCACTCAAGAATGGACTCAATCATCCTTTCAACCAACTATTCTTCATCCTAGGTAAGTAGTAATTAACGACTCCATTGTAGATGATCCGACTTGGTAGGCCTTGGCGGGTTGCCAAATTACAATACCCTTAAGTGGATTGTTAAATTTAGTACGTCGGTTCAAAGAAACCTTGGCAGCAATTGGGCCAAAAGATGAACTAATGACTGTGCCAATTAACTATACACATTCAAGTAAAGGACCGACAATACTGGATGAGCAACATCAACAATAAAAGTGATTATTAATGGTAAGCAGATACTTGAAAGTCTAATAGATGGTAGGTTAGGTGTTAACGTCATAAGCAAAGGAACTTGTAATTGCCTTGAAATCCAAGATTGGAAGTTTGTCCATTCTGGCTTTGGATGGTTTACACAAGATCCATTCGACCACTCAGGGTTTGCCTTACGGCTTTGCAAGGAGTGCGGGCCGGTATACCGCTTGAATATGGAGCACGTCCACTCTTGATAGCAATGGCCCCCCCTGAACCCATTGCTATCGTAGATGTAACCAAGACTTCCTAGGAGGTCACCCATCCCAGTACTGTTCTGGCTCACGCACGCTTAACTTGGAATGATTGAAGCATCCAAACAACCATAAAACTGATGGCATTTCCTCTTTAAGGCCTTTAAAAAGCATCCTTTCTCCCTTAGGAATACTGTTATCCATAAGCATAAAAACAAATCTTCCTTTACACCTACCATATTCAACCTTAGGTACTCTAAAAACTCCCCTAAATTAGGCATCCACTCGTTTTTACAAGACTTACATGATGACCTTTAGATTCCCAACCATAAGACATTCCTAAGCTTTTTATATGTTGGACCAAGTCCAAATCACTCTATTCTCATCTAGTCCAAACTAAATATATTATATCCCAAAATCCCCATTAAAACATCACACTTATTGTTGCTATCTATCTATTAGAACTAAATATAATAGATCCCCAAATCATCCATTCCCATCAAACTCATCAGGCTAGCCCTCTCTACATTCACTACTTCCTTAACTCCCATATCCTCCTTTATACACATTCAAAACCCCTCTCTCCCTCATCCATCCCCACCACTCCCCTTCTCTCTTCTTTCATCTTCCCTTATATAACCCTCTCACAATTCTGTATATGGTTTTTAGCATTGATGAGCTCATATAGAGCGAAACATGTTTGCCAAAACGACCTTTTTTTTACATAAATTGAAATTTGAATTCTCTCTCTCTCTCTCTCTCTCTCTCTCTCTCTCTCTCTCTCTCTCCTCCTCCCCCACTATTCTCTTTTATACTATTCTTTAGGTACCATACTATTTAACCTAATTATTCAACCACCGAAGGTTATACGCTCACACTCCTTGCTTAGGCCATAAGGCCCACAACTACTAAAGATTCGACATATCACATGGAGGTTCATTCACCGGAGATAGGAACCCACAATGGATCTGCCTCGACAATGTTTGGGCAACCATCTAGTGAAGAGTTCCCTTAGCCCACGGAAATGACGTTTGCAACGATGGCATCCGCTACACCAACCCCTTGTTGGGAGACAGGTCCCTCCGGATGGGAAGGAAGAAGAACAGTGCTGACAGAACCGGATGAGGAGTACTTGGCTACGGAGAGCCGGATGGTGCAGACCTGGTGAGGAGTGCTCATTGGATGAAGAGACATATTCGTAAATATGTTTCTGAGAGTCCATCATGGCTATATTTGTAAATAGCCGAAAAGTCATATTAGTATAAATATGAGTTAGGGCAAACTTTTAGTGCAGTAGTTGTCATTCTTGTTTGCGCAAGATCAGAGCACGTAACAGTGTACAGAGAGAGAGAGAGAGAGAGAGAGGAAGAGGTCGTTGCCTCTGTTGTAACCGCCGCCAGTGGCGAAGGTCGTGAGCGCGAGGTCGTTGGCTCCGTGAGCTCATTGTTGTAATTATTGTGACATAGTGATAGTTAGTAGTCAGTGGACTGCCGTGGTTTTTCCCTCTCAGGGTTTTCCGTAAATATGTTTCTGAGAGTCCATCATGGCTATATTTGTAAATAGCCGAAAAGTCATATTAGTATAAATATGAGTTAGGGCAAACTTTTAGTGCAGTAGTTGTCATTCTTGTTTGCGCAAGATCAGAGCACGTAACAGTGTACAGAGAGAGAGAGAGAGAGAGAGAGAGAGAGAGAGAGAGAGAGAGAGAGAGGAAGAGGTCGTTGCCTCTGTTGTAACCGCCGCCAGTGGCGAAGGTCGTGAGCGCGAGGTCGTTGCCTCCGTGAGCTCATTGTTGTAATTATTGTGACATAGTGATAGTTAGTAGTCAGTGGACTGCCGTGGTTTTTCCCTCTCAGGGTTTTCCACGTTAAACATCCTGTGTACTCTTCTCTCCATTGTGTCGTGTTTTCATTTCCCGTTTTTTCTGTGTATGATTCTAAGCTCGGTTGTGGCCGAGCGTTGCGTATAGGGAGCGTGCAGTTCCTGACAAGTGGTATTAGAGCGAAACGACACAGAAAATGGACGATTCGTTGGGAGGCATGTTCAAGCTCACCGGCTCCAACTATTCGGTATGGAATTCGAAGATGAGGGACATGCTCGTGGTTAAAGATCTTTGGTTGCCGGTTCAGTTTGGGGACAAGAGACCGGACAAAATCGACGCCACGATATGGGAGGTGATGCACATGAAGACACTGGCTTACATACGGTGCTTCATCGACATGAGCCTATACAACAACTTCAATGAAGAGAGCAATGCTCATGAGTTCTGGGAGAAGATCGACATTATGTTTCAAAACAAAAATGCTGTTAATCAGGTTTCGGTATTCCGGAAGCTAGTAAGACTCCGGTACCAAGATGGCTCC
Source organism: Azolla caroliniana (assembly GCF_043228905.1). Taxonomy (NCBI): domain Eukaryota; kingdom Viridiplantae; phylum Streptophyta; class Polypodiopsida; order Salviniales; family Salviniaceae; genus Azolla; species Azolla caroliniana. The sequence goes on from NW_028230443.1 coordinate 20,036,514, forward strand.
AGCATGGTGAATCAAATGAATGCCTTACGGGGGCTGATCCACTAGGCAACATCATTGGAAGTACCTCTCGCTGATGAGGGGCTAGCACTACTCTTGCTCGGTTCCCTCCCAGATAGCTGGGAGATGTTGGTTGTCACCTTGGGCAACGCCAGGCCGGAAGGGAAACGGTTATCCCTAGCAAGAGTAAAGTCGAGCTTGCTAGATGAGGAGGCGCGTTGGAAAGATAAAGATATGAGCTCCGACTCCAAAGCGCTCCTTACCGAATCGGAACATGGAAGACAAGGAAACCGTAGTCCCCAGAACCGGGAAAAGTCGGGGACACGGTCGAAGTCAAGGGGGAGACCTACTTGCTTCTATTGCGGCAAGCCGGGACACTTCCAGAAGAACTGTTGGCATTTCTGGAAAGACAAGGAAACCGACGGTACCAATTCGAAGCGGACACCGGACCGGAACGGTAAAGACCGGAAGGGGCCGGACCGGAAGGGGACGATGGCAATTGCGGCAAGTGAAGAAGAGTTGATGCTCATCACTGAGGAGAGTGAGATAAACCTTGTCGGCGACGATATGACTTGGGTGGTCGACTCCGGAGTGTCGTTCCACCTTACCCCGGACCGGAAATGCTTCTCATCCTACTCAGCCGGTGATCACGGCTGTGTCCGGCATAGGAGACGTGTTGTTGAAAACATCAACCGGATGCAAGCTGTTGATGAAGGATGTTCGACACGTTCCGGAGGTTCGTCGGAATCTGATATCAACCGGTCGGCTAGTTGATGAAGGCTACACGGGTAGCATCCGGAACGGTGTTATGAAGTTCAGCAAATGGAGCCTGATTGTGGCTCGGTTCCGGAAGGTAAACACGTTGTACCTGATGAATGCCCGGTTATGTCCGGAGGAATTGAACGTGGCATCCGACACTGCCGGTGAGCTGTGGCACAAAAGGCTGTGTCACATGAGCGAGAAGGGGATGAAGAGGCTTGCAGATGACAACCTCATTCCAATGAAGAATGTGCACTTGGAGAACTGCACGGATTGTCTGGCCGGTAAGAAAAACCGAACCTCCTTCTGACCAAGACCACCGATGAGACGTAATGCACCACTGGAGTTGGTGCATACTGATGTGTGTCAAGTGGACACGAAGTCACATGCTGGAGCACAGTACTTCGTGACGTTCATAGATGACCACAACCGGAAGCTGTGGGCCACACCGCTAAAGACGAAGGATCAGGTGCTATCCGTCTTCAAAGAGCTCCACGCGAGAGTGGAAAGAGAAACCGGCCGGAAGTTGAAGGCAGTTTGAGCAGATAACAGAGGAGAATACCGGGTGTAGTTCAAGGAGCACTGCTGCTCGAAGGGAATCTGACTCGAATTTACCGTGCCGAAGACGCCGGAACTAAACGGGCTAGCCGAGAGGATGAACCAGACCATAATGGAGAGGGTTCGGAGTATGCTAGCGTATGCAAAACTATCCAAGAAGTTTTGGGCTAAGGCATTGTCGACGACGACACATGTGATAAACAGATCACCCTCAGTACCCTTGGACGGAGATACGCCACAGAGAGTATGGACCGGTAAGGAAGTATCCTACCGGCATCTGAAGGTGTTCGGGTGTCTCGCGTACATGCATGTAGCTAAGGACCGGAGAGGAAAGTTAGATCCAAAGACTCGGCCGTGCATATTCCTCGGTTACGGCAACGATGAGTTCGGCTACCGAGTGTGGGACCCGGTCGACAAGAAGGTATTCCGGAGTCGAGATATTATCTTCATGGAGAACAAGACGCTAGCCGACTGGGAGTCGGAGAAGAAGATAATGAACTACGAGTCGACTGGTAAGGATCGACTCTACGATGAGCAGACCCAACTGGCAAGAGACTGGTTAGCACTCGAGGGACCAGCCGGTTACGGTGAGGATACCGAACAGGCTGAAGAAGAAGTAGAGGAAGCTGAAACCGGAACCGGCCAAGACCCCGAATCGGATTCGGATGAAGAGAAAATGGAGGAGCCGGTTACCGAAGCCCGAAGACGGAGATATCCTCTCAGAGAGAGAAGGGCTCCCCGGAGATTTCCGGATGCAGAGCATGTTCTGCTGACCGATGAGGGGGAGACGGAAAGCTTCGAAGAAGTGAAGGATGACACCCACAACTGCAAATGGTTAAGTGCCATGCAAGATGAGATGGATTCCCTGCATGAGAACCATACGTACGAATTGGTGGAGTTTTAGAAAGGAAAGCGGGCACTCCGAAACAAGCGGGTGTACAAGTTGAAACCGGGAGATGCTGGCAACCCCCCGAGATACAAAGCCAGGATCGTGGTGAAGGGGTTCCAGCAGAAAAAGAGCGTGGACTTTGACGAGATATTTGCCCCGGTAGTAAAGATGACCTCCATCCGGACGGTGCTGAGTATAGCGGCAAGCATGGACCCCGAGGTAGAACAGCTAGACGTGAAGACGACATTCCTTCACGGCGACCTCGAAGAGGAGATCTACATACAGCAACCGGAGGGATTTGTGGAGAAAGGGAAGGAGCACCTGGTATGCCGGCTGAAGAAGAGCCTGTACGGACTAAAGCAGGCTCCCCAACAATTGTACCGGAAGTTCAATTCCTTCATGACCGACCAAGGGTACCACAAGACCCAGGTCGATCACTGCGTGTTTGTGAAGAAGTTCGAAGGAGGCGACTTCCTGATACTCCTTCTGTACGTGGACGACATGTCGATCGTCGGACGGGACCAAGCCAAAATACGGATGCTGAAGAAGGCTCTCAACCGGACCTTCTCAATGAAAGACTTGGGTCCGGCAAGACAAATGCTGGGGATGCATATTATTCGGAACCGGTCAATGAAGCAATTGTGGCTGTCACAAGAGAAGTACGTGATAAAGGTGCTTCAGCGGTTCAACATGTCAGATGCGAAACCGGTCGGATCGACACTTCCGGCAAACTGCAAGCTATTCGGTAAGCAAAGCCCGAAGACGAAAGCAGAGAAGGCGGAGATGATGAAGGTCCCATATGCCTCTGCCATCGGGAGCCTAATGTACGCAATGGTGTGTACCCGTCCGGATATAGGATACACAGTCGGAGTGGTGAGCCGGTTTATGAGCAATCCCGGCAAGGAGCACTGGAACACGGTCAAATGGATACTCCGGTATTTGAAGGGCACTTCAAATATGTGTCTCCGATTCGGCTCCAGAAAAACTCAACTTGATGGTTTCACCGATTCAGACATGTCGGCTGATGTGGATACCATCCAGTCTACATCCGGGTATGTATTGACATATGCAGGGGGAGCTGTTTCATGGCAGTCGAGGCTGCAGAAGATGGTTGCATTGTCAACCACAGAGGCGGAGTACATGGTGGCTCTGGAAGCCAACAAGGAAATATTATGGATGAAGGACTTCATCAGAGAGCTCGGTATCCGGCAAGATGAATACCGGCTCTATTGCGACAGTCAAAGTGCCATCCATCTTGCTAAGAATGCGGCCTACCATTCCCGGACGAAGCATATCCAGCGAAGATATCACTCGATCCGGGAAAGAGTAGATGACCAGGAGTTCGCACCGACGAAGATCCACACGGCCGAGAACGGGTCAGATATGCTGACCAAAGTGCTGATACCCAACAAGCTGAATGCATGACGGAAGAGGATCGGACTAGTAAGACACCTCATGCCGGAGTGAAGGGGGAGTTTGTTGGGAGACAGGTCCCTACGGATGGGAAGGAAGAAGAACAAAGTTGACAGAACCGGATGAGGAGTACCCGGCTACGGAGAGCCAGATGGTGCAGACCTGGTCAGAACCTGATGAGGAGTACCCGGCTACAAAGAGCCGGATGGTGCAGACCCGGTGAAAACCGGATGAGGAGTACCCGGCTACGGAGAGCCGGATGGTGCAGACCCGGTGAGGACTGCTCACCGGATGAGGAGACATATTCGTAAATATGTTTCTGAGAGTCCATCATGGCTATATTTGTAAATAGCCGAAAAGTCATATTAGTATAAATATGAGTTAGGGAAAACTTTTAGTGCAGTAGTTGTCATTCTTGTTTGCGCGAGATCAGAGCACGTAACAGTGTACACAGAGAGAGAGAGAGAGAGAGGAAGAGGTCATTGCCTCTATTTTAACCACCGCCAGTGGCGAAGGTCGTGAGCGCGAGGTCGTTGCCTCCGTGAGCTCACTGTTGTAATTATTGTGACATAGTGATAGTTAGTAGTCAGTGGACTGCCGTGGTTTTTCCCTCTCAGGGTTTTCCACGTTAAACATCCTGTGTACTCTTCTCTCCATTGTGTCGTGTTTTCATTTCCCGTTTTTTCTGTGTATGATTCTAAGCTCGGTTGTGGCCGAGCGTTGCGTATAGGGAGCGTGCAGTTCTTGACAAGTGGTATTAGAGCGAAACGACACAGAAAATGGACGATTCGTTGGGAGGCATGTTCAAGCTCACCGGCTCCAACTATTCGGTATGGAAGTCGAAGATGAGGGACATGCTCGTGGTTAAAGATCTTTGGTTGCCGGTTCAGTTTGGGCACAAGCGACCGGACAAAATCGACGCCACGATATGGGAGGTGATGGACATGAAGACAATGGCTTACATACGGTGCTTCATCGACATGAGCCTATACAACAACTTCAATGAATAGAGCAATGATCATGAGCTCTGGTAGAAGATCGGCATTATGTTTCAAAACAAAAATGTTGTTAATCAGGTGTCGGTATTCCGGAAGCTAGTAAGACTCCGGTACCCAGATGGCTCCAGCTAGTCCAAACTAAATATATTATATCCCCAAATTCCCATTAAAACATCACACTTATTGTTGCTATCTATCTATTAGAACTAAATATAATAGATCCCCAAATCATCCATTCCCATTAAACTCATCCGGCTAGCCCTCTCTACATTCACTACTTCCTTAACTCCCATATCCTCCTTTATACACATTCAAAACCCCTCTCTCCCTCATCCATCCCCACCACTCCCTTTCTCTCTTCTTTCGTCTTCCTTTATGTAACCCTCTCACAATTCTGTATATGGTTTTTAGCATTGATGAGCTCATATAGAGCAAAACATGTTTGCCAAAACGACCTTTTTTTTACATAAATTGAAATTTGAATTCTCTCTCTCTCTCTCTCTCTCTCTCTCTCTCTCTCTCTCTCTCTCCTCCTCCCCCACTATTCTCTTTTATACTATTCTTTAGCTACCATACTATTTAACCTAATTATTCAACCATCGAAGGTTATACGCTCACACTCCTTGCTTAGGCCATAAGGCCCACAACTACCAAAGCTTCGACATATGACATGGAGTTTCATTCACCGGAGATAGGAACCCACAATGGATCTGCCTCGACAATGTTTGGGCAACCATCTAGTGAAGAGTTCCCTTAGCCCACGGAAATGACGTCTGCAACGATGGCATCGGCTACACCAACCCCTTGTTGGGAGATAGGTCCCTCCGGATGGGAAGGAAGAAGAACAGTGCTGACAGAACCGGATGAGGAGTACCCGGCTACAGAGAGCTGGATGGTGCAGACCCGGTGAGAACCGGATGAGGAGTACCCGGCTACGGAGAGCGGGATGGTGCAGACCCGGTGAGGAGTTCTCATCGGATGAAGAGACATATTCGTAAATATGTTTCTGAGAGTGCATCATGGCTATATTTGTAAATAGCCGAAAAGTCATATTAGTATAAATATGAGTTAGGGCAAACTTTTAGTGCAGTAGTTGCCATTCTTGTTTGCGCGAGATCTGAGCACGTAACAGTGTACAGAGAGAGAGATAGAGAGAGAGAGAGAGAGGAAGAGGTCATTGCCTCTGTTGTAACCGCCGCCAGTGGCGAAGGTCGTGAGCGCGAGGTCGTTGCCTCCGTGAGCTCACTGTTGTAATTATTGTGACATAGTGATAGTTAGCAGTCAGTGGACTGCCGTGGTTTTTCCCTCTCAGGGTTTTCCACGTTAAACATCCTGTGTACTCTTCTCTCCATTGTGTCGTGTTTTCATTTCCCGTTTTTTCTGTGTATGATTCTAAGCTCGGTTGTGGCCGAGCGTTGCGTATAGGGAGCGTGCAGTTGCTGACACCCCTATCAAGCGTAATAGTGCGAATAAAAGACCACAAAAGCGCGCTCGAGATTATATTCTCTCGTCCTCACTCATCAACTCCACTCCTGGTACGAAGGTGTCCACTACTAAGATATGATCTTCTAATACATCATTTTCCTCGAAATACTTAGAAAAATATAAAACTAGAGTACTCACAAAATTTAAACAACTTTTCAAAAGCAAAAAAAAAGCCAAAAATACCCATAGTAGGATGTTGAACTTATACACTCATGAATTAACCCCTCATAGTCTTAGAATTCATCCCCCCAATCTAAAGATAGATCATGACGAAATTAACAATAGCATGCATAAGAACTTTCTAACCCTCATTAATCAATATAATAAAGATCTAACAAGTACTTATATTAAACATCTAGACTTACTAATGCACTCCTATACTAAAACCCTAGATAATTTCCCTAATACCGTTAGATCAGATAAAAAACATAACTTTGCAAACATCCTTCAAGAACCCTAACATTTTGAGGATGTGTCACCATATGTTGAGCCTACTAATTTTCAAGAAACGATTAATACGTTACTACAAGATTTTGACTCTAAAATGCTAAAAATGTGTGACAATTTTGCTCTAAATCACAACATTGACGATACACTTAAAAGAACAGCCATAGAACTTAAGAGGTAAAACAAGAGCACAAAATAGATATGGAAACCCTAATATTAGAGATATAGATATTACAATGTATGAAGGGGAAGAAGAAAATGATAATGAAATGTTTTGTGACAGTCCCTTGTACATTGCTCCTGTAGAAGCCGAGATAAATAACACTAAAAGTTATGTCCCGCCCATACTATTATCCAAAACAAAAATTCTAATCCCACACCCACACCCAACCCCAAAAAGAATCTAAACTTTACCCTAAACCCTAACCTTGAACCTAAGTCTAACCCAGACACTAACTTTAATTCCAAAAATATCACTAACCCTTTTCCTAACTCTCACCCTAACCCAAACCACCGCTCCAATAATAACTCCAAACAAGCGCAACACTTGCAACACCGCAACTAATGAGGCTAATCAGGCATTTAAACCTTATCCCAACCCTAGTGGGCCTCAAGTTCCTTTTTGTAACCCACACTTTGCCAATACTGAACCACAACATTATCGCTCACCACAAGCATTCGCAAGAACAGGCCTAGGTGATCTCCCCGCTCATACAAGTCCTCCGGCTCCTAACACCGTCCCTAAGCTCCATCCACCATAGTATCATCAGTCGCACCTGCCAAACATATCAAGGCAACAATTTCGACATTCTGTTACGGATCAGAGCTGCCAATAGAACTTCCCACCGCTACCGCAACCTCATCTCCGCCATACACATGGTACGCCATACATAGGGTACGCTGTCGTGGCGTGGCTCGCCTAGAAGCGTAGCGTTGCGTAGACAAAAGATATCGTGAAAGTGAGGAAGGAATCACTGGGATTATGGACGGAAGAGACGAAAGAGTAGAGATAGATAAATAGTGATCAACAAGATATGACAAGATAGGATATAGAATGATATTTGAAGCAATAAAAGAGATTTATAATTATTTGATAAAAGAGTTACAAAATGATTGTGCACATCATTGAACCTCCGAACTTTGTCTTGCAAGGTAATCGCTCTTCTCTTTCTTGATCGTAGACCATTACAATCTTCACTTCAATATTTTGATGAAGATAAGGCTCGAACCGCCTCCCTCTTGTTGAGAGTTGACCACCACGACCGCCAAGCTAGAGCTCCACGTTTATGTTAAACTTCTTCCCTTCTTTCTCTATTTTTATGGTATCTCTTATGAAGTACATAATTTGATTGATATCTCATACATCTCCCCCTTTGATCTTCTCTTTCACCATTTAAATAGGTGCCCCCATGCATATGATGCATTGGAGGGTACAAATCATGCATGTAGTGCATGAAATGCATGTGATGCATGATCACCATTTGGCGTTCATGCATTACATGTGATGCATGATAAACATCTCGCTCATTTGAGCTTTTATGTATGAAACAATATATGCAATAACAATAAACATGAAAACATAATCTTAAAGAGAAAGGGCCTAGCCTAATGGTAGGTGTGTTGACTTTAGTGTATGAGGTTGTGGGTTCGAGTCTCAAAATACTATTGAATACAACATGCAACTTTATTTTTATATCATGAAGCAAATCCTTTATGTAATATAAAGTATATATAAAGTATGCTTTATTTTATGAATATTATTAGTGTAGAGTAAATGGTAAGATTTGAGAGTCATAGGGTGGGCTTATTGGTTCAAGTCCTCTCTTGTTCGTGTAATATAATATATTTATATATATATATATATTATTTTTCTTTACATATATATAATATTATCATATGTGTTGTTATAAAACATTATCAAATGTTATTTTAGTTACGTATTTATCTTATTGTAGACTTTTAATGTGAAGCTTTCGTACTTCACGACATCCACCCCCTCTAGACCTGCACATCCTCCGGCATGTGCCACTATCTTTCATCTTCATGTTGATCTATCGGAGGAGGTTCAAGCTCAAACCTTTTCTTAAATACTTTTATCCTCTTTCCAGCTACCACGTTTAGGATTAGTGTCCCATCCAATTCACTAAGCTTATAAGTAAAGTTATCATATACTTTTCTTACTATATAAGGCCCAAACCATCTTTCAGCGAACTTGCGGACGGTGCTATGTTGATTATCTAAACTGCTATCGTACACGAGCACCCAATCTCCTTCTTCTATTTTCTTAGGTCGAATTCTATGACTTTTATCAAAACGGATTTTATTCTTTAGTCGAGCCTCCTTTAATCGTTGGGCTGCTATTTCTATATCTTCAGGTCGACGCTCTAATTGTTGAATTCGCAAAGCAAGTAATTCTTCTCTGCTCACCTCTTCTCTCCATGGAATAGATATCCATGACATAATTGATTCTTCTATCGGCATGATGGGCTTTTGGCCAAGTATCAATTCAGCTGGCATGTATCCTGTTACTGAACTATGAGTTGTTCGATCCGCCCATAGTGCATAAGGTAGCATGCGTGGCCAATCTCTTATTTTACCTTTACAGCTTTTCACGATCGCCTTAACTATTGGGCTATGTCCTCTTTCAATCTTTCCATTGGCTTCTGGATTATACGCAGTTGTAAGTGATAATTTGACCCCTATTCGGCTGAAGAATTCTCTAGCTTCATCAGAGTCGAGTTCTCCTCTATCTGCAATTATTTTACCAACACACCCGTAACGACATATTACATCTTCTAACAAAAATTTACATACAGCTCTAGTTGTTTTTTGTCGTAGTGGTCTTCCTTCTACTTGGTTTGTAAGGTCTTCTCTTGCTAGTACTAAATATCGCATTTGACCTTCCCCAAGTGGCATTGTCACTAAATCAACCATCCATTTATAATGCATTGATGATGAATATGTTGGTTTTAGCTCATCTCGATACCGGATAGTTGAATACCTCTGGCAAACCTCACAGGTTTCCACAAATTTCGTTACATCTTTATACATATGTGGCCACCAATACTTTTCTTTCAACTTCATAAATGTCGCCCATATGCCTCTATGTCCTGCCCACAAACTATCATGGAATTCATTAATTAATTTTCTCTTAATGTCATCCTTACAAATGACTCGAAGAGGATTTTCGGTTGGCCTTTTTGGACGCCTCCATAAATGCCCTTCATGTAAAAAAAACTTGAATGCTCGTCTTCGAAATTCATTTAATTGTTTCTTCGACCATGATGGGTTGGCTTCTTGAGTCTTTAGAAAATTTCCTATTTCTAACCATTGACCTTCATACTCTGTGTCTTTGAACATTATACTTACATTAAACTCATCATGAGGCGTAATAGATTCTTGATGAGCAAATTGATGGCTTGTAGTTGCCCAGTTCCTATATTCAGTTTGCATCACCTTTTCATTTATGAACCTTGCCCTTGACAACATATCTGCAACTGGGTTGTCTTTTCCCTTTATATGCCGCAATTCTGGGTTCATGGTTCTGATGTATGCAATCCACCGAAGCATTGCAATATCTGGTGTCGTGCAACTTGCTATCATTCCAATGAGTGGCAAACAATCTGTTTCAACCACTACATCTGCTCCGATCAAGTAATCTCTATCTGTTTTTAATGCAGTAAGCAAACCCCACAATTCTCGTTTAACTTGTGCATAGTTTCTTTGTCTTTCATTTAATATCTTTGCTCCAAATCTGATAGCATATCGATGTTGGTCTTCATCTTCTTGGTTGATAACCCAACCGATCCCGATTGGGCTAGTATCAACTGTTACTATAATTGGTCTTTCACCTTTGTAGTCTGGTTGACGAAGAACTGGTGCTTTCAGTAATGCTTCTTTCAGCTGTTGAACAACTTGTGTATGTTCATCAGTCCAAATAAACTTCTTTCCTTTTCTTAAAAGTTGGTAGAGAGGATCTGAGACATGTGCAAAGTGTGGTAACCAAATATGATAAAACACACATGCACCCAAAAATCTTCTCACCTCTGTTACCGAGTCGCAAACTTCCTTCATATTTTGTATTGCGTTAATTTTGATCGGTGAAGGCTTCCTCCCATACCACCCACACATATGACCAACTATTAGAACTTCGTTTTGCCCAAAGCAAGACTTTGTTCCTGATAGTGTCAAATGTACTTGCTCAAGCTTATTTAAAATATTTTCACAGTCATTAATGTGATCCATCACAAACTTTCTGCAACCATTTCCAACCATAGTCTCATCTTTCTCTCTTTCTAAGCATCCCTTAATAGGAATATCATCTAAAAATGGCATAGTTACCTTTGGGATGTATTCATGTAGAACTTTGTTCATTGCATTCATCATATGAGCAACCGAATTCGTCGCACCTTGAGGTAGAGTGCACATTCGAACCAACCCAATTGGTGTTTTCATTGTTGTGATATTGCGACTATCAATTGCTAGTTGAAATTGGTCGTATCCTGAATATAGGTCTCCCATAGAGTAAATCGCTCTGCCAGCAAACGCTTCCGCAAATTCATCAACGATCGGTCCGATTCCCGCATTTCGGATTGTGACTTTGTTGACTGGTTGTAGATCTTGAATGAATCTTAGAGAACCATCTTTCTTTGGAACTGTGAACCATCTATTGGAGTATGGTGCATTTGAAGGCTCTAAAATCTTCATCTTGACTTTATCCTTCAGCAACTCCAACAATTGAGGTAATCGAGCTCTCGGTACTGCAATAGGTTTAAAATTCCAAGGAATATGAGGGATAGTAAATATTACCATTGGCGTCACCACCTTTGGATTTACACAACCAATCTCCTCAGCTTTGAATGCAAACGCTTTCCCATGCCTAAAGATCATTTCTTTGAAAGTCACGATCTCTGATTGCAGAAGAAATTCACCCCTTCCGATTCTCAAGTTATTTATTGTCTCCGAAGTGAAGTGATGTCCGATCTTCTCTATTGGTCGAAGCATAGGCTCGGTTGCTGCTGCCTCCATCTTCTCTTCACTACCAATAGGTAATGGTACTGCAGCAGGTTTGACCTTTTTATCTATTGTTTTGTATTTTGTATTACATAAACTTTCTACTTCTTCATATTTACAATTATACCTATCAATCTCATAATACATATCAATTGAGTTTACATGTATCTTTCTAACATTCTCATCATCTTCTTTCAAATACATTTCTAACTCTTCTAAAGTATTTGCAAAAGAAATTTCTTCCATAACACTTTCAATCTGCTCTTCCATTTCAAGTACTCCAGTATCCTTCAATGCCTACTGAAACAGATTAGCATTCTTTTTCAAGTTCCTCTTGCATTCATACATCCTAGTCACACATATAGCACCACTTTCAGAAACATGAAATGACTTATTCATATGTTGTAATGCCCTATATGAGGGTCTTTTAATAATGGGACTATTGCAACCCTCACTCGCAACAGTCCTAGTCAAAAACCTGATTATCAAAATCATCACAATCTTTTGGTATTGAATGATCACGAAGCTCTTGCTTGTTCCTCTCATGATTTGGGCGAACGGTCATAAATTGTACAGTTCGTCGTCCATCTTCACTACGGATTTTCGCATAGGCAGAACCATTGTCGAGGACTTTGGTCTCCATTCGTACGGCTGTAATGTATGGTTGCCCCAGGATTATTGGATAGGTAGATCCTTCCTGCACAAAGAAATGTTGATCTACCTCTATATCACCAATAGTAACCTTTACATTTGGGCATGCACCAAATAAATCTTCCGTGACTGATGTGGCAGCTTTTACTCGCCAACCATGTTGAGTATCAATTGGCCATCTACCTTTCCTGTAAAAATCAGCACTCATTATATTTATTTCAGAACCATGATCAATAAGTGCCATCACGGGGTCTGGAACATTTCCAATCTTCACATGATGCTCAGTAGTGGCTCTTGCCCAACATTTGAGAGAGTAATGGCTTCTTACATCTGTTGAATTTATCATTGAGGTTGATGCATGTTGAGAGTCAACAACAATATTGTTTGACTCGTTGCTCACCACTTCATATGCCACCTTCGGATTTGTCTCTTTAACCTGCTCATTTACTTGCTTCTTTCTTCGCACAATATCAATTATTTCATCATGAAATTCCTTTTTTGCAATACCTAACACTTCTCTTAGTGTAAATTCTACTCGACTGTCTAGTATTCTTGTTTCTAAAACTTTCTTTAAATCTGTATCCTTTTCAATATCAGACATTAATTTGAATGAAGGACCAGATTTACCTTTTTCAACTTTTGCGTCCATCTCTTTTCTTTTGCTTTCTCTTGTTTCATGCTTTTTGGTTGAGCCAATCTCCTCATCCGATCTTTTCCTTTTTTCTTCCACTATCACCTCATGCTCTTGGTGTTCTGCCATTTGAGCATAGACTGTCATAACATCTACTGGAACATCCCATCCAGTGTTTTTCCTCACAGAATCTCCGGCAACACGAAGGTCTTCCATCTTCATCTTTTGCTTTTGTGCGGTACTTACAACCTTCTCCCAGAATGATGATCGAGATGGCATGTCATCGAGGCGCATTCCTGCCGTTGCCGAGTAATACATTGCGGAAGCCTTCTTTGCTTCAGCTTCTTCAAATTTAACCTTAACACCACCATCACCAAAGTTCTTTGTAAGCGGAGATCTAGTTTCAGTTAAGTAAATGTTACCATTTTTCCAATAGACCAAGTCCCGATTCTCCATGTCTTTATATTCCGCACAATCACGTAATCGATGTTCGAGGCTATCACACCACATGCATCGAGGTCGAAATGGTTCCCTTGACCTCAAAGTCTGACCATTCTCAAGCTTTGCCACTTTAATTGTTAGATCTTTCATACTTTGAACTAAATCATCAAGCAAAGACTCACTCTTAGTTTCGATCATTTCTCGTGGTTGATGGACCATTTCGTGTGATGGTTCTCGACCAAGTCTTTGAACTTCGATGTTTTGCTCAAGCCGATTTGTGATTCCCACATGTGGTATTTGTAGCATTACACCATTCCTTTGCATTCTTTTCATAAATTTATTACAAGCATTTGTTACCTCATTCCAATCTGCAGTTATACCATCCTCAGTATTTGGTACTTCAAGCATGAATTCCAATTCTTTTCTATATCTCTTGTCAACTGTCTGCAAAAATAAAGCAACCTTTTGCCAAGACAAAGAATTTCTTTCTTCTGGCTTTAGGTGTCCATACATCCTATCAAACTCTTTTTTTGTGTCAGACACAGATAACCCTTTATCTTCTTTTAAGATCCATTCATGAAATGAACGCATAGTAACTCGAGAGAAATCCTCACGAGCATATTCAGACACAAGTGCTTCTTTGAATGCATTCCAATCCAAACTATGCAATGCTTGTATTTCATGAATTCTATCTCTTAATTCCATGTCCACTAATTTATAAAAGTTTGCTATCATATTGACATCATTTATACCAAACATTTCCATTTCATCATAATATATATTCACATACTTCGAAATATTTGTGCCATCAAACATACCAATCTTCTCTCGGACTTCTCGTAAGGCATGAAATAATCGATCTTGATTCAACTTTTCAATAAACAACATTACCGGATCCATTGTACTCGTACTTGCCATGTTGATGTTGATCTTTACTTTAGATGTCTCTTCTACTTCCCCGTTTCACGTTGGGTTCACCAAATTGTGTCGTGGCGTGGCTCGCCTAGAAGCGTAGCGTTGCGTAGACAAAAGATATCGTGAAAGTGAGGAAGGAATCACTGGGATTATGGACGGAAGAGACGAAAGAGTAGAGATAGATAAATAGTGATCAACAAGATATGACAAGATAGGATATAGAATGATATTTGAAGCAATAAAAGAGATTTATAATTATTTGATAAAAGAGTTACAAAATGATTGTGCACATCATTGAACCTCCGAACTTTGTCTTGCAAGGTAATCGCTCTTCTCTTTCTTGATCGTAGACCATTACAATCTTCACTTCAATATTTTGATGAAGATAAGGCTCGAACCGCCTCCCTCTTGTTGAGAGTTGACCACCACGACCGCCAAGCTAGAGCTCCACGTTTATGTTAAACTTCTTCCCTTCTTTCTCTATTTTTATGGTATCTCTTATGAAGTACATAATTTGATTGATATCTCATACATCTCCCCCTTTGATCTTCTCTTTCACCATTTAAATAGGTGCCCCCATGCATATGATGCATTGGAGGGTACAAATCATGCATGTAGTGCATGAAATGCATGTGATGCATGATCACCATTTGGCGTTCATGCATTACATGTGATGCATGATAAACATCTCGCTCATTTGAGCTTTTATGTATGAAACAATATATGCAATAACAATAAACATGAAAACATAATCTTAAAGAGAAAGGGCCTAGCCTAATGGTAGGTGTGTTGACTTTAGTGTATGAGGTTGTGGGTTCGAGTCTCAAAATACTATTGAATACAACATGCAACTTTATTTTTATATCATGAAGCAAATCCTTTATGTAATATAAAGTATATATAAAGTATGCTTTATTTTATGAATATTATTAGTGTAGAGTAAATGGTAAGATTTGAGAGTCATAGGGTGGGCTTATTGGTTCAAGTCCTCTCTTGTTCGTGTAATATAATATATTTATATATATATATATATTATTTTTCTTTACATATATATAATATTATCATATGTGTTGTTATAAAACATTATCAAATGTTATTTTAGTTACGTATTTATCTTATTGTAGACTTTTAATGTGAAGCTTTCGTACTTCACGACAACGCCCTACGATAGCTGGACATCCCAGAAACGTCAGCCGCCCCACAATACTCAACAACAGTCCGCGGTTGATCACAACCCCTTTCATTAGTCGTATTTTTTGGCTGAAACATGGGAGCATGAGGCAAAACGTATACCTAAGATAGACGGTTACCTCATAAAATTGATATGGCCTCACTCCAAAAGGAATATTGGGCATGTCGGGATATCATGTATCTACCATGAGAGCTTAGATAATTCTATCAGTATGCAAATATCATGATCCTTTTAATATAAAACATAGGAGATACATATGGATAGAGGTTAATTTGGGGAAAGAGAAGTTGTATATTGTTGCATGTTACATTCCTCACAAAGACTCAAAGTATTATAGTAGGTTTGGGTTAGATTGTGATGATCCTTTTATAGAATTATGCCATGATATAGTTTCATTTGAGAAGCTTGGTAAAGTTTTAATTATGGGCGACTTCAATGCAAGAGTTGGAAATTTCCAAAATGTGGTGACATTTGAAG
This sequence comes from Azolla caroliniana, assembly GCF_043228905.1. Taxonomy (NCBI): domain Eukaryota; kingdom Viridiplantae; phylum Streptophyta; class Polypodiopsida; order Salviniales; family Salviniaceae; genus Azolla; species Azolla caroliniana. The sequence continues at coordinate 20,052,380 of NW_028230443.1, forward strand.
AAAATGTAGTAGAACATTGTCTATTGCGTGACTCAGAGGATTGTGTCATGTCAGATTATAGAAAACTTTTGATACATATGCTAAATTGCACAAACTTGATTATCCTGAATGGTATAAAGACATTCCCATTGACAAATGTGTTCACATGTTTTCCATCCTCGGGTGGAGGAAGTGTGGTTGATTACGCATTGATGTTTGCATGTGATTTATCATTGGTGAATGTATTTAAAGTTGGCTCTCTATCTCCGGACCCAGACTACAAGCCATTGTACTTAGAGCTTGCAATTCCACATTTCACCAATAGATGCCATGGAGGGAAAGAGTAAAAGAGATTTATCATCCGACGCTATGAAAAAGCTAATATGTATGCAAATGAAGTGGAGAACCATTTGTTAAATTTTTCTCTAAGAAACGATGTTAAAGAAAATTGGTTACATTTGAAGGATATCATCCTTAAGGTTGGATATCAATACTTTAAGAGGCATGTGGGTGGGCATAAGATGTGTAGTTTTCCATGTAATTTTTGGTTCGACGATGAATGTAAGATGTATCTCAAATGGTTTAAGTCCATAGAAGGGGAAAATGAAAAGATTGTTGCATGGCACCTATATAAGAAAGTAGTGAGGATAAAGAAAAGAAGATATTTCCAAATGCAAGACATGAAAAAGAAAAACTTGTTTAAGCTCAAACCAAAATTAGCATGGGGACAACTCAACGGTAAGAAAGAAGATGTGAAAGGTCACTTTACAAATGAAGAGATGTTAGAATATGTACAAAGGCTATATATGCATGAAGGTGTGGCTCCTATGGTTGAGAAAATTGAAACACTAGTCACTACATGTATTGATATTGATGATGTCAATAAGGGAATAAAGAAGATGCCGAGTGGGAAAGCAGTAGATGCAACATACATCTCAAGTGAGCGTTTCAAATGGACAATGCCACATACTCATCATTATATAATGACAATTATAGAGCAAGCTATAAAACAAGGATTTCCAAATGATTGGCTTATGAATTGAATTAAACCAATATTTAAAGCCGGAGATAAGAATCAAGTATCAAATTATCGTACAATAATGGTGAGCTCAACTATTGCTAAATTATATAGCACTATTATGGAGCAAAAGATAAGCATATGGGCTGAAAGTACAAGCAAAAGTGCACTTGGGCAAGGAAGATTTAGACCAAAACACTCCACTATGGATCATTTGGTCACATTGAGAGTAATCATGAAAGAAAGTCGACTACAAGGAAAAACACTTTATCATTGTTTTGTTGATTTCAAGAAAGCTTTTGATATTGTACCATGAAATGAGCTTTGGAATAGAACGGTAGAGATGGACATGCCATTAGAGTTCCGAGTTGCTATTGCACTCTTATATGAACAAGTTAAATGCCAACTAAAAATGGATAGTGGATTCTCAAAGCACTTTTTAAGTAACATGGGGGTCAAGCAAGGATGTCCACTATCACCCACATGCTTTGGCTTATGCATTGAAAAATTAGAAGAAGTGGTGAATAAGGTTGCAAGAGAAGAAGGATTGAATGCCCCCAAATTGATGAAACATGTTATCTTATTGCTTCTATATGCAAATGATGTGGTACTCTTCCCATATGATGTTGATAGTATGCAACATTGAGTTGGGGTATTAGAAGAATGTTGTCATAGTAGTGGACTAGTAGTAAATGTGGAGAAAACAAAAATGATAGTAGTGCAAACCATTGAACCTCATCATTACCCTATGCTCACATATAGAGGAGAACATATACAATTTGTTCAAAGCTTTAAATCTTGGTATTGACGTGCCCACCACAAATAAATGGAATGCATGCTTTGATTCTAGGCTCCAAGCTGGTTGGAAATCGTATAACCTTTTGGTGAACCAATGCAACCAAAGTGATATTTGTGGATGGGAAGTAAAACTAATGTTGTTCAATGTCATGGTAACTCAAGTATTGCTTTATGGAGTAGAAGTATGGGGTGGCACCATCTCTCTTAATGCATGGAATGAGATTGAGAAAATTCAAAAGATGTTTTTAAGGAGGCAATTAGGAGTTAAATGCACTACCTCTTACCATATTATGCTCTTGGAAACATGTGTTCGACCCATAGAACTATTGGCACTCCAAAGAGTATATAAATACATTACAAAATTTAAGAATATGCCAAATCGTCGATTACCACATCTTGCTTGGAATGTTGGATGTAAGCTACAAAAGAATCATAAAAGTAGGATTCTCTCATCTGGTTGGGTTGTTGACATAAGGAAATGGGGTGTGGATGAGCTTTTAGAGCTTTCGGGCAATGTTATGCAGTATGTAATGATTGAGGAAAGGTTGGTGGAATCATTAAGGATGAAGTGGGAAGGCGGTAAGAGGACAAAGCTAGAATACTACATTGCAAATGTCAACCCTGAATGTTGGTCTCAATATAAAGCAAGAATGCCTATTGATCATATCCAACCTTATCTCATTACTAATATGAGTAGTAATGCTCGTAGAGCCCTTACACTACTTCACACTCGATCTCATAAGTTAGGTATTGAAGTTGCATCATGGTATCAAAATGTAACGGACTTGAAGACGTGCAAAGTATGAAATGAAGGGATGGTAGAGGATGAATGTCACTTGCTCTTCACATGCTTGACATATAGTGCAATTTGTTCAAGATATGCTGACATACTAAAAGGGAGTGGTAACTTAAGTGCCATACTTAAGACGACATTGAGAAGGTTGAGCTCATATGTGTATGCTTTATTCACACATAGAGACTTTGTGCTTCAATGTATGAATACCCCTTCTTAGAAAGGAGACACATATACATGTATACTCTAGTTCCATAGGTCAAAATTGGCCTCTTTATGGACGATACAAATTTCTAATTCTAATTCTAATTTTAATACTCTACCCCTCCGTCGTATATTAATAAACCCCCTCTGTATTATCCCCTCTTTAATATAAAACCCCCCTTCACACCACCCCTCCCTCCTATCCTAATTATAAAAATTATAGAAATACACCACACCCACTAATCCTCCCCCTAACACACACAATAGGAACCCACCTTCTAGCCGACCAAAAAACGACTAGCACGATGTGGTAAACGTGTTAACAAACACTTTAGACACGTGGTGCATCCCTGTAGATGCCTATTTTATCTTCTTAATAGGACCACCTCCACCCAAAACACTATTATGTGGCTAGATAATACAAATACATCTTTCCCCTTCCGCCCACGCCAGAAAAAATCCAATAGTAATAGACTACAATTTTTTTTTGGAAACCGCTTAATGATACCCTTCGAATAGAAAGTAAAATTCACAATTTATCTAAACACCCCCTCACAATAAATGAAACACAATTGCTAAGCTTAGGACTAAAATACATTCCACCATCCTCTCTACTTTCCACTCACACTATCCTTAAGTAGATCTTTACGTTTTAAACATTTCTTTAGAGGCGTGGACTCACCCCCCCGTAATCCATTTAAACTACCAAATCCTAACTAGAATCCACCATCTCAATATCCCCCTCTTGAAAATATTTTAAAAAAACATGAAACTCTCCTTTTGTCTAAACTCCAACTATTATGATTCAAACCCATTACCTTATGTTACATGGGTCGAGCTCTTGACCATTAGGCTATATAATGTAATACGAAAGACATTATTTTCATTTAAGTTTTACTATAGAAAATAGATGTATATTCCAGATTTCTCTAGAACATTCTAGAAATTTCAGGAGTACTCTTGAGAATACTATAAAAGGAGGCACAAGGCATTACTTCGAACCAAATCGGTTCATTGCCAGTCTTAAGCCTCCTAGCTACTATTGTATATTCTCTTCACATAATATATATCTTTTGTTATCATCATCCTCTCTCTCTCTCTCTCTCTCGTACTTACTCTTTTCTTCTCTCGAGAATTCTACACCTCCCTTAGTACTAATCCTCATCTTTTAGTACTAATTCCTTTTCTGTCTTAGTACTGTTCCTGATAGTACTTCTCTTTCTTAGTACTATTCCTGACAATACTTCTCTGTCTTAGTACTATTCCTGACAATTTGCACTGATTTTCCTAGTCTCCTTCCTTCTCTTCCTTTTATCTTCTTACTTCTCCCTCCCTTTATACTAATCTCTTATTCCTCTTTTCTCTAATATTATGGCCACTATTAGCACTCAAGAATATCAATCCGTTTTCTCGGAGTTGCAATGCTTGAAAGAGAAGTTTCTCGCATTGGAACAAGAATATCAATCCGTTTTCTCGGAGTTGCAATGACTATTGGGGGAGCTTCAACAAATCGAGTTAGAGAAGCAACATACACAACAACAACATGGGGAACTAGCGTTATGCGTGCAACAACTCGAAGCGACCATTGTAGCGTTGCAAGAACAAGGACCAAGTGCGCAAGGGATTCATAAAGAACCCAAGATCGGCCTTTCTATTAAATTGGATGGAACGCGATCACAGTTTAGAGGATTCCTTAATTAGGTACGATTAGTCATTCAAATGCATCCTTTCCGATATCCTACCGATGCATCACGGGTGGGTCTAGTAGGCTCATTGTTAAGTGGCTCAGCTTTGGCATGGTTCGCTCTGTTGCGAGAAAAGGAATCTCCATTATTAAACAATTTTGAAGAGTTTATAAGTGATCTTAAAGCATGTTTTAGAGATACTGATAGCATAAGGACAACAATCAACAAAATCTGACAATTACGTCAAGGTGATCGTCCAACCTCCGTATACGCCGCAAATTTCCGTCTACTCACCTCTGATATCCCCTGGGATGACCAAGCATTAATGGAGCAGTTTCTTTATGGCCTACGTAATAATGTCAAGGATTTACTCTTGACCTTCCCCGAAGAACCAAAGTCATTGACAGAAGCAATCAATCCCGTAGTATGATGCGATAACCACCTCTTCGAACGACATTCAGAATGTCAGTTTCAAATGCCGAGGGCAAGATCGGAGCCCACCCACGCTTCAGTTGTAGCAAAGCCTTTCCCAAGGGAGTCATTTAATACGTCTCCAACAAATACTCTGACTCCAATGAAAATTGACACCACACGTCATTGTGGACCACTATCGTAAGAAGAAAAGCAACCGAGCGAATCGGTTATGTCTTTATTCCGGTGGACCGGGGCATATTGTAGTGAACTGTCCCCATCGGCCAAGAAGGCAAGTAAATCAAATAGTCGCTAGTGTGAAAGTGGTTTTAGAATTCAAGGTATTGAACTCTACAAGAATATAAGGTATGAAGTGTTCACATCCAGAGGTCAAGAACATGAACCAAGGTCTTGAGGATAAGTCAAACAAAAAGCAACACACGTGGAGAAAAGTAAAAGAAGAAAAAAAAGAGCCACCAAAACACAGTCTGAAACGAACGCTCAGAACTCATTCATTTAGAAGCCAAATATTATGTTCAAATCTAGGTTGGAAAGCTTGTAAAGAGAGCTATAACTTTTTAAATCTCTAAATTTGGAGCTTGGATGAGGGTGATATGACAATTAGAAGATCGTTGTGTCATAGCTAAGAATAGGAGATGGAAAAGCTCTAAAAAAGGCGTGGAAAAGAAAGCAAGGGAAACTTATCTAGTAGAGGAGAACTTCATATAAAGCAAGAAGAGTAAGGTGGTGTTGAAGAGTCTCTTTCTTGTGGTGTTTTTCTTGCCTATTCATGTAGTGTGGTTGTGTTGTTATCCATATATCTTTGTAGACTTGGATTTATGTATCATCTTTCTCTTGTCCTTCCATCATGATTATTCATTATCAATGGATCTTTGTAGTTTTGGATATATATATCTTCCTTCTCTCTTCTTTCTATCATCTCTCTCTCATCAGCTAGCACTAATAGTACTAAATTCGACTCTATTTCTTTAGGTGTGTTTGATAGTCCTAATAGCCCAAGCCTTTTAAACAAATTTGAAATCCTTAGTCAACTAGAAGAAGAGTTAAACGATTATGTCCAGTCAAAATAGGAGCCGTTTGGTTGGACAATCCTAGATCTGTGCAACCCATTAGTGGTTCCATTTCCTCTAAGCAAGTTAGCAATGTGTTCTTAGCTCAAGTAATGGTTAGTACTAAAAGCAATCCTCTAGTACATGTCTTAGCACTCTTAGATTCAAGAGCCAAGTCTTGCTTCATGGATAGGAATTTTGCCTAAGCTCATCAGATATCCCTATGAAATTTTTCTTGCCCAAGATCTGTTGTAGTTATTGATGGTCGTCCCATTGCTTCCAGAGAAATCGTAGAGTCAAAGTTTATTCAAGTTTTCCTAGATAACTTGGTGTGTGTAGTATCATTTAATATAATTAGTAGAGGAGCCACCATGGGGACCGATCTACAATTTGTCACCAACCGAGCTAGAAGTCCTTTGAGCCTATATAGAGGAGAATTTGACAAACGGTTTCATTCGACATTCGAAATCTCCAACCGACGCACCCATTTTCTTCGTCAAGAAAAAGGATGGATCACTTTGTCTCGTTGTATACTATCGTGGCTTGAATAAGGTCACCATCAGGAATAGGTATGCACTTCCCCTTATCTCAAGTCTTTTAGAACAGATCAATGGTGCAAGGTTCTTCACAAAGATCGACTTACGAGGAGCATATAACCTCGTACGAGTCCGACCAGGAGATGAATGGAAGACCGCGTTCAGCACCAGATATGGGCACTTCGAGTATACGGTCATGCCATTTGGTCTCACTAATGCACCAGCAGTCTTCCAGCACATGGCAAATGATATATTCCGAGATCTCTTGGATGTTTGTTTGATCATCTATTTGGATGATCTACTGGTTTATTCGAAGACCCAAGAAGAGTATGATTCTCATGTACTGTTAGTACTAAAACGGCTTAGAGAACATTGTCTTTATGCAAACTAGAAAAATGTAGCTTTGAGTGCAACTAGGTGGAATTTCTGGGCTATGTCATCTCCTCGGAAGGCATCTCCATGGATCCAGCTAAGGTCAAAACGGTGGTAGAATGGCAGACTCCACGTTTGTTGCGAGATGTGCAATGTGTTTTAGGCTTTGCCAATTTCGACCGCAAGTTTTTACAGGATTACTCAAAGCTTGTTCTGCCTCTCATAGTGCTTACGAGGAAGGGACAATCGTTCGTTTGGTCTCAAGAAGTGGACATGGCTTTTGAGAGTCTTAAGAAGGCATTTACATCAGCATTTGATCCGGAAAAACCATTCATCATTGAGGTAGATACGTCAAATTTCGCCTTGGGTAGCATTTTGTCACAACAAGGCCATGATGAAAAGTTACATCCTGTGGCTTTCCACTCACGCAAGTTTGATGCCGCCAAAATCAACTATGAAATTCATGATAAGGAGCTATTCAATGATCACAAAAACCTTGCCTACTTTCAGAATGCTTGTGTGTTAAATCGATGTCAAGCTCGGTGGGCCCAATTCCTCACTCATTTTGACTTCAAAATTACATATCATCCGGGAACGCAACAAGGGAAGGCAGATGCATTATCACGGCGCTCATATCTAGCACCACGTCCTGGTGAGCCACCTTTTGATAACCAAAAGCAAGTAATCATGGGACCGGCACAACTGCAAGCAACGCAGGTCTTCGACATGCCATTAGATTCCCACGTTTTTGACACCATACGGCAGGACTTGAAGAGAGATGCTTTCACCCAAGACATTCTCGCACAAATTGATTCCTCTCGAGCATCTTGTTCACAATCGCAACAACCAGGTACAGACTATCGACAATTCGAATGTCATGATGGATTACTATTCTTTAAGAAACTCTTGTATGTTCCAAATGGTTCTTGTCGCCTTCCAGTAGTCCAAAACTGTCATGACACATATACAGTTGGGCATTTTGGTAGTACTAAAACATTAGATTTAGTACAACGATCATTCTGGTGGCCCCATATGCGACGATTTGTCGAAGATTTTGTTCGGACTTGTGATACATGTTGCAAAGCAAAAATGCCAAGGCATCATCCATATGGATTATTAGAACCATTACCAATTCTAAGCAAGCCATGGCAATCCATTGCTCTATATTTCATCACAGATCTTCCAGTTTCTAAGGGATTCGATGTGATCTTGACAGTAGTAGATCTATATACGAAGATGGTCCATTTTCTGCCATGTACTAAGGAAATCTCCATTGAAGAAACCGCTGAAACTATCATGTGTGAGGTATATCGGCATCATGGCCTCCTAGATAGTATCATCAACTGTTGGGAAAATGGTTCCTCCGGATGGGATCCGGTTATGAATGAAGAGGACCCGGTGAGAACCGGAAGAGATCCGTAAACCGGATCGAATGGACCCAGTGAGAACAAGAAGAGAAGACATACTTGTAAATATGTTTTGAGTAAGCCTATTGAGGCTATATTTGTAAATAGCCCTAAGTTCATGTAAGTATAAATATGACTTAGGGCAATCACTCTATGCGTTGGTAGTGTGGTTGTTCATATTGTTGTAATTGTCGTACAGAGAGTGACAAAGAGAGAGGAGATATAGAGTGATACTCTGTTGTAACCGCCGACTGGCGAAGAAATAGAGCTCGAGGTCGTTGCCTCCGAGTCTCTGATTGTACCTTTCTCATATAGTGATAGTTTGGAGTTTGTGGGCTCCCGTAGTTTTTCCCTATTAGGGTTTCCCACGTAAACATCCTGTGTATTCCTTTGTGTACTCTCCACTTCCCATTTCTGTGTTTCATTCCCATTTCTGTAATTCAAGGCTCAGTTGTGGCCGAGCAATATTCCGCACTATTCTCTTCAATCTGGTATCAGAGCGAACAACACAAGAAATGGAAGAATCGTTCGGCGGCATGTTCACGCTCACCGGTTCCAACTACTCCATGTGGAAGTTGAAGATGAGGGATATGCTGGTGGTTAAAGATCTTTGGTTGCCGGTTCAGTTCGGGGACAAGAGAACAAATAAGATCGACGCCAGAGTGTGGGAGGTGATGCACATGAAGACTACGGCATATATCCGGTGTTTCATCGACATGAGTCTGTACAACAACTTCAATGAAGAGAGCAAGGCTCATGAACTCTAGGAGAAGATCAGCATCATGTTCCAGAACAAGAATGTTGTTAATCGGGTTTCGGTATTCCAGAAGCTTGTGAGGCTCCGGTACCAGGACGACTCCAATATGGTGGAGCACATGAATGCCTTCCACGGACTGATCCACCAGGCAACCTCATTGGAAGTACCTCTTGCCGATGAGGTACTCGCATTACTCCTGCTCGGTTCCCTCTCGGATAGTTGGGAGACCCTAGTTGTCACGTTAGGCAACGTCGGGCCGGAAGGAAAGAAGTTGTCCCTATTAAGAGTAAAATCAAGCTTGCTAGATGAAGAATCTCGTCGGACGGACCGGTGTCGTGCCTTTCGGCGCCAAATCGTTGCGTGAGTCGGGTGGGAACCGCTGGGGTTTTGGACTACGAGGAGGAGAGTTTTAAGGCTAATAAGAATATGAATATGAATAGGTTATAAGAAAGAGATATAGAAATTTGTGAATCCCACAAGTATAATGTATTTTATTAATCAATATTTATATAAGAATATGTATTTAGATTGAAAGAAAGAGATAAAAGAACTTGTGAATCCTACAACTATAGATTATTTCATGAATCCCACGATTATAGTTTATTAATTGGTGTTTTAGGAAATATATCCAATTTCCAAATATTTTTCATAGACCTATTACATTGTGCTCCTCATCCTTATATAGTGATGAGAGAGTCTTAACAATCCATGCTTTTTCTATAGATAAACTCTATGTTTTTTCTAAAGTGATCCTACTTTTCTAATTTGATGCGTTTTTATGGTGTTCATGCACGCTACATGTGCATGCGTAGCTTTGTCTTTTATCATGTGTTTTCTTCTAACTAAAGTTTATCCTAGCGTTAACTTACCTTTCTACGTGGGACGTTTACTTTTTTAACACTAATGATATGTTAGTGCAATGATAAGGCTTTACATTATTAACATGGAGGTATAGGGTTTGAATCCTACCCTGTGCATGTAACAATCTTTTCTTTTATTTACAAATATGTCTCTTCACCCGGTGAGAGACTCTCATCGGCTTTCTTCATCCGGCTCTTGCCGGGTTTGCTCGTAGTACGCTCTGTTTCTCTCACTATGTCGACTTTGTCTCTCCATTTTGAGCATATCCATTCTTTCCACCTGAACCATTGTCGCCATCCGATCCACCATAGTCTTCGTTCACTGTTTCCATGGCCATGGCCTGTTGTCACGACTCCTCGTGCTCCTCTTGAGCATAACCCTTCATGTCTTGTGCATGTGCCATGCTTCCCACTTTGTCCACCTTTGTCATATAATTTCTCGTTAGAGTTGACAATCTTCATGTTATAGCCCTCCTTTGTCGAGATCTCATCCTTGGTAACACCCTTCAAAATTGCTTGGCCCGCTTGGTCCTTGTCATCCTTTGTAGTGAACCTGCTTGATCTCTTCCTCGTAATCGTCAGCCTTGATCTCTTCGACGTCCGGTTGAGTCAGATTAGCTTATTTCCGAATTGGTCTCGTCCGATCGTCTTTTGGTTGAATCGGCTTCTGTTCCGATTCGTATTCGGAATTGGTTGATTTGTTTTTACCAATTCAGTCCCCTTCCGGGTCAGTTTTTGTTTAGATCGGAATTTTGTTCGGATCATCTTCCATCCGAACCGGCTTCCGACTTTACCTTTCTTGCCACCACCTCCCGTCTCTCCGGTCTCACGTTGGTACTCGGACACAACCGCCGAAGTCTCTAGAATTAGTGGGCAGGAATCCTCGATATTACCGTCCTCCATCATTTCACCCATAGCCACATTCTCGGCTATCTCTCCGTTGGCCTTCATTTTCTCTCCGTCATCTTCCGTCTCTTCGGTCTCACGTTGCTTTTCGAACGCAACCGCCGAAGTCTCTAGAATTTGTGGTGGGAAAGTCTTCATACGGCCATCCGCCATTGATTCGTCTACAACCACCTCTGATTCGATCGCATCTTTCGTGGCGACCTCCTCAATCAAGTATGCCTCGCACTCTTTATCTCCCTCGATCATGCAAGCATCGATTATGCTTACCCCTTTTTCACCCGATGTTTCGGATACTTGAATTCTGAAACCTTCTTCCATTCTTGAAGTGGTGTTCGCCACTCTCAAGTCATCGACCTTAACCGTGGCCGTCATTCTTTCGCAAGACGAGAGGGTGACTTGTTCCACACTCACTCCCGTGGTACCATCATATTGTATTTCTGCCTTCATGCCGGCTACATCATTTGTCCTTAATCGATCATCCCTTATAGGCCATGTTGTTGTTGACAAGATTCTCTTCTTCCTCTGATCATGTCTCCGGCATACCCTTTCGACGTCGGCCCAATCCTCAGTAAAACCATTCACACCGTTATCGTCTTCGAGTTCGATCCCGATGTCCCTCCTTCCTTTCTAATCGATCGATCTTATGAACATTAGGACTTTATCCTCCCCAACCAATCGTTGTTCCCACTTCGAGAGTCGAGCAAAACGATGCTCGAACTCTAGGAATGTTTGTGTTGCAGCTCGGTGGGTCTTCTCCGATGCCACCCATTCATCGAACTCTCGCCGATCTCATCCCTTCGATCTCTCGTAGTCATATGCCTCTCGTAAAGCTTCTTCAAAGGACCCCCATGTTGGGTTTTGCTGCCGTATCTTGTAGATTTTCTCTTGTAACCCATTTGTGGCTACCCAGCTGAAGGAAATCACTTGCAATTCTTCCGGTATCCCACATCGCATCATCTCCGCCTTGTAGTCACGTAGATAGCGTGACACATCATTTCCGTTGAATTGCCCGTTTCGTTGCACAAGCCGCTCTACTGCCGACTTCATCTCCGACATCGCACGTTGCTCTTGTTGCATCCGGTCAATCATCATCATCATTATGCTCATCGCCTCTTGTTGATTCTCCATCTCCTTGCCACCTGCTTTCACGTCGGGTTCACCACTTGTGTCGTGCCTTTCGGCGCCGGATCATTGCATGAGTTGGGTGGGAACCGCTAGGGTTTTGGACTAAGAGGAGGAGAGTTTTAAGGCTAATAAGAATATGAATAGGAATAGATTATAAGAAAGAGATATAGAAATTTGTGAATCCCACAAGTATAATGTATTTTATTAATCAATATTTATATAAGAATATGTATTTAGATTGAAAGAAAGAGATAAAAGAACTTGTGAATCCTACAACTATAGATTATTTCGTGAATCCCACGATTATAGTTTATTAATTGGTGTTTTAGGAAAAATATCCAATTTCCAAATATTTTTCACAGACCTATTACATTGTGCTCCTCATCCTTATATAGTGATGAGAGAGTCTTAACAATCCATGCTTTTTCTATAGATAGACTCTATGCTTTCTCTAACATGCTTTTGCTAAAGTGATCCTACTTTTTCTAACTTGATGCGTTTTTATCGATTATGGTGTTCATGCACGCTAGATGTGCATGTGTAGCTTTTTCTTTTATCATGCATTTTCTTCTAACTAAAGTTTATCCTAGCATGGACTGAACTTTCTATGTGGGACGTTTACATTTTTAACACTAATGATATGTTACTGTAATGGTAAGGCTTTACATTATAAACATGGAGGTGCAAGGTTCGAATCTTTCCTTATGCATGTAATATATATTTTTATACTTTTTTCTATTTACAAATATGTCTCTTCATTCAGTGAGAGACTCTCATCGGTCTTCTTCATCCGGTTCTCACTAGGTCTCCTTACCGGGTACTCCATGTCCTATCCGGAGAGACCAAAAATTGCAAATTTTCACGTAGTGTGTGAATTACACTACGGCAATGGGAGTTCGGAACCGATCCGAAGGCCTTGGTCACGGAAGATGACCACAATTGGGGAAGAGGCCGGTATCGTAGTCCCCAAAACCGGGACAAATCAGGGACGAGGTCGAAGTCAAGGGGGAGGCCTACTTGCTTCTATTATGGGAAGCCAGGGCACTTCCAGAATAACTGTCGGCATTTCTGGAAGGAGAAAAAAACCAACACCACCGATTCGAAGAAGAGTTCTGACCGAAACGGTTTGGACCGAAGAGGCCCGGATCGGAAAGGAAAGTCGTCAATCACGACAAGTGAAGAGGAACTGATGCTCATCACCGAGGAGAATGAGTTAAACCTTGTCGTAGACGAGATCACGTGGGTTGTCGATTCTGGAGGGTCGTTCCACCTGACACCAGATCAGAGATGCTTCTCATCCTACACAACCAGTGATCATGGTTGTGTCCGGATGGGGAATGAAGGGACATGCCGAATTGTGGGCATAGGAGATGTGTTGTTGACGACATCAACCAGATGCAAGGTGTTGATGAAGGATGTCTGACACATTTCGGAGGTTCGACTGAACCTGATATCAGCCAGTCGGTTAGATGATAAAGGATACACAGGTAGCATCCGAAACGGAGTCATGAAGTTCAGCAGAGGGAGCCTAATAGTGGCTCAAGCCTAGAAGGTCAACACACTAATTTTGATGCATGCCCGGATATTCCCAGGAAGATGTGAACGTAGCATCTGTCACTGTCGGTGAGCTGTGGCACAAGACACTGTGTCAGATGAGTGAGAAGGAGATGAAGAGGCTTGCCAAAGAAAATCTTATTCCGGTGAAGGACGTGCAACTTGAGAAGTGCACCGATTGCCTGGCCGGCAAGCAAAACCAAACCTCCTTCCGGTCAAGACCACCGTTGAGACGGAATGCACCACTAGAGCTCGTGCACACCATTGTGTCAAGTGGACACGAAGTCACATGACGGATCGCAGTACTTCGTGACGTTCATATATGACCACAACCGGAAGTTGTGGGTCTCACTATTGAAGACGAAAGACCAAGTGTTATCCGTCTTCAAGGAGCTCCACATTGTCGTAGTATTCCGCGGGTACGAGTAGGATCTTAGGTGGGACCGTTGGGGTCTTGGACTAGGGAGACGGATGGTGGAGTCCATATGCTTTGTATGCTTCACTCCGGAATCGGCTTCTGGCTCCAACGAATGTAGGGTTTCACAAAAAGACGGTTCACCGCGAATATGGACCCGACTCAAGTATGTTACAAGGAAGATAGATATACACTAACATGAATATATATTACAAGAGTTTACAACAAGACGGTTACATGCCCGAATCCGCTGGCTATTACAAACAATCGGTTAATACATAAGGTTGAGAATGGGGGGACCGATGAAGCAGAGTCAAGTGGGCCGCCGAGACCGCGACGTCCATCGTTGCTCACACCTTGAAGATGATGGAGTGTTCCCGTGCCACTTCGCCCTCCCTTCTCGAACCGACCGCCATGCGAAACGCTCTCCATCGAGGAGAGGAAACCGAACCTCCAAGTGCCACCACCGGAATGCCGAAGAGCCACTGTTGTAGAAACCCCAAACCGAAACACTAACTCAACCAAGAAGAAGGTAAACCCAAAACCCCAAGCTTATGAAACCTAGATCACATAAAGAAACCCGAAACCCTAAATCCCCGCATAATCTCTCAGAAGATGAAGAATGAGATGAAGTACTAAACCTCCACTCAAGAAGAAGGAATCAAACCCATAAGACAAAGAAGAAGAAAACCCAAAATGAAACCCTAAACGAAAATAAGAATAACATGAAGAGGAAGAACACTACCAAACCCTAAATCCATTGGTATACCCTCCTAACTCAAAATGGGCAACCCCTCTACAAGGGACCCTCCCTTCCTTTTATAGAACAAGGAGAGGGATGCGTTACAATGTGGGATAAATCCCAATTTACATGGGATTCTTTGTCCCGACTTAACTCCTACTCGGTGCCATAAAGGCACCCCTATTATTCACACGTTTTTACAATGGTAAGTGTACATGAGGCACTCCACTGATTCTTCTGATATTCCCCGGTTTCTCACCATGGCCCGGAATCTTCATGACATCCTCCCCCACTAAATCACACGTCCAACACTACGTGCCAAGTTTGGAGAAGGGTGAGAGATTCCGGCCAGTGAGAAATCAGTCTTCCGTAATCCGCATTGGCCTCGCTGGATGCCGCGTTGGCCTCGCCGGTCTGAACCATTGGCCCCGGTTCCTTCTCCGCGTTTGCCTTCCCCTAGGCTTGTTCGACCTGTCGATATGTCATTCACCGCGATCCCGTAGTGTGCGTGCTTCCCAGTTGGCCCTTCTGCCAACCACATGCACACTTCTCATTCCTTCGAATACATGGTGTCCTCCGTCCGAGGAGCACCCGTGATGGCCGGCTTGGCCTTCGTCGACCTTCGCATCGTCCCGATTCTCGTTCCGCACTGATCTACACCGCCTTCGTCCCCTCGCTGCCACCTACCTTCTCCTTGGTCTTATATTGCCACGACAACCGAACTGCCAGGGTCTCCGGAACCAGTGTGGAGGATCCCTCTCCGGCCTTCTACATGAGATCACCTGGACCGGCAACATATCTTTGCGCCTGTATTCCCGCTCCAGCACCTCCGTGTGCCGCACACCCCCTTCCCATGTTCGGCACTGCACGTGTCGTTGGCCCTCGCCCAGCCAGATCATGCATCGTCACTACTCCACATACCATCATCCTCCGCGTTCGAGGAGCACCCCGTGTCGACACGCTTGGCCCCCTTCGTTCCGCACTGCTGCAACTGGTTCGGCGCCATACACTTGTCGTCGTCCCCTTGCCCCCACCAGCTTGTTATCTCGGGCTTGGCTTGCCACACGAGTCATTGCCACTCCGATTGAGCCACCGAGATCCCAAAAGCGGATGTGGAGGATCCTCCTTCGGTCACTAATACCGTTTCCGGCTACCGACCCGTGCAGTCCCCTCGCCACCATTTCTGGCTTGACACACCGTTCCTTGAGCAGGTGTCCCCCGGCAGCTTACCGGAACATCACCCTTGCCGCGTCCCGGTCCGCATGGGCTCCTTTGTTTGCGTGACGCCTCGGCTATTCGGTACTTCTGTTGTTGCCACCTTCGTCCCCTTGCCGCCACCTTCCATTACCCTCGGTCTCACGTTGCCACGTCAGCCGAACTTCTGGGGTCTCCAGACAGGTGTGAAGGATCCTTCTTGGGCCTCCGATTTGTTGGGTCACCGACTCGTGTACCGAGCGCGTCCGATCTTTGTCTTGCCAACTCTGTCGGTCGGGTCTGTATCTGGTTTGTGGCCACGTCACCGGCCTGATACCTCTTTCCGCTCTTTTTCGGCCCTTCTGCTTGATCCCGTTCACCTACCGCCACCGTCCTTCTCTCTAGCTCTCACATCGGCTCTTGGGCCGACTGCCAGAGTCTTTGGATCGGTGTGAGGATCCCATAGGACCGCCCATCCTCACTTCTACGTCGTATCTCGGGATCCCGTTCACCTGCTGCCACTGTCCATCTCTCTAGGTCTCACGTTCGCTCTCGGGCCAACTGCCGGAGTCTCCGGATCGGTGTGAGGATCACCGTAGGATTGCCCATCCGCTGCCTTTGCCCTTGTCCCCTTTCCACCACCGTCAGTATCTTGGTCTTACGTCAAATCCGATGCCGATTGTCGAAGCCTCTAGATCCGGTGTGAAGGATCCTCCTTGGGCCTCCCGTCTTTTTGACCCTATCTCGGGTCTTCCTTCTCCGCGCGTCGAGAGGGTGGCTTGCTCCACACCCTCTGCCATGGTACTGATGTACCATGTTCCGGCCTCCCCGTAGGCCTGCTTCTTCCTCCCTTCTAGATCGGTTATCCAGAAGTCTGCTCCGCCCGGTTCTCGTCCGGGTCCGTCCATCACTCCACATTGTCGGGTCCCGTTCTCCTGCCGCCACCGTCAGTATCTTGGTCTTACGTCGGATCCGATTCCGACCGCCGAAGTCTCTAGCCTGGTGTGGCCTGAACCATAGGACCGGTCTTCGTTCTTCGCTTCCGGTCGCGTATGAGCTTCAATTAGGCCCCCGGTCACTTCGGTTGTATGCCAAATTCCGCCCTTCGCGTGCCGCGTGTGTTCCATCTCCGGCTCGATAGTCTCCTCATCCCGAACAACTCATGCTAACTCCTTCCGTTCCGCGCTCGCCTTCTGTAGGATCTACCCACGCATCGATGTCGATCTCCAAATACACGCTCCCCCTTAGGTCCTCGTGTTGCCGTAATGCACACTTCATTTCTCGCCGTAGTGCATGCGTCGTATTTCGGGCTCATCGACTCTCTCCTCGGTTCCTTTGAATATGCCCGTTCCAGGCCTCGCATCCTCCTCTTCGTCATTTCGGTTGCTTGCCTTGCCATTGCCACCGTCCGTCACTCTAGGTCTCACGCGGACTCTTGGGCTGACCGCCGGAGTCTCTAGAACCGGTGTGGGTAAGTGTTGGGATTACGGTCCCTTTCGGATGGGATGGTCGGATATCAGAGATGAATGCCGACAAGCCCGGTTTCGGTTTCGGAACCGGATGATGAAGACCCCGGCTTCGGAGCCGGATGACGAATGTACCCGAAGCGAGATCCGGATGCGGGGACATATCTGTGAATATGTTTGCCAAGGGCCCTTGAGGCTATAGTTGTAAATAGCCCCAAAGTCATATGTGTATAAATATGACTTAGGGCAAACAGTTTTAATGTTGCTACTCATTTTTCTGTTTTTCCACTCAAGAGGAGTGAAGAGAGAGCAGCCGTGAGAGAGATAGAGCGTGAGAGAGGAGGAGGTTGACGCCTCTGTGTATTTCCGCCGCCTGTGGCGAGGACAACGAGCTCAAGGTCGTCGCCTTGCAGCTCGCCATTGTATATTTCTCTGTGCATAGTGTTTGGTTTGGAGTCTTGTACTCCCGTGGTTTTTTCCCGTCTAGGGTTTTCCACGTTAATCCCTGTGTATTCGTGTTCTTTCTCTGTGGTTCCTATTTTCTGCTGCATCGATTCGTGCTTACTCGGTTGTGGCCGAGTGGTGAAGGTTAATCGGAGGGTCGATTTCTCTACAAACTGGTATCAGAGCGACTGCTGTAGAAAATGGAAGGCGGCGGCAGCGGGCAGCCGGGAATGATGGTGCTGAATGCGCAGAATTACGCCGACTGGAAGATCAAGATGGAGGATCTTCTGATTGTTCGGGACCTGTACGAACCGATCGACAGGTCGGAAATACCGAAGGGGGTACTTGAGTCGGAATGGAGGCTTCTGAACCGGAAAGCCGTAGCAACCATTCGGCAATACGTAGACGTGAGCGTTCTACAACATGTGGCGAACGACACCAACGCATATGAGATGTGGCGGAAGCTGTCGGGCCTCTACGAGAGGAAGAATGCGTTGAACCGGACCTCCCTGATGAGGAAGATAGTGAACCTCAAGTACCGGGACGGCGAGAGTATGGTGGAACACGTAAGCACGTTCATGGGATTCGTGAACCAGCTTGCGACGATCAAGTTCCCGTTGGAGGATGCAGTGCAAGCCATCATCCTGATGTGTACATTGCCGGAAAGCTGGGAGAACTTGGTGGTGACTCTCAGCACCTCCTGCACCGAAGATAACTTGTCCCTACAAACGGTAAAGACAAGTATTTTGAACGAAGAAGCGCGTCGGAGAGATAAAGAACCGGCCTCCGATCCGAAGATGTTGTTTACCGAATCGGATCGGGGAAGACAACGGAACCGGAGTCCGCAAAGACGGGAGAAGTCGGGGACCCGGTCGCAGTCAAGAGGAAGACCCACATGCTTCCACTGTGGGAAGCCGGGGCACTTCCGAAAGAATTGTCGGCATTACCGAAAAGACAACGGAGCCGACGACACCGATTCGAAGAAGTCTTCGGAACGGAACGGTGCTTACCGGGGAGCCACGGACCGGAATGGTTCGGATCGGCGAGGGCAGGACAGGAAAGGAACGACGGCACTCGCGGCAAGTGAGGAAGAAATCATGCTCATCACCGAAGAAGGTGAGCTAAACATTGCCGGCGATGAGACGACCTGGGTGGTCGATTCCGGAGCGTCGTTCCACCTGACCCCGGAAAGAAGATACTTCTCATCCTACACAGCCGGTGAGCATGGCTGTGTTCGGATGGGAAATGAAGGTACGTGCCGGATCGCCGGCATAGGAGACGTGTGGTTGACAACCTCGACCGGATGTAAAATGCTGCTGAAGGATGTCCGACACGTTCCGGAGGTTCGATTGAACCTGATTTCGGCCGGGAGGCTAGACGATGAAGGCTACACAGGTAGCATCCGGAACGGCGTAATGAAGTTCAGCAAGGGGAGCCTGATAGTGGCTCGGGCCCGAAAAGTCAACACACTGTACCTGATGAATGCCCGGTTATGTCTGGAAGAGCTGAATGTGGCAGCCGACACTGCCGGTGAGCTGTGGCACAAAAGACTGTGCCACATGAGTGAGAAGGGGATGAAGAGGCTTGCAGAAGACAACCTTATTCCAGTGAAGCATGTGCACCTGGAGAAGTGCACCGATTGCCTGGCCGGTAAGCAGAACCGAACCTCCTTCCACTCAAGGCCACCGACGAGACGTAGCGCACCATTGGAGTTGGTGCACATCGATGTGTGTCAGGTAGAAACGAAGTCACATGGCGGAGCCCAGTACTTCGTAACTTTCATAGATGATCATAGCCGAAGACTGTGGACGGCACCGATGAAGACAAAGGACCAAGTGTTGTCCGTCTTCAAAGAACTCCACGCGAGAGTGCAAAGAGAATCCGGCAAGAAGCTGAAAGCGATACGAGCGGATAACGGAGGGGAATACTGTGGACAGTTCCAGGAGTACTGTCGCTCGAAGGGAATCCGGCTCGAGTTTACTGTGCCGAAGACGCCGGAACTGAACGGGCTGGCCGAGAGGATGAACCGGACCATAATGGAGAGGGTCCGGAGTATGCTGGCGCATGCGAAATTACCCAAGGGGTTTTGGGCTGAGGCAATGTCGATGGCGACATATGTGATAAACCGATCACCCTCAGTACCTTTGGACGGAGACACGCCGCAGAGAGTGTGGACCGGTAGGGAAGTATCCTACCGGCATCTGAAGGTGTTCGGGTGTCTCGCATACGTGCATGTGGCAAAGGACCGGAGAGGAAAGCTTGATCCAAAGACCCGGCCATGCATATTCCTCGGTTACGGCGATGACGAGTTCGGCTACCGAGTATGGGACCCGGTCGACAAGAAGATATTCCGGAGTCGTGATATCATCTTCATGGAGAACAAGACACTCGCCGACTGGGAGTCGGAGAAGAAGATGAAGAGCTCCAAGTCGACCGGTGAGGATAAACTCTACGAGGAGCAGTCCCGACCGGCAAGGGACCGGTTAGCACTCGAGGATCCGGCCGAAGACGGTGAAGAAATAGAACCGGCCGAAGAAGATGAAAATGATACCGGAACCGGCCCCGATCCCGAAATGGATTCGGATGAAGAAGAATCGGAAGAACCGGTCACCGAAGCTCCGGAACGGAGATATCCTCTAAGAGAGAGAAGGGTGTAAGGAATAGGCCCTTCTATTCACCTTCTTCGCTCGGCCACAACCGAGTAAGCGCGAATCGATGGAGCAGAAAATAGGAACCACACGGAGAAACAAAACGCGAGTACACAGGGATTAACGTGGAAAACCCTAGACGGGAAAAACCACGGGAGTACAAGACTCCAAACCAACACTATACAGAGAAGTATACAATGGCGAGCTGCAAGGCGACGACCTTGAGCTCGCTGTCCTCGCCACAGGCGGCGGAAATACACAGAGGCGTCTACCTCTTCCTCTCTCGCGCTCTATCTCTCTCACGGCTGCTCTCTCTTCACTCCTCTAAAGTGGAAAAACAGAAAAATGAGAAGCAACAGTAAAACTGTTTGCCCTAAGTCATATTTATACTTATATGACTTTGGGCTATTTACAACTGTAGCCTCAGGGGCCCATAGCGAACATATTCACGGATATGTCCCTGCATCCGGATCGCTCTCCGGGTACATTCGTCATCCGGTACCGAAACCGGGGTCTTCGTCATCCGGATCCGAAACCGAAACCGGGCTTGTCGGCATTCATCTCCGATATCCGACCATCCCATCCGAAAGGGACCGAAATCCCAACAAACTCCCCCTTCACTTCGGCATGGGATGTCTCTCCAATCCGATCCTCTTCCGGCATGCTTCCAGCTTGTCGGGTGTGAGCACCTTGGTCAGCATATCCGACCCGTTCTCGTCCGTGTGGATCTTCGTCAGCACGAACTCCTTGTCTTCTATCCTTTCCCGGATCCAGTGATATCTTCGCTGGATGTGCTTCGTCCGGGAGTGATAGGCCGCGTTCTTTGCAAGGTGGATTGCACTCTGACTGTCGCAGTAGAGTCGGTACTCCTCCTGTCGGATACCGAGCTCTCTAATGAAGTCCTTCATCCATATTATTTCCTTGCCGGCTTCAACAGCCGCCATGTACTCCGCCTCCGTGGTTGACAGCGCAACCGTCTTCTGCAGCCTCGACTGCCATGAAACAGCTCCCCCTGCATACGTCATCACATACCCTGATGTGGACCGGCTGGTATCTGCATCAGCCGACATATCCGAATCGGTAAAGCCGTCGAGTTCGGGCTTTCCGGAGCCGAATCGGAGGCACACGTCTGCCGTGCCCTTCAGGTATCGGAGTATCCACTTGGCCGCGTTCCAATGCTCTTTGCCGGGATTGCTCATGTACCGGCTCACCACTCCGACTGCATATCCGATGTCCGGTCTCGTACACACCATGGCGTACATCAAGCTCCCGACGGCTGAGGCATACGGCACTTTCATCATATCCTCCTTTTCAGCCTTTGTCTTGGGACTTTGCTTGCTGGACAGCTTGCAGTTTGTCGGGAGGGTCGATCCGACCGGTCTTGCTTCCGACATGTTGAACCGTTTAAGCACCTTTGTCACGTACTTCTCCTGTGACAGCCACAACTGCTTCTTCTTCCGGTCCCGGATGATGTGCATCCCTAGTATTTGCCTCGCCGGACCCAGGTCCTTCATTGAGAAGTTTCGGTGAAGAGCCTTCTTCAGTATCCGTATCTTGACCTGGTCTCGTCCGACGATCAACATGTCGTCCACGTACAGGAGGAGTATTAGAAAGTCTCCTCCTTCGAATTTCTTCACAAACACGCAGTGGTCGGACTGCGTTTTGAGGTACCCTTCGTCGGTCATGAAGGAGTCGAACTTCCGGTACCATTGCCGGGGAGCCTGCTTCAGTCCGTAAAGGCTCTTCTTCAACCGGCATACCAGGTGCTCCTT